>NC_090176.1:44597085-45197085 GCF_024679245.1 Pseudorasbora parva
GAGAATAGTTCCTATCTATAATCGGTCTAAAAATCAAAACTTTTCTTTTTTGGTTGGTCTTAGTACATGATGTAACTACAGAATCGTAAAGTTTTAAATTGGAAAAATATTATCTTTGAGAAAATAAAGTCTTTTTTTAATTTGAGCACAATGCTAATGGTCTAATCCGATTCAATGATATATGCTAAGCTATGCTAAAGGTGCCAGATACAGAGACCAGCTGAATGGATTCAAAAACGGTAAAACTCAAAGGGACTTGGAAAATGAGCCTATTTTTTTTTTAAAAGTGGAGTATTCCTTTAAAATTCAGTTGCACCTGTACCATGTCGGCTTCGCTATTTACATTACAAAGCGGAAAGACCAAACTATCTCCAGAGAGGAATCCTTTTATATTTACATTTTTTTCTCAGTCGCTTTGGTACATTTCTCAAATCAAACTCCCATTTTGCAAAACAGTAAGTGCATTTCTCAAAGCAATTTGTGCAACTGGCAAAACACCATGGATAACCTGCAAAAGCCACTCTCTTGCTCAAAATCCTTAGTTCATCTCTCAAAAGTAAATATCTGTGTCAATGAACATGTCAGTGCCATCAGAATGACAAGTCCTTGTGTCATTGTGTATGGATAAGACAGTCTAATTGTTTAGTCATGTTGTCAATATAACAGTTTACTCTGGAGGGATGTTCTGATAGAAACTACGGCTAAAGTTTTGATGACAATTATTGTCAATTGTAAGTTACATCTTAGTGTATGTGTGAGTGGAATTGCAAGAGAATGGAAAAGATTCAAATTTACACAGTACTTACTGTTTGTAATGTATTTTATTGACAGAACATGTCATTGAGAGACAGAAATGAAAAGACAGCACTGAATAGCACACAAAAAAAAAAACCTAAAGAAGAAATGTGAACATAGGAAAAACTGTGCATGCGGTGCTTTATATATATATATAAAGAAAATATATATATGCTAGTTGATGTTTCATGAGAAGCACCTTTGTTAGAGAAAGTCAAGATTCACCTGAGAGCAATTTAGGACAGATTTAGAAAAAAGTCTAATGGAAATATATATGCTTGACATATTATGATAACTTGTTCAACCATTTTGCATGTAAATACTATGAGCTTGTGCCTTAAGTTGTGGGGGGTGAGACTATTCAACAGAGACCCAATATAATACATTTTGATCAACATGACTGATAATGTAGGATAAACAGAGAATTGTACATAATCATGTGCATGGATGTACCAAAGAATTTACAACTTGTTCAAAGAAATGAGAAACTGCTTTTTTGATGTGCACAAGTGACACAATGATGAACAGGACAATTGAACAGGTAGTTTTGAGAATTTCATTTCTGATCTGAGAAATGTACCAAAGTGACTGAGAAAAACTGTAATATTTAAAAGTGTACTGCTGCGTGTCCCTGTGTGTATAATAAGCTATAGGCCTATATTACTAACATGCCCTTTAAATAACACACAAAAAATGCGCTATTGACTTTAGACCAGGTTTTTAGAACAGGCTTTTGTTAAACAACATGACGTTGAACATGAAAATGATCACTGCTTTTGGCTGAAACTAGCAAAAAACACTTGCATCGCACCTGGCGTCGCATTGCGCCGGGTGTATGGTAGGGCCCGTAATGTTTAATATACAATTAGACTGATTAGGCTTAGGATACCCAGAAAATTACCCTCATCACTTGATTGGTCTGACTGGTTAGGGGATTTGTTAGAATAAAAAAATACCTTAGTAAACATTTTTTTCTTTTACAACAATGAAATTGAAGAACCATTTTTGATTAAGTATATATGTCTGGATATCAGCCATCTAGTTGACTGTTGAGACATGACACAAGTAGTTTCAAGGTTAATGAATTTGAACTTTTACTGTGAATTAATGACACGGGTTAGTTAATGAGGATTTTGAGCACAGCTCTTTATCGTTTGAGAAACTATATTGATGGTCCAATTGAGCTTTTCACAAAATCAGTGACCATAAAGTATTCCTGTCAAAACTCCCACTGACGCAATGGTGTGCAATATTTTAAATTCCTTCCAATGTCTTTCTGTTTGTCGGGCAAAGAGGACAGAGTATGGAAATTTTTAACATATTCACCCAAGGCTTTGATAAGGTAAGTCGAGGGGTGGACAAGGTTGTCTTTTATTCACTGATAGTGAAAATAAAATACATTTACAAAATGACCTGTGCATACATTCAATTTGCTTTAACTGCACAATTTCTCAAAGAAACAGTTTATCACTAAAAATCAAACATTTTGACATTATGTCTATACTGATTATGTTATTCCAAACCTGTATGACTTTTTCTTTGACATAGAAACAAAAGTGGGCATGTAATGAAAGTGAACGAGAACTGAAAATGTCACTCTTGCAGAAGACTTGGAATATGGCACAAAATGCATTATGATTATCATTATTATTACTTAT
This sequence comes from Pseudorasbora parva, assembly GCF_024679245.1. NCBI lineage: Eukaryota > Metazoa > Chordata > Actinopteri > Cypriniformes > Gobionidae > Pseudorasbora > Pseudorasbora parva. The sequence goes on from NC_090176.1 coordinate 44,599,539, forward strand.
GACAATAAACAAGATTAAATAATAATATATATTATAATTTTATTTATACAGATTTTTTTTACTATATTTATATTAACACACTTTTAAAATAGCAAGTTGTTTGGATCACCTGCATGATACTTTTATAGTGCTTTTTTTAAAAGCTTAAAGGTATATTTCTGATATTTCAGCATAATGAACAGAGCAGGAGCATATTGTGTCATCCACAGTCCTGTAAACTATGAACACACCAAGCTGACGCCGATCAACTAGTGGCGATGAAAGCAAACTGCTGAGCTGGCTCACGTCGGCAGTGTCTTGGGTCCAAAGTTGCCCTGACACACCAAGCCGCCCCCCATACATACACACACACACACACACACACACACACACAGTAAAAAAAAAAATGTTGGTTTTTGTTGGTTTAACTTAAAAAAGTAAGTAACCTGGTTGCCTTAAAATTTTAGGCAAATGAGTTGATACAATGATAATAAATTGGTTTAATAAATAGAAACTCAAAATATGTTTGTATCTGAACCACATAAAACATTTTGATAAATCATGACAATAGCACTATTTGTCATGTTTCTCTGCGTCATCACAAATAAAACACACACAATTACTCAATATGCTTACAAAATCTTTTAATAATATTTGAATAAAGGTTGTCGAAACTCAAAAAATGTTCATTGTATTAACTCACAATTTTAATTATGAACTCCAAATTTTAAGGCAACCAGGTAACTTTTTTTCTAAATAATTTTTTACAGTGTAGTGTTTCCATGTTTTATGGGGACTTTCCATAGGCATAATGGTTTTTATACTGTACAAACCGTATTTTCTATCCCCTTACACTGCCCGTACCCCTAAACCTACCCATCACAGGAAACATTCTGCATTTTTACTTTCTCAAAAAAACCTGCTTCTGTATGATTTATAAGATGTTTACTTCATGGGGACCAAAAAATGTCCCCACAAGGACATGTTTTTTTTTGATATTGCCATCTTTGTGGGGAGAGTTTGTCCCCATTATGTAGGGATTATCAGCCCCCACACACACACACACACACACACACACACACACTCTGACATACTTCAAACCCCTAATTATTGCCCTCAATATCCAATGATGGGAAAATCAATAAGCAGTGCAATTGTTAAAAAAAACCTAAAAAACATTTGCTCTATTGATTTCTCCCCATTTGTCGTTCCAATTTGGTCTGGACACAGAGCTCAACGGACAGCCTACAGTTGCAGATCAGATGTGCCCTACTTAATTGACCAAATTAGCAAAAACGAGGATAAACAAATAGGTGTAAAGTGCAATCTGTGTTGGTAAAAGGCAACAACATTTTCATTTCACTTTTTCCCCCCATACTCACAGAAAACATTTATAAAAATGGGATTTGAAAAGTCATGATTTAAAATATGTAAACATTTATTTGGCTAGATATCACTCTTTCTGATTGCTTGCACTGTGTCTAAAATCATGTACTCCCCTATATTGAAATGTGACCAAAGAAGTACGTCAGAATTAACAGTACTCATTGAAAATAGCCAAATAAGCGATCTACTACTTCTGAAAAGTTTCTGAAGTGTGTGTATGATGAACACTACTATCCCATGAGACCACGGGAGAGGATTTGGAAATGGCAGTGAAGCACCAACGCTGATGCTGGTAGGTCACATGACCAGTGTTGGGAAGCTTACTCTCATGGAAATGTAATAGATTATAGATTACAAATTGTAATAAATGTAATAAGTAGCATCACTATTATTTCAATGGCTTTATTAAAGTAATGTTTGTAACTGATTGCATTTTTAACATGATGTTCTCAATCATTTTCAACATTTAAAGCAGGCAGGGTTGACCTTACAGTAGTCCTCAACACTGATTACTGTCAGATTTTTAAAATCCTTCATCACTTGATTTAAGATTATAATAATTACATTTGAAAGCACAGCCACCACAAAATCAGACTTTAGCCTCTCTTTTACTTTGAGATCGGTTTGAGGTTAAATACAGATTTCTGGATTAAATGTTTTTAAAATTTCCAGCACTGGGCTGGATTTTTATAACTCTCAGACACTTTCAGCACTGTGGATTGATGTCATTGGCAGACGTGGTGCGATGGGTATACTTTATAACTGAAATTGAATTACACATTTTCTCAGTAACTGAAACGGATTACAGTTAGATTGATTTTGTAACTCTGTTACATGTAGGACTGCCCAACACTGCACATGACAAAGACAATATGGTAAATGTAGCTTTTATAAAGTATTCAAAATAAGTTCCCATAATCAAGAGAGTTATGTGATTTTGGATGCAGCCCTTGTTGTGTTGAGGGTTTATGTTACATTAATTATTTAAGATTAATCTGTTCAACAAGTTCAGAACTTCTGCATCTTTCATTTTCTCACGAAATGCTTTTCTTTGCACCTTGTAAACACAGTCAGATAATAAACTAAACTATTATCGAAATAAATGCATAGATGAATTGCTAGTGAATAGACAGAGCAGTCAGGATGAAGACTTTGATGTTGTCTAATGGTATACACTCAGAAAAAAGCTGGGATGAAAATGGACAAACCCAGCGTTTGGGTTGTTTTAAGCAAACTTTTAACCCAACTGCTGCATGGTTTAAAACAACCCACTTGCTGGGTTTGTCCATTTTAAACGCAACTTAGGTTGTTTTTTACCCAGCATTTTTTGATAAGTGAAACAAAAGTTGTAAAAAAAAAAATAGACATTTCTCAAATGTACTCAAATGTATGTAAAAAAGTAGAATGTCTTTAAAATATTGATAGCCTATGTTTTTTTTCTGTTTCAGGTGTAATAGACCTATAAGTTAGCTCTTTAGTGTAGTGGGTGCATGATAAATGCCATCTTTTCATAAAATAAAGACTAAATAAGACGAAATGCATGTTAAGAACATTATTGTGATCATATCTGATTATTATCAAACTGGAAATGTTGTATTTTAAAAACTAACGTCAAGGACATGGGACAGGAATCAGTGCACGAAGTGGGAACTCAATATTAAACTAATGTAAATATTTTATTACACTGCAACCCTGTAATAGCTGCAGCCAAGCCAACTGATCATCATCACTCTGTCGTTTACAGATATAATTAATTAAACACAACAAATTTGCTTTTCTTTCTTACAAATGTAATCATCCGTTGTGTTTACAGCCAATCTGTTTCGCTTTAGTGTGCTCCGCCAATCAGATTCGTCGCTTGGGTTCAGCCTCCCACCCTGACTGACACATTATGGGCGGTCCCTGCAATCCCTCAGCCAATCACAGTGTGTTTCTTTAACCACGTTGCGCGCTACCGAGGGGCGACCCCGCGAGAGTATTCTAGGCCGCTCGTGTGATCAAACAGATCTACTCCGTTCCCGGGAACATCATCGAGATTAGAGGTGGGCTCTGAACTTTATTCCAATGGCGGACGGGTGTCCTTTGAATCTGTATTGAGGTGCCGATCGCCGCATTCACACCCGTGAGTATTGACGTTTCTCCACTCTTGTGTTATTTTTAGACGCTGGATATTTCGCGCGTGTTCCCGCTGTGTTTATGTAACGCAAACGGATATTTTGTAACCGAGAGCTCCTTGAATCCTGACGCAAGTTGTTCATTTGGTTATTCTAGAGGGCTAAAAAACGTAGAACTGGACTATAGTAGATGTTAACCCGCCCCCGCTGCTGGAAGGTGCACACTGTGGTGTTTAGTGCTGAACGGGAACGCGCGTGTAGTGTGAAACTGTAATAATGAACGCGATGCATCGCTGCAGCTCTAAACGGAAGCGGGGCACGCGAGCCTGTCATAATGCAGTTCCACAGTCCACAATGGAAACGCGCATGGAGGATAGATGGATAGAAAAGAACGCGCTTGTGTTAATAAAGGGGCTTGTTCTGGATAAAAACACGACTCCGACGCGATGTTTTTAGTCAAGTGCGTTTGCAATGCAACTTCCCAATAATATTTCTGTCGAAAAATGTATTCGTGTGAAGCGCCGTGGCAGAAATCACCCATTCAGTGCATTCAGTCTAAATTTGGCCACCTCAGTTAAGTCGCTCTTTCCGCAAATCATTTGAAAAGCACTAATAATACCCACCCTGAAAAAAACACAAAATGAGTTAACAAAACGTCAAAGGCATATGGTGACAGCTGTCCAAAAAAAAAAAGAAAAAAAAAGTGTATGTTACGAGTAGCCTACCAGTATAGTCCAGTAGCCATAGTAGCCCATTTACCCTGAAAAAGTGCATTATTAGCCTACTTTCAACAATTATTATTGTAATTACTTTAACCATAATTAAATATTAACATGAAATAGTCAGCGATATTTCAGTTTTGTTTAGATATAATTTATTTACTGTTACATTTAAGTCACTTGTCTCATCAGTTTTTTTTTCTACTAAATTATAGCTACCACAAGAAAAGAAACACACATATTTTCCGTATCTTACCACATAAAATTGTTTGGCCGTTGTTATTATTAAGTCACCTTTTCCCACCCAGACCGTTAGTCATCAAATTCTCAATAAACACCAAAGTGTGTATTAAGGGTGACAGCCGGTGCAGCTGAAAACTAGCAGATCTTGTTGCATCTCAAGTCATTTTTAAGTACATTTCCTTTTGGATGTGACCACAGATTGTGATGTCTGAGTGGCTGATTTGTTCACTTAGTAATTATCTTCACCGGTTTGACCAGTGCACCTGCTGTGCATTGTTCAGTTTCACAGTGTTTTCCTGTTTTATGCACTTGTCACTTAACAGGAGTGTACAGTTGTTGGAGTTTTTTTTCCTACTTTGGTTTTGTCTTTTCATCAAAAGACAGCAGTCATGTTTTAATCCTCATATCAGTACTGCTTAGTCTCCTGCTTTTGACTGTGATACTCTTGTGGGGTCTCTGTGTTTTGTCTAAACACTGGGCCATTTAACTAGCAATTTAAACACAAATGCAATTGTTTAGTACTGTATGTCAAAGCAGCTCTATTATTCTGATGCCCTACTTAAGTTATTAATGCCATTGTGGTCTCATATAAAATAGTTTTAATATCGTGGGGGATGAGCAGCTATCAAAGCAGCTTAACCATTCAGCCTCAGAGTAGCCCGTGAGAGAACCCGATGAAGGCTGTTGTCCTCTGCGGAGCATAAGTGTATGATTCACTTAGAGACAGCCAATCTCATACTGCTTACATCTCCTTAGTCATATATGCCCTGAAGACTCAACTCATATTTGTCTCCTAGTAATGACCTGGCTGCACCAATCCGATGTGTAAAGACATTATAAGCAGATTATGTGGAAATGAAGTTTAAGAGCATTGATTTGACTAGCTGTTTTTATTTGGACGTTAAGTTGAATTCGGCACGTGCTGTCAGTATCATTTATGCATTAAATTTCTCCGACAATGTGCTCGCCACTCTGACGCACCGAGGTGCTGCTTATGTTTGGCCTGTCGGCCACCCTGCCTGTTAAAGAAGTGTGTAATCCGTCACATGGTATCACTGCATCCTTGTTAACAGCTTGTTTTAGGGTCATGCCATTGTCTACATGAGCAGTGCATCAGTTAATACGTTTTCGACCTGCTCGTTTACTGTGACGTGGAGAGATTCCTGCGCTGCAATCTCTATTGGTTGGACAGACGAGTATAGCCACAGGGCACACAAAAAGTGCCATTGAGTATTGGGTGTCTCATTTGATGTCAAGTTCAAAGTTGAAGGTTAGGCTTAGCTGTGTATTTGTTCTTCTCTGTGGCACTTTGTTGCGCCAGACGTGTCAGATTGAATTTCATCTCGAGTCAATTTGCTTCAATTTGTCCATTGGGCTACTAGCTAAATATGCAGGAAGTGACACGGGTAGTGTAGTCTGATTGTTTGAGCTGCTGACATAATGATCTGGAGTGAAATCTTTTATACCGTTTGCAAGTGGGCTGGGCAAAAGCTTAATCTACTTATCAGTGCAGTAAAAATATTGATATGCGTCGCCTCCTGTCAGTCACTCGTCTCATTCACTCTGGTCTGCAGTGCTTGTGTTGCGCATAATTGTACTCATAATTGACGCTCACACCAAAAGCGTGAGCTAAGTAGCGCTCTCATAAAGCCGCCTCCGAAACAGCTTGTGAATACCAAATTGACTTATTTTTCATGGTTTATTGCACTTAAACAGTAGCCTGACAAGCCAGACCCACATCAAGATGTTTGGTCTGGAAACTCACCATTGACAGGGCTCAATCCGAGGGGCGGGATAAACGGTTGTCTTTCAAACTCCCTCTGTACGCGATAGGATAGCGCTACAACCAACCAGAGCAACGAAGGTGAAGTAGAGCTTGTTGAAAGATTAAACATTCGCCGTATCCGGTCAGCAAAACTCCAAACACATCTTCCCTTTTTAAGAATGACTTCAGTGCCGTTCTTTGTTGTTTTCTCAGAGAAAAGCTTAACTCCAAGTCTTCCAGAGTCGCGGTCAAAGCTGATTCGAAAGACCGCCGTTCGCCAGTTTCTGTGTTTACTAGAAGCACGCAAACGCAACTCGGCTGTCGTCATTATGGCCCCGCCCACCGACTATACACAATGGCCAAACCCACGGTGACTTTGAGATTTATCAATATGGACGTTGGCGTACGCCACGCTCAAATCCTACGCCAGCTCAGGAGGTGGTGTATGCACGTTTGAGTTAGTGGGAAAATGCGCAGAAAAACAAGTCCTAACACCACAAAACGCACTGGCAAGATATGCTATATGACCCACTGTTAAAAACCACAACAACAACATTCAGTGTTTATTTTTGTGCAACATGAACGTCAATGTTTAATTTTTGTGACTTTACCAAAGCGTTTGATTTGTAGGCTTATGCTTCCTCCAGTCGCGAGCCTGTGCGCTTTATCTGACGTTTCACGCCCGCCTGGCCCGGCAGCTGCGCACGGACTGGGACTAAAATAATTCAGACTGACAAAATAATAAAAATGACCTTTTTCTTTTAAATAATAATAAAACCAATAAAAACGACATTCTTCTTCTAAATAACAAGCGTCATTAAGAATAATAATCATAATAATAAGAATAAGAATCTTACAAATTGTCATGTAATTATTAATCTGTGAATGAATCTTACTCCACATCACATCACTATTGTACACCCCAATACATGTGCCGTGATACGAAATTAAATGCTAATTTTTTCAAAACGTGCTGTAAAATAATGCATTGTGATGGTAATTTATCATCCAAACAGCTTTAAACTGCTGGAGTGCGCTTCTCAACCCCCACATTATTAAGAGTTCTCGTAATTTGGGTCCATATTTTGTTTTTGTTGGTGCCTTTAATTCCACTCTTTAAACTCCCAAATAAAACAATTTCGGGTTTTTTTTCCACTTCCCTGGTGATGGTCTCGATGGGCGCGTCTCAATCATCTCAATAGTTCACTAGTCAGAGCACTGATCAGGGAGTCAGCCCATTGACTTATGTCCTAATCAGTGCCCTGACTAGTGGACTAGTGAGATGATTGAGCCCGCCCGATCTCCACGTCGGAGAAGTTTCGCTTCTTTGCCGTCTTCTGTTTGTCCATGGTGTAAAATGAGGGCGTGGGGGAGGCGGAGACTTGAATATATAGGGGCGTATTATTCTAATGACGATCGTTTTCAGCCGCCACATTTATCAAGGGCAAGTATTGCGTACACCTGGATTGCAGAGGTACGCACAGCTTCATAAATCAGGCGGTGAGAGGAGTGTAAGCATAATCTTACGCCAACATATACACCAGTTTCTACGCAAGATTGATAAATGAGGGCCAATGTGATTGGCCCGGCAAGAGTTAGGCGAATACAGCTCAGAAGGGTATTGAGAGTTGCTAGATGACATTCGCGGGCAGATTAAATTAGCTGCCGCTAGGGTGCGTCTAGATTTCTAGGCTACTTAAACGGTCAAATGCATACAAAATGATGTCAACATGCACATCCTTGCTAAGTATTTAGATAAATACAGTCAGTTTTGGAATGTAAATTAATAGTTGAAAAAGAACGCATGTTGTGTAACTGTATTGGATCTGTGCATAAACTCTTAAAGTGACAGCAGCCTAATAACCTTGCTGCTGCCTGTTATGTTAATCAAGAACAAAATACTTTTGTAAGCATTTAATTTTTACAATAAAATAACACTGAATAGTCTTTAACATTTGATTGCTTTAATTACTGTATTATTTCTTACCTGAATACAACTGTCAGACCCACCTGAAAACCTTGAAGCCTTGTTAAATTTAATTTGTCTCTTATTCTATTGTATTTATTTGTGCTATTGTTTGCAGTTTGTTTTTTCTTATTTGATTACTGATTACGTGTCTTTTTTTTTGGTAAATTTATTTAAACTATTATATATGTATATAGCAACCAAACTGCATTTTTAAATTGTAAATAAATATGATACCGTTTATGAGACCTTATCTTTTGATTTTCTTTACATCACCAAATAATCTTATAGATGTGTGTATATTAGGGCTGCACGATTAATCGAAATCGAACCGCAATCGCGATTTGGCTTGTGTGCGATTATGAAAGCTCAAAGGCTGCGATTTTAATTAAATAAATAAATGTCCAGTGTGTTAGCGAAGAGCGGCTTTGTGATCAACGCTGCTCCGTCTGAAAGACTGTGAGTTTGAGTCGTTTATAACGTGCGTTTGAAAAAGCAACACGAGTCAAACATCTTCACAAACTAGTGAAGCGTTCATAAACCTGTTCAACAAAAGACAACGTTTAATAACATGTTTTACCTCACTTCATATCGTCAGTCGAGTGTGTGTGAGCTGATGTGGCTTCTCATCATCAGTGTGAGGCAGACGAGGCGTTATTTTATAGTATTCTATGTCAATCAGCACTGCATTATAATACACTTTATTATTATGAAAATACCCTTGACGGCTTGAATAACTCAAATACACCATATTTTGCTGCAGTCGTGTTTATTGTCGTCATCTTTAATCAAAGCGTCTCAAACTTCTGTTTACAGAACGTCATTACTTCTCTGAGGCAAATGTGGCGTTTTCCGCTCAAGGGCGCCCTCTAGCTTTCAGTATGAATTAAAAACTTTGGATAATCAATAATAAGAAAAAATTATACTTAATACCTTTTAAAACTTAATAAACTTAAATTATAAATTTACTGGACAATCCATGTTTTTCTTCAATATACAGGAGTTTTTTCCCCCACAGTGGATGCACAAGAGGTTAATATTTCATATTAAAGACAGACTTTAAGAAATTGAAATTACAGATAAACAACACACACACTTTAGACTTTATTTGTCCCCATAGGGCAATTGGTTTTGCAGCAAGATAAACACAGAACAGTTCACAGATGCACAAATACAAGACAAGAACACATAAAAAATTATTAATATGACTGAAATGTGTGTGAAACACAGGACTCTCCATAGGCATAATGGTTTTTATACCGTACAAACTGTATTTTCTATCCCCTTACACTGCCCCTGCCCCTAAACCTACCCATCACAGGAAACATGCTGTATTTTTACTTTCTCAAAAAAATCTTTTATTTTATTTTTTTACAATAACTCCTTAAGCCGGGTGCACACTGTGCGATTTTGGCCACGATTTGGCCGTCTGGGACAAATTTAGCAAATCCTAAAAGATTCCTCTGATCCTAGGCTAAAATCTGACGTCTTTGGTCGTTAGTTTGACATGTTCACCGGCAGCCGATTAATGAGCTGCGATCAAATTTTACCTCAGACAAAATTCTGGCAGTGTCAGAAGATTTGGCACACAATCCTGCAGTGTGACTTCTCCTACGACGACAGTCAAATATCTCGGTTTTTCAAGACAAACTATGACCAAAACGAGAGCTAGAGATTTCTCTGTAAGCACCATTTCAGTCCCGCGTGTAATGCAGCTCACTGTCACCGAACGCATCATTCATTGATGATATGAACTCCGGGTGAGTTTTCTTGCGCGCGTCCGTTTTTAGCGCGCCTTCACTATCGTGCAGTCTGACATTAATATCAACTGAGATCTTACAGTGTGACATGGCGATCATGTTCGTACAGTCTGACAAGGGACATTCGCAAAGGATTTTGAAAAATCGCACAGTGTGCAGGACCCTTTAGGCTTAGACCTTTCTAATGTTTTTAGTTATAGGCTGTCTGCATATTAATAGATAACCCAGCAGTTTTTTTTGTTTTTTTTTTTGTAAAATAAGTTTTCTGTAAAATATTACAAAAATAATAATAATTAGTATTAGTGTTATATTTATTCTGACATACTCTTTTTATTTGTAATTATGAAAATGTTATTGTAATGGTAATACATCTTATTTTTTAAAATATTTTAGCAGTAATAATATTCATAATAATTATTATTAGTCACATTAATTTAAAAACACAAAATGTTATATACACACACTTTACATTTGTAAAAAAAAATAATAATAACAATAATCGCATTTTAAATCGCAATCGCAATTTTATCCAGAATAATTGCAATTATATATTTTCCCCAAATCGTGCAGCCCTAGTGTATATGTATGTTTATTTATTTGAAATTGAGTTTAAATCAATTTATAGAAATTAATCAATCTTTCCAATGCTGATGTTAAATTTGATTCTGTAAGTTTAGTTTTATTTTGTGTTAAATTAAAACCACTCTTATACTTTTGTCGCTAGGCAATGGACAAACAATTGTGAAACTAGTCACATATAATATTCACGTTTGTTATATCGCTCAACCCTGTGTGCGGTATTTTCTGGTCTGTTGCTGTAGTACAATACTGGATGTTCAGCACATCTTAGATAGTTAGTGAGATGGAAACTACCAGCACTGATTTCTAGTTAGTCTAGAGGGAAGATTGAATAATGGATGTCAGCAGCAGTAAATACAGTAAGTTATTGTATGGTGTGATGCACATAAATAATGAACACAAAGGAGCTATGTGTGTCAGGATATGAAAGCTGCAGCTCTATTCATGTCCTCATTCTACCCCCGTCTTGAGCTCTGTTCATGATATCTGCATCATTAATACTTCAAATATAAGGACGTTTCAAGTGTTAATGGAGTGAATACTTAGCTGAAATCTCAAGAAAGTGCTACACTGAGTTGTTACTAATGCATTGATAGCATATCCCCAAATCACTTACTACTACAACATAATGAGCTTCTTTTATTGACATGGTCAACAGGGATGTGCACGAGTACTGTAATGATTGATCATTCTAATACAGTTGCACCTCCACCCCGTTTCATATTTTATACCCAAATTCACTAATAAATATAAAAAAGTCAGTGTTCTTTTTTTTTTGTAATTTGGTTCAGGTATTTGATTTGGGTTTTGACACATTCAGGTATTTGATTTGGTTTTTTTTTTTTTTTTTTTTTTTTATCAACAGTGTGACAGTTGGCAGTGTGATTTTTATTTTATTTTTTTCCCCAAGTTGATCTATACTTTTTCTTCATAATTCCTTGTTATTATATATATTTTTTAATCTCTCATTTCAGCTGTCCAATAGCATTCTTAAACTAGATCGATCAATTGCTATTATGGATGCATGAAAAATAGGCCACCATATCGGTATCTGCTGATGTGTGTTATTTTTAATGTTAGTTTAATAAGAAAATGAATGCCGACCTGATATATTAAAGCTGATATTGGATTATTTCCTTCAGATGCACACTGTTCGCCATGATGGGTTTGAATTGCTTGAAATATGATTGGAAACACTTCAAAAAGGAAGTGCAGCATGTGCAGCATGTGCAGCCCAAGTTTGTCATTTAGGCTACATAAAATCATAATGATAACATAATTGTGTGCTTGGAACATGGTTTTTAATGGTGAGAATTTTGTCTTGTACATCAGTTATCAGCTTTCAAAAATGAAGAAATATCAGCCAAAATGTTCATATCGTTGCATCCCTATCCCTAATTACTATTCTTTATTATTTTTATTATGTTTATTTTTTTAAATGTTTCTAATATTGTTACATTTTATGAAACTACATCCCTAATATTAATAAAATTGAATACTTCTGTTTTACTTTCTTTAATGTGGACATTTGTTTTGTCTTTTTTGGGTTGATATTCATTGGCTAAACAACAAAGCCTTAAGCCCAAAGCACACATTGGCCGTCCGTGTTAAGCGAAGGTCAGCGGACATCCTCATATTCGGTCAGCAGACATCCACACACTCGGTCAGCGTGCAACCCAATTTTTATGTCTGCGGATGTCCGCTGACCGTCGCTTCACACTGGCCAATGTGTGTTTTGGGCTTAAGGCTTTGTTGTTTAGCCAATATCAACCCAAAGAGAGAGAAATTGTGCGTGTACAACTGCGCATGTGCAGGTGACTTGAGCACTAGAAAACCAAAGGAGTGGCTGCGCTCACAGCCAAAGGAGTATACGTTGAAAGGCTTGCGCACTCAACTGTGTGTAAGACGTACCGTAACAGAAATAAAGTATACCCGGGCCTTTAAAAAGACCAAACGGTCTTTGCTGCAGTATTCTGGTTGTCGGTATCTGGTATCTTGCAGTAAAATTCAGTCTCACTGTTGACGTTGCTTGCTTTTTCTTTCATTTCTTGCTTTGTTCTGTGTTAATATTTGGAAAGTGTGACTCAAGTTGTGTTAAAGCTGGTGAGTAAAGTTTTAAGAGTAGATTTATTGGACTGGAAGTATTGGCCCTTCGGTCACAGGGATGGGTGGGTGGGTGGTTGCTTCTTTAGGCTGACTAATTGGGCAGCAGCATGGCCGATGGAAATGGAGGAGCAGGATGCAGGGTTTTTGTCATGAGTCTGATGATGAAACCGAGGCTAACATGGCTGGGACGTCCTGAAAGCTTCCCAGAGGGCACATCATTGCCGCCCCATCTCCTCGTCACAAAAACTGGGCGGCGCAAAATCTGCAGATTTGCAGCGATTACTCATGCTGAATAAGTTTGTATTTTGAAACTGCGGTTGCATAACTCCTTTTAGAACAAGTACAAGGCCTTAAGAAAGTACACCGATCCCATCAGCTGCACATAGAAGGGCTGGGGCACGGCCAGCCCGTTTCATAACTTCTTACACAAAAGGAATCAACCATTGGCAAAGAGGGGGAAATGGCTTCTCGCATATGACGGTGTCGGGATCTGTGAAGCGCGTCAGAGGACTTCTCCGAACCCCCTAGTAGGAGTAGTTCCAGCGCTCAAAGGTTTTTCCTTAGTGTACAGATGTTTGACCACAATCACAACACACCTTTAGGAGACATCTTTCAGCATTTAACATGGTGGTGTGTCATCAATATTTATAGTGCACAGCCACAGAATGTTTAAATGCTTGCTCCAGTTGGTTCCAAATGCTTTATTCACCAATGTTGCGGCCTACGTAGTGAAGATAACTATTCCTATGACTGCTACACATACTAATTAACTATATGCTGTGTGCGTATTTTTTATTTTTTTTTAAATATTTAAATGTTTTGTGGTTTTTATAGATTGACTGATATTGTTTTTAATTAATTAGTTGATTACAATTCCATTGTATGTTTTTTTTTTTTTATTTTTTTTTTTTTTTTATATGATCAAAATGAATTGTCATCATAGGGCTGGGTGATTATGGCACAAAAAAATTATCACAGTTTTCCATATCAGTTGATATGGATAAATATCACGATAAATGTTAAATCTTTATTTCTTTAAAGTTTGAAGGCATATTTTTGCTCAAGTGGAAGATGTTTAAAACAGACAGTTAAATGTGGTTTTAAACTATCCTTTATTGTCAAAACATGACAAACACTTCCCAAACAGGTGAACAATTTATTACAACTGAGGTAGATTTATTTATTAAAATATTAACTGTGGTCAGCATTTTTTTTACTCTACACTATTTATCAATAATATCATTATATATACTTAATTGTGTAAGTAGTAAAACACTAAAAAAGCAAAAAAATGCGTTTTAAGTTGAGAAACATTTTGAGTCCCCCCCTCTTGCATAACAGTGGATTGTCCACCGTGCATCACACACACACATACACGCATGCATCTCACTGACACACACACCTCACAGAGAGTGGGCTGGTCGCGAGAGTTGGGAGAGAGCAAAGTTCAGTATTTGTGAATCTCCAGTAAGGGCTGTCTAGTCTGTTTTATTCATTTTAAACATTGGATGGAAATGATTTCTCTTTTGATACAGGCGATGCGGAGTCATTATTACATCACCAAAGACAAACAATTATGATAGCGATGTACAAGTCCGATATTTTAGTGATTATAGTTTGTTAACATTAGCTTGTTGTAAGTCACCCACTACAACTAACAAGGTGATAAGCACGTGCATGAATGTAGTTAATGTAGTCCACGCACGTCGCTCTATTTTATGTTGGAATGGGATCGCCAAAACATATCCAAACCACTGAAGTTGAGCGAACTAACTTGTCAACGATATCCGTCTCATCCGAGCTGGTCGTGAGCTCTGAGTTTTCTTCACTCTCTCTCCTTTTTCTCGCTCCACTTCACGCCGATCCTCCAAGCCTGTCAGCCACTGACTGTAAACAACAACGCGTGGGGCACCCAGAAGCCCGGTCTGCAATACACACACGTAGCATAACGCATAGCGCGTAAGCATTATATCGAGAATTTATCAAACTGTTGTTATCGGTTTATCAAGGAAAATTATATCGTGATAATTATCGTTTTATCGCCCAGCCCTATGTCATCATCATCCTTATGTAATTATGTAAAGTTTTTGCAATAAAATAGTTTGTTTTGAGCTGTCTGTTAAGCTTAAAATTATAAATGTATTATTTTTATGCAATAATATCTATCCAGATTTGTTTTGCGATTCTTGAGTTTTCTCAAACGTTTAAAGGTGCACTAGGGATGGCTCGATACCACAATTTTGGCTTCGGTAAGGTACCACAATCTAATACCGAAGTACCGATATTAAAGCGATACCACGCGGTCTGATATTAGCGCGGGTATATTGCACAAGAATGAGTACAATTATGCAAGTTTTGAGTTTATAAAGTGGAAAATCACCACAAATGTTTATTAGTAAATTAATTAGCAAAGCTTATCACATCAAATCAGTCATTTGAAAAGTTTCTTGTGAGAAATAATTGCAGCAAAAATCTCTAAAAATTAGCAAATTGCTTCTTGGTTGAAAAGAAATCGCACCTACACTAAAGCAATCTGCATAATCCGATTCAACATTTCACCTTCGTCTCGGGCTGGATAACGGAAATCATTTGAACATGCAAGCGATTTTATAAGCATTTCGTAATAACAGTTAACGTTACAGGAGACATGAGCTCATAACAACGACACACACACTCCTGTAACGTAGAGCTCGCACATTACAAATTAAATTTCCTCAAACAGTCAAATACACAGAATTATGTACAAATGTCCGTCTTTAGTGAGTATTCACATAACCACAGTCGGTTGTGTCTAATGCGAATGTAAATTGTGCACTAGGACGCATGCAAATATTATGAGATCTGAATGTCATTGGTTGAAACGAAAGCTGGAGATTGTGATATTCGATCTTATGTTAGGCTCTGTATGTGCGTTAATCAGTGTAAAAAGAAAACAAATGTCTAAATGAGATGGTTTGAATGATTTACTGACCTGTCGATCTCTTAAGAAGTCAGGATAGTGACAGATGCTTGGCTAGGTTTGGTGGTTCTTCATCAGTTTTATAAGCAAAGTAATTACAAATTTCACTTCTACTCCTCTCTTTATTAATTCGTTTTGGGCATCTTGAGTGAGATTCAACTGCGTTATCCATTTTGTTCGTCTATGTTGTTGTCACATTTGCCGGTTGTTTCGGGTCAGTTGGGGTAGCGCGCTGCCATCTAGCGGTGAACTTCGGAAAAGCAGCATATACCGAAACATGCAAAATCATGATATCATACCGTTTGAAATAAAATATATACCAGTATTTTTCCAGTACCGGTATACCGCGCATCCCTAAGGTGCACTGTGTAAATTTTAGCGGCATCTAGCGGTGAGGTTGCGAATTGCGAACACCCTCCACTCACCCTTCCCTTTCGAAGCACAGAAGCTACGGTGGCCAATACGGGACAAAGATGTCGTCACCGGAGACAGCAGGGTGTAGCTAGCGCTCTGTAGAGCCGTTTGTCCGTTTAGGGCTACTGTAGAAACATGGCAGCGCTAAATGGGACTTCACTGTAAGGGGACCCGCGGTGTATGGAGATAGAAATGGCACATTGTAGGTAATAAAAAAGTAACGGTTCATTATGTAATGTTTTTATACACCACTGATAACATAGTTATGTATATTTTATTGCATTTCTGTCAATAGATCCTCATAAATATTACACACTGAACCTTTAAGCTAAAAAGGCTAAGTTTAAAATTAATGACTTTAAGGGATGTGTATTGCTAATTATCTGGTGTTCCAATACTGGGGTTATGATACACTATATTGCGATTACTGTAAGAAGTGTGACATATTGCAATATTTCTATTGTTTGCCATCGCCGTCACAAGTTCAGGCAGGTGTTTTGCCTTTGCACATTTCTTAGCCAAACACTTCTTTCTGAGCTCTCTTTGGTTCATCTTTTCAACTGCATTCATAGCTTTTGACTTTCTCCTTGCGGGACAAGTGATAGTTTGTTTGAATCGAAAGGTGCTTTTGCCTGTAAAGCTAAATCCCTGAAGTGGATCATCTCCCTGAAGTGTCTTTATATGGCTTTGCTCTTGCTGAATGTTTAAAGAATGTGATTAAATGCAGCAAGACACGACCAGCGAGATGAGGTCTCGCCCTACGATTTAGATGACACGAGTTAGCAGTAAGCACCAGTGACAAATGTACCTGGACATCTGAAGCTACGGCCAGGAGAACGGTCTGCTTGCATGGAGGCACTCGAGAGTGATTAAAGATACCGGTTTAGGCTTTGATACGGCTTCTCTGATCCTGCACAAAGTGGTTTGTTTGGTTTGTGTGTGTTCAAGGCAGATTTTAATATCAGGGCCTCAGCCACAATGAGTCATGGCGCAATGCTAAGATGCAACTGCCAGACCTTTAGCAGCTCAGCTTGATTATCTTCACTTTGACTACAGGGTTGATCTTTAGTTTTCCTGAAATGTGGTTATTGCTTCTGAGAAAGGCTGTCCGAGGGCTTCCTCAACTAGCATTGGTGAAAGCTTCTGTCAGCGAAGTGCATTTCACAATAATTCAAGCCTTTTGTTTTCAGTGTGCAGTGTAGGACAAGCACATATCTGCAAGTCGTGTGTGTTTAGTTGGATCCATAATCGAGGAAGACTTGTGTTTTAGATGGAATGAAAGATCCATAATAATATACATGGATGTGCCTCTGGGGGAAAACCCGCTCTTGTTTGTTTTCTTCACTGGCATAGACTGGGTGCTTTAGTATCCTGTGGAAATGTTTCTTCGTTGGAACGCAATGTTTGCTGTGGGCTAAAAAGCCCCTGTAATGTAGGGTTAATTTATTGACTAAACAAAATAGTTTATATTTTCTTGTTATTTAGTCTAGTGTCAAAATAGTGTAGTTGAATTACTGACAGAAAAAAAGAAGAGTATGTTTGGCTGAATGGAAACAGCAGATATCTTACCCTGAGGGCCTTGGGTTCATAACGAACTTGAGATTGCAGTTCTCATCATGAGAGCAACTATTTTGTTAGTTTATTAATTTTAATTTAATTTCTTAGGTTAATTAGGAAATGGGCTCCCTCGAAATTGAAGTCTATAATGAATAATATATACGTTGTGTTATGAAGTGCCTACTCTTTAGAGGATCCCATTAAATTTACTGTTCATATGAAAAAAAATACTTGTTACATGAAGGATTTCGTTTAGCCAGGGATAATATAAACATATTATGGATAACATTTGGATCAAATGTGGGGCTGTGAGATGGACAGAGATTTGGTGAGATTTTTTTATTTTTTATTTCGATTTTTAATTACAATTTTGAAACAATATTTCCTTACACACATACACATTTTTTTAAAAGTTAGCTTTATTGCCAGTATTTGCAAGCACAGTCTTTGCATAAATTATATTGTGACGTTATTTATTGCGTTATGCCTTTCTGAACTGTTTTTTTCTGCATCTTTTGCAACATCTCGCACATGATACAATGTTTTAACACTAACACAAGTGAGTGTTAGTGAGGCCAGCAGGGGGCGCTCACCCCGTGGTCTGTGTGGGTCCTAACACCCCAGTATAGTGATGGGGACACGATATTGTCAAAGAGCACCAGCCTTTTGATGAGACGTTAAACATGCCGTCCCCCCTCTCCTGATTGGCTTAATCACTCGGCCTCCTCTCCACCAATCAGCTGGTGTGTGATGAGCATTCTGGCGCAAGATGGTTGACTTCGCATCATCCAGGTGGATGCTGCACATTGGTGGTGGCTGAGGAGATTCCCTCCATGTTAAGTGCTTTGAGGACCCAGAAAAAGTGCTATATAAATGTAACATTCTTAATATTTTGTTTTACGTGATGCTCATAGTAAAATCATTTAAAAAAAACACATCTCTAGACCAGCATCTCGAGTTTTTAATGACACAAATGCATTCTGTGTGAATGGCTCTTAATACTCCGTTTTGCCGCCGTGAAAGTTTGACAGGTCTCTCGCAAATGACCTGGATCTGATTCCTCATCTCTCATTTCTTTGGTCCTTATCCTGCCCTGAAATCTCCTTCCATGTTTTTGTTCTTTCTTCCATGGCCTAATGGTAAACATACTCTGTTCTGCTCTTTTGCTAGCTTGAGGAGCGCTGTATTCAGATTACACACTACAGTTCACGTGACATCTTTTGATCATTATTTTAAATGTAGATGTGCACGTTTTTTCCAGGCGTCCGCGCCGCTGTGCATTTATTTGATCAAAATACAGTTAAAACGGTAATATTGTGAAAAATGACTTTTCTATTTGAATACCTGATCAATTCTGAAATTTCAGCATTATTCCAGTCTCACATGATCCTACAGAGATCATTCTAATATACCAATTACATATTATTAGCAATGTTGAAAATGATTGTGCTGCTTAAAATTTGTGGGAAAGAGTGATACTTTTGAAAAGAACAGCATTTATATGAAATAGAAATCTTTTGTAGCTTTATCTTTACTGTCACGTTTGATCAAATTAATTCTTGCTAAATAAAAGCATTGATTAAAAATAATATACTAACCCCAAAATTAATATATTTAAAAATAAAATTGCTTTTGAATAAAGTTCTGTTATTTCTTTGGTTAATTAGATTTTTTTTTTTAAAGCCACATTGCCTGTTTTTTCCTGAAAAAATGAGTCGATACTTTAATTGTGGCCTTTTTAAAGCATGTTTTTGACCTCACTATTAAGACCTTGATTATCTTTTCAAATGTTTTTTTGCTCTTCCTGTTCTTACCAATTTAAGAATCAACGACTCACTCATTCACAGTGCTCAGATTTACTGCCTTTCTCTGGCCTGTCCTGCGGTTTCCTCTAGTGTTCTGTGGCACGCAAGGCTGAAACGAGCATCTCACGATTGGCTGACGGTGGATTCCCTGGGAGCCATTGTTCTGTTAGAGGCAGCGAGGCCATCTGCTCTTTCCTCGGTGTCTTTGCACAATCTGCCTCGCTGTGTCTGTCCATCCTCCGTCTCCCACTGCATTGTCAGATGCTTATGGAAACTTCATCACACGCTCCTGTGGCTTGCAGTGAAGGCTGTGGCGTAGGGTGCGTACCGTGTGGGACTGTTGTCTGCTTTTATTTGTCTCAGGAACTGCTTACAAATGTACTTCATTTTCTCACACACATGCTTAACTGCAGTAGCGATGCGGCAATAATGCGTTATTGTTTGTAGGTACATGATGGGGTGTTTCTTTGATAATTGAAGGGAGAAATCGTTTGTTTTGTTCACAAAGCATCTCGCGCGGCGTAACGCAACACAAAACTTGGATGTTCTTGGCTTTTGGCCTCTGTCGTGACTAAGCGAGAGGCTGCTGTAGACATCACCCCAATTATGTGGGTCGGTGGATTGGCTTTCAGGAATTAATGTAATGAATAATTGATCACAGTCGCCTTCATGTGAATGCTGACTAGTCATGGTCACCTGAGGCTGTGGAAGGTTTTGTTTTATGGTGTTGCTGAACTGAAAAGACTGTTACACAACTTTACTTTTCAAAGAGGGAATTATATTCATAAAGCGTGAATTTAGGCTCAATGTTTTTATGGGTATGGAAACTGCAGTTAGCAGAAGGAATGGGAATCTTAACTCTTTCCCTGACAAACACAGATTTTTCCATTATTTGTGAGGGAAAAAAAGAAGAAAAAACACTTTCCTGGCCCAAAACTGAATTTTCTGTGTTTGCACTGTTAGATGCTAGGGGGGCGCTATTACGGATCTTCTGAATAAATACTGAATCTCCTGATAAAAAGACCCGAGAGGAAGACGCAGTAAAACAAGCGATTGTATGTAAGCAAATGCATATGCAAAATAATATGATCATCAACATTAAACAGATTATAAATCAAAACTGTCTCATGTTAAGAAAATGAAATGTTGACCCAGGACAGCTACAGGACTGTGACATCATTAGGGGTGTTGATGGACTCGATCTACTCCATCTGTGTTTGATCATCGCTCTGAATCTGATCTGGATGTAGACTTTCACAAAGGCTTTTCTCAGCTTTTTATTCAAAATATTGCTTTTGTTTTTTATGAAACTTACCCATATTCAAGCGTTGATAAAAATAAAAAAAAGAATGCATGAAGCTAAAATAAGTTGTTTTTTTGTTTAAAAGAAGAGGTTCAGCTCTTGATGTATTGCATATTCAGATATTCACAAAACAAAATATTCTATGGGCTATAACATTTTTGTACAAATGGTCAAAAACCCTGGCGGTGGCTAGTAGGTTTCCAAATGATCTGCTGTCATTGATAATGCTAATCAAACAACAAAATAGAGAAAATCGTTCACTGCTCTTTTGTAGTTTTAATATCTTTAATAATTGTAATACATTTATATTTAATTTACACAATAAAGACTGCATTCTTTTATACATTTGATTACTGTGTGCATTTTAGGTAGTATTTCTATTGCTTGAAGTTTTTCAGTCTATTTCACTTGTTTTTGTTCTATTGTCTTTTTTCTTTCTCTTTCTTTATCACTGTTTACCTAGTCACAGTAAGCTTGAGGTTTTTTTAGGCCAGTGTTATTGAAAATGGTGATAAGAATTATGAAATGGCAATGTATCAAAATATTGATATTACAACCTTTTTTTTAAAAAAAAACCTATATATATATATATATATATAATAATGTACCGATTAAAATGATAAAGCAGTTCTGAAAGCGTCTCTACATGTTGACACACAAACAACCAGTCTGTAATCATAAAACTGAAAACACTTGATAACTCACAAGTTTGAGACTTAATCATGAGTATTTTTGACAAATATTTTGAGAAGAATCTATTCATGAGAGTCATTCATGCAATCCAATTACACTCACTGGTTATGCTGCTTATGGTTATGTTTGTTACCAGCTATGCTAGTTTTTTTTCTTCTGGTTTTGCAGCAATAACTTTCTCGTCACGTTCTGTTCAGATTACAAACTCGGCAAGCTCCCGATTCCCAGCCCTAGTTAGCAGAGTCCTCAGACGAACTGTCATCTTCTAACTCTTCATTTCTGTCATGACTGTTCAAAGCTTGCTTTTTTTATATGTGTGTTTGATGGATGAGTCAGTAACCCCACCATTCCTCCCCCCTCCGTCCCCCTTCCTCTGCTTGATCTCTACTTCAGGGCAGAGGTTGATGGTAGCTTGAAATGATTTGAGATTTGAGTTAGTTTTTTGCAGAGATTGTCTGAACAACAACTGATACTACCAGGAGTTGAGGTAAATTACACTTATGCAGCACTTCCCAATTCACCCAGATCTCGTTTCTGTAGGATGTATGGAGCTACATGCCTGCATTCCACCCTGGTACCTGGAGAAAACCGTCTAGGGCAGGTGGACCTGAAATCCACTAATGAAAAAACAATGAAATGGCTGGAATATATAGGTTGTCAACTGCACTCCTTACAGGTTTTGAAGGCTGGAGGATTTTCAGTTGGGTGCTTTTTAACACGTTCTCTCAGTAGAAACATTTAATGTGACCCAGTTTTTCTCTGTGTATGGTGCAGGGGTTGGTGCATATGAGGCAGCATGAGGAAGGAGATGGACCACTTGTTGAAAAATGAATGCGAAAAAATCACTGTAATCAGTATGGCGTCGGTAGGAATTAAACTCCCACATTTCAGTTAAAAGAGCCAACTGAAATAGAGGCATAATGCATGTTTTTATACTAGTAAACTTGTTTTTAAACTAGTAACATGCTGAATAGGTCTTTAAATTGTAATTTGAGTAGTTTTAAGAGTATGCGATTTATAAAACGGATGGTTAAGGTTCTTGATTCTTATTGGTTGAGCTGCATTTGAAGCCATTTTAAATTACTCTATAAACATACACGTTAATTTATTAAAGGGTTAGTTCACACGAAAATTAAATTGATGTCATTAATGACTCACCCTAATGTCGTTCCACACCCGTAAGACCTCGGTTCATCATCGAAACACAGTTTAAGATATTTTATATTTAAGCCCCAGAGCATAATGCAGTCAAATGCACTTTACTGTCCATGTCCAGAAAGGGAATAAAAACATAATCAAAGTAGTCCATATGTGACATCAGTTGGTTGATTAGAGTCTCTTGAAGCATCGAAAATACATTTTGGTCCAAATATATCAAAAACTACGATTTTATTTAGCATTGTCTTCTCCTCCATGTGCCTCCAAAAAGAATCAAACGGTTAATGAATCAGTGAATCGATCAAAGATTTGGGTCGCCAATGTCACATGATTTCAGCAGTTTGGTGGTTTGACACGATCCGAACTGCTGAAATCACGTGACATTGGCTCTTTGATCGATTCACTGATTCACTGATTCAACCGTTTGATTCTTTTTGGAGGCACATGAAGGAGAAGACAATGCTGAATAAAGTCGTAGTTTTTTATATTTTTGGACCAAAATGTATTTTCGATGCTTCAAGAGACTAATCAACTAACTGATGTCACATATGGACTACTTTTTATTTTATTGCTATAATTTAAATCTATTTTATTTAACATTTTTAAGATTTTCCATTCAAGGAGTTGTAGTTGCATTATAAAACACAAAATACACATTAACATAATCAAGCTAATCAAAGCTGACTTCTTCTTTCATTCATAGTCTGAACTTTCTTGTCAGCACTTACACAAACAATTTTTTTTATTGTGTCAGCATGTTAATATAGTGCCTAAAAATAGCACTGTAGAAGGGCTGAATTCACTAACAAGAAATGGTTTGGTAAATTGGTTCCCATGGGCAATTTCAGTGTTTAGTTTTGCCCTCACACCCTGCCTATGAGTTTTTGTGAAATATTATCACCTCAATTTTTGTCGGTAAATATGGTCATAATAATCACATGGCCTTTAGTGACTTACTGCTGCAAGACTCTGTTACCTCAAAGAGATTGTCCTGTTTTGGGATGCCTGTCTTTACTTGCACATGAACTTTAATGACATCCCATTCTTAATCCATAAGGTTTAATATGGAGTTGTCCCACCCTTTTACAGCTTCAGCTATTCTGGGAAGGATTTCCACAAGAATTGTGTGTTTATGGGAATTTTTGACCTTTCTTCTAGAAGTACATTTGATAGGTCAGGCACTGATGTTGGACGAGAAGGCCTGGCTTGCTCTCTCCGCTTTTAATTCATTCCAAAGGTGATCTGTCGGGTTGAGGTCAGGACTCTGTGCTGGCCAGTCAAGTTCCTCCACAAAGTTAGAAGCAGGAACTTATCCAAAATGTCTTGGTATGCTGGAGCATTAAGAGTTCCTTTGACTCGAATTAGGGGGGCAAACCCAACCCTTGAAAAATTAATTCACTCCGGTTAAATAGTTTTGGTGTGATGGGTGTGTGTTTCATGCTGGAAAGCATTTGCATATAATTCCACTCATTCCCGCAGATTTCACGCTCTCATCTGAAGCGTGCACACATACATGAATAAAGCCGCCTCTGACATACAAGTGCAAAAATTAGCTCCTTTTCCCAGCTTATTAATGGTTAAATACACTCAAAAATAATGTCCCAATGCTCATCTATTTCATCTATTAATGTAAACACAGTTGTAAACAGTTCAGGAAGAATGCATGACAGGAACAGTATTTTGGATTCATGTGTCTACAAAAAGACAAACAATCAATACTCCTATTGACTGATTAACTTGTGTAACTTTAATGGATTCTTAATGGAAAAATGGATTCATTTTTTTAAAGTATCCAATGTTATTTAGTAATTATTATATCAATATTGTAAACTTGCGATTAGTTGACTGTTTGCTTAAATGAACAACTGGGGGCAGCGCTAAAATGAATTCCTTTTAAAGTAAGTCTCTACTCTTTCTTCTGTTCTGGAACAAACTCTATGGATTACAGGTTGCATCATGTTTTTTTTTTAGGGAAAGGAAATGAATTCCTCTTTTGCTTTGCTTGAAATGGCACTCCTTTTATGCACAGTAATGTTCCTGTGTTTTGACCATCCTGTTTGTCATCAGGGTCACATTTCAATGAGTGCCCGCAGATTTTGAACGTGGCCCGGTAATGAAACCGGAATACCAAAACAATGTCAAGTGCAATGAGGTGTGCTGTGGACAAGCAGAGGGTTCCTGTTTATTTTGCTGTTGTCATCTGCCTTGCTGAGATTGTGTGTGTATTTCTGGCTCTCCTCTTTGGGATTTGTCAGCATGTTTTTGCTCCCTCTCCCTCTCTATGCGTCTCTAGTGGTGCACTCAGCAAGGATGAGTGTGATGCAGCAGTGTTTTCTAGTTCATGTCAATCACTGCCAACTGTTCTCTGTGTATATTTTACTGCACTTGCTGCTTTTATAAAGCAGTAAGCCACGATACGCTGTAGGCATGATGCTTTCTGTTGCTTAAAACACCTTTGGTCAAAGTAAAAACACTGTAGTGCTAGGGCAATCCTTTCTTGGGTTATTGTTTTTATGCAATTGAGGCATATGCATTATTTGCTGTGTTTGGAATCTTCACACTTTTCGAGTAATTTTTCCTTAACAAAATAAATAAATTTTAAAAGAAAAACAATTTCTTAGTTATTTAGCATGTATTCTTCACAGTTTACCATGCAGACGGCAATTATAAATATATTAGATGTTTTGTCTCTTAGAAATGTAAAATAGTAGCTTAATTTAGAATGCAGATGTACATTTATATTTATTAACAAAGATAGTAACTGTAAGTAAGTAAAGGCAGTAATCTGAAAAAGCTGATTGATTGAGTTTAAAACATTGGTCTTCCATAGTAGCATAAATTTAGATTATAATAACCATGCATATCAACAGTTTATAAAAACATAGTTCTGTGTTTTTTCTAGCTTATTTGCTGTACACCTTGACCGCTTAATGCAATACAAAGTCAAAGGAGAGCGGTGGATTGTCCCCCCCCCACCCACATGCGGGGGCTACATGCACTGTCTCTATACCATAGTATAATGTAACTATGGTTTCTATGGGATTTGTATGAAAAACTGAAAAACACTATCCTAAAATAGGCTTAATTTTGTATAAATGCACGATATAGTTTAATCACAAAAGATACTGTAATTATGTTCAATTACTGCTTTAATGCATCTCTACATTAACAATATAATACAATTAAATATGAATATCCCACATTTCTTCCATAATACCATGGTGCACTTACTGTTACTACAGTAAATCCGTGGTTTGCCCCAGTAATGTCTGCTCTCTTGGTATGGCGCTTGACCAATTGGATTAAAGGGCCACCCAATATATCTCGTTGTTAACTGTCTGAACTCTAATCTCCATTGAATTTGTGGTTAGGGGTTTGGCTTTTTTTATTTAAACTTTTGACTGACTTTTATTGAGGCTTATCCAATCAGAAAGAATAATTTTTCATGTCAAACCTAAATGCTTCTTGCAGCTTCTGTTTTGGGTATGAATGCGGTGCCTTGTTTATCTGGAAATACATGCTAGACTTCCTCTCCTTCTGTCTGTGTCTCTCTCCGTCTCCTGTCTCACAGACTCTCAGCATCTGAGTGACAGCTTCCGCCGGGAGCGCTCCAGCCATGGAGAATTGTTTCCTCTCCTTTCTTAGCACTGCTGACAGGCTGTCTGTGACATATTGGGAATACAAGGACTGAGACAAAAATGTGATCTTTTTGTCTGTCTCAGGTCTCGTGGATGTAGCTGTTGTGGTTAAAATAAGGTGGCCACGATGTCTGTTTGCACTTTCCACTAATCGGTTACCTCTTCATTTGTTAATGATGGAGAGTTTTGCATTCTGTTACAGTTTCCATGGCATGCCTCGCCTCGGTCAGGTTTTACTTGAGGTGGATAATGTGAGGACAATGTACAATGCTATAAGTACTTGAAACGTATTTGAGGTGAGCTTCATATAAATTGGACTGCATAGGGGTGATTTCTTTAATTGCAGGTACCTTTTTCAGCTTTTTTTTCAAATGTTTATATTTTAATAATGTGTTACTCATTAACATGGATTACAAGATGTTACAGGTTTTGGTAATATTTCCTAAATAGTAATTTTCCTAATTCTGCATCATTAAATTGTTTAAAACATTTTTTTTTTTATTGTTGTAAAATTTTACTACAATATCAAAAGGAAACCAGATTTTATCACTGTTCACATAGTGGATTGTTTAAAAGTCTTTTAATCATGATTTCATTAGTGCCATGTGCTCTTAGCATTTATGTTAGCAAGTGAAATTTTTTAGCCTGACAAGCCAGACCCACATCAAGATGTTTGGTCTGGAAACTCACCATTGACAGGGCTCAAGCCGAGGGCCGGGATTAACGGTAGTCTTTCAATAGCGATAGGATAGCGCTACAACCAACCAGAGCAACGAAGGTGAAACAGAGCTTGTTGAAAGATTAAACATTTGCCGTATCTGGTCGGCAAAACTCTGAACACATCTTTCCTTTTTAAGAATGACTTCAGTGCTGTTCTTTGTTTTTTTCTCAGAGAAAAGCTTAACTCCAAGTCTTCCAGAGTCGCGGTCAAAGCTGATTCGAAAGACCGCCGTTCGCCAGTTTCTGTGTTGACTAGAAGCACGCAAACGAAACTCGTACGTTGTCGTTATGGCCCGCCCACCGACTCTATACACAATGTGATTGGCCCGGCAAGAGTTTGCCGTTAACAGCTCAGAAGGGTATTGAGAGTTTCTAGATGACACTCGGGGCAGATTAGATTTGCTGCCGCTAGGGTGGGTGTAGATTTCTAGGCTAGAGTTTTTTTCTAAAAAGCCTGAAATTGCCTCAATTTTGTTGCTGTCAAACTCTTTTACCAAAGTAGAGTAACATTGTTACTGTCAATTATGTTATACATACGGTCAACATTGTAACAGAGTTGACAATCAATACTATCAAGAATTCTTTTTTTCTGTTAAAGGTGTCATGAACTGGCTTTTAAAAAAAAATGTATACTGTTGTCTGAGGTCAACTAATGACATTCGTGTGGTTTTTACATTCAAAAACATCATAAGTAATAGGCTATTTTCTACGCTGGTTTCGAGGCTCTCTCCTGAATGCTGGGTTTTGATGGGCGTGACGCACAGGAGATTTGGAAGTAAACGCCCACGGCTAGGATTGGATAAGATTTGCATATTTAATGAGCTTAAGCTCCCCTGTCAGTTCAGGGAAAGGAGAGAATGAAGAAGCGGCAACCAGAATGATTATCTTAATCACAGGGCTCGTAAACGTCTTCATCAAATAAACACAATGTTTTATACACGTTCGGTGTGCGAGCTGCCCTTTATATGTCAACTCGAGAGAGAATGGCAGAACAAGAACGGAATATTAAGAGGTTCCTCGGCCTGCCGGGCTTTGCGAGCCCTGGCCCATACGAGTCTGAGTCCAGCGTGCTAAAGGTATGCTCTGTTAGGGTGCTTTCACACCTGCCTCATTTAGTTCGGTTGAATCGTACTAGAGTTCGTTTCCCTCTTTGGTGCGGCTCGTTTGGTCAGGTCTGAAAGCAGCAATCGCACTCGGGTGCGCACCAAAAGCGGACCAAACAAGCGTACCGAGACCTCCTTGAAGAGGTGGTCTCGGTACGATTTCAAACGAACTCTGGAGCGGTTTGTTTGTGGTGAGAACGTGATCCGACCTCAAACAGAACCAACTGCAAAAGTACTGATAATTTTTGGACTGAACCAGCTGCCGTAGTTAGCTGCGCCGACATTGTGTGCATGATATTATTACCTGATAGATCGTTGGCAATATTTTCGGAAGATGAGCATGTCAAGAGTTAATAATTAATGCACGCCTCCTCTTGAATTGACGAGCGATGTGCGCTCGCCGTCTGCAGTGGATTAGAGCGGTGTTTTCATGTCGCATCCGCGCTTCATTATAGAAATGCTTTGTTTGCATACTGTGGTAAATACACACAGTGTAGTAGATTATGGCCAGGGACAAAACTGGCCCGTCGTCTCTCCATAGTGTTATTATAGTTTGCTGGCTTTGCGTCTTCTGTTGGAATTTTCCCACACGTAAATTCTGACCAATCGAAAAGCAGTTTAGGAAATACGCCATGGCCAATGTGTGATGTGGATGTTGTCACGTGCCTGCATTTTGGTTCGTTTCAACTGGTTCGGACTAAAGCAATCAGTGTGGTGTGAAAAGGAACCAAAAAAGCTGAAAAATGCAACAATGTATAATTGTTTGCCCTTGGTTCGGACCAAATGAACCGAACTAGAGATGTGAAAGCACCCTTAGGCACGTACACATAAGCAAAACGATCTATAACAATGCAGTACAATTACATATAAAAACACGTTTTACTCACGTGTGTGTTGCACCATTCCTGTCGGATCCAAATCCAGCATCGACCGGAGATTTGTTACAAACGATTCCGCAGTGAACTGAAGTGAATATGTCTTCCCCACGTGAGCTGTAAGTTCAACCACTCATTCCTAATATTAGGATCAGGAGGAAGCTTATGCAGCGACTGTGTTCTTCCACAACCAGGAATAGCGCAACATCTTAATCTTCCTCTGCATGTTTATTGTTGTTGATCAGCTAGCACGAGCCCTCCATGAGTCGGTGGGCGGGGCTACTGGATTAGACGCGCTGTAGAGGTGTGTTTCGTCGCGCAGTGACGTCAGTATAAAGCACAGGACCGTTTGCTGAGCCTGGTGTCTATAAAAGCTTTTCTTTGACTAAAGCCGGGTGCACACTGCGATTTTTGCCCACGATTTGGCAGTCTGAGACAAATTTAGCAAATCCTAAAAGATTCCTCTGATCCTAGGCTAAAATCTGATGTCTTTGGTCGTTAGTTTGACATGTTCACCGGCAGCCGATTAATGAGCGCTGCGATCAAATTTTACCTCAGACAAAATTCTGGCAGTGTCAGAAGATTTGGCACACAATCCTGCAGTGTGACTTCTCCTACGACGACAGTCAAATATCTCAGTTTTTCAAGACAAACTATGACCAAAACGAGAGCTAGAGATTTCTCTGTAAGCACCATTTCAGTCCCGCGTGTAATGCAGCTCACTGTCACCCAACGCGTCATTCATTGATGATATAAAACTGGATGAGTTTTCTTGTGCGTGTCCGTTTTAGCGTGCCTTCACGATCGTGCAGTCTGACATTAATGCCAACTGAGATCTTACAGTGTGACATGGCTTACATCGGGGATCATGTTCGTACAGTCTGACAAGGGACATTCGCAAAGGATTTAGAAAAATCGCACAGTGTGCAGGACCCATAACAAGGAAGTTTTCAGCTCTGAAACTTACAGGATACTCTTATATTGCCATGACCTTTTATATATCAAAAGCTCTAGGAAGAGGTGATGATTCCTCAATTCATAACCCCTTTAAAAGTAAAAAAAAAAAAAAAAAAAAAAAAGTAACTTGTATTTAGCAAGAACTGAATTTATTCAAATGTAACGTTTTCAATCAGATACTGGAAATAATTTCTGTTAGTGAACATTTTTTTTCCCTCAACTTTTTTAAGTGCAAAATGTGCATCTAATTATAGAATTACTAAGGCAGTATTTTACGGCACCGTAGGCGTTTTGTAAATCCAACTCTGCACTTTTAAAAGTCCTCCTGGATATTCCTAGATTCCTACTTAAGTCATGCATTGCAAATTCCATATCTTTATTAAATAACGTTAGATTTAGTCAAATGCCATCTGTTTGACCTAAGCAACCCTGTATTATACA
The DNA here is from genome assembly GCF_024679245.1 of Pseudorasbora parva. Classification (NCBI taxonomy): domain Eukaryota; kingdom Metazoa; phylum Chordata; class Actinopteri; order Cypriniformes; family Gobionidae; genus Pseudorasbora; species Pseudorasbora parva. Next base: position 44,629,779 of record NC_090176.1, read on the forward strand.
ACAAAAAAAGCTTTAGTATGTTAGTATACAGAGCCTTTCCTGTTTCCTTTGTATTGACTGAAGGTGCAGACAAATTCCATTGCCTTTTGTCAATAGTGTAGAGAAGTATAAGCACAGCTCACACAGAATTTACTTTCAAACCAATTAGTTTGAATTTTGTCTGTAAACTGTTGTGAAATCTGCATGGGAAAGTCTTTTGCCTTCGCACAAAATTCCAATTGTGTGGATTCTGTATTTGGCCTGAAAAAAGGCAGTAAATGTAATGTGACTACCTTAAGTGTTTGTTTAAAATGCTTTTGAAAGCACTTTTCTTGGCAAGCGAATCTTATGTATGCTAATCTTGCACTTGATAATCGCTTTAATCTGGCTTGTTAAAACAAACACATCCGTATTTAGATGTTTGTCTGAGTCTGTTGTGTCTGCTCGCACTGCACTCCAAAGTATTGCGGTTTGAATTATGGAAGGTTAAGAAGAGCCATTGCTTCCCATAAGAACATTTAGGCTCAGAAATGTATTCAGGTAAAAATGTGAAAAATTAAATGTGCAGTTTTTATGTAGAGCACTTCAGCTAAACACTCTGCATTTGAGACAAAAGCCTCTTGACTAGCACCATTATTATTTAATGAAGCAACAACCACGTTCCTCGCCACCCTATGTTTACGCCACCAGATTTGAGGGTGAATGAGATTGTTCACCTCCATAAGAATCTGCATGTAAATATAATCTTGGTGTTTAAGTAATTGCTGTTTTGTGGCCAGATAATGACACCAACCTCAGCAGGATATGACTGTCTGTTTGATTTGTCTGTTGCTTAGCCAGTCGTGTTCTCGAGCTGTTTGATTCCGGGTCTTTCTGCCGCTCTCACAGTGTGCAGTTATGGATCGTCGTGGGCGTCTGGTGTTAATGCTTATTTTTAACCTCAATAGGAAGTTGGAACAAAGCTTCCCAGTGTCCCGCTCTCGCCGTGCAGACAGGAATATTACCTCAGCCTGTGTGTCTGCGCACATTTATATACATTTTTATAGTAATTTGCACACGCTGGGATCTGATTAAGCTGTTTTGTGAAAATGCTACAGCATCAATTATTCAAGAGCTGGTTTATTGTAAAGGCTTGGATTTCCTCTTAGATTCTTGGCGGTTGGGTTTCTCGTGGTCTTTTATTTATGGGCTGGTGAATACAGTATAGCAGGCCAGTTTCCCTCAGCAGCTGTAGACGTGTGTGTAGAGCTGCTGCAGTTATGGTCATCCGTGGGACATTTTCACCTTTTTTTAAATCTTTGTTAAACTGCATATTACATGCTAAATTAGAAGTGAAAATAATATTTTTCACCTCTAAAAAAGGTGAAAAATAAAAAATAAAATAAAAAATAAAATAGCCAAAAAATAAAAAAAAGGAGAAAATAATAATTTTCACCTTTTTTTAAATCTTTGTTAAACTGCATATTACATGCTAAATTAGTCAAAATCCTTAAGTCATAAAAGAATCAACTTTGCTCCATGTCAGTATACAAAGTTAAGGGTAGTGCATATTGGCAGAGTACTTTTTAAGAGATTTTATTTTATTTTTATAAAGCATAAAGAACCTGAACATAAATTCAAATATAGGTCTAAATCTAGTTTGGAAATAATCATTTTGGGACTATTTGCGAATAGTATTTGCATACATTTGCATCAAATATATTGTTAGTCCTGAGATTCTTATAGTAGATGGTAAATAAATGCATGAATCCACCATTCACATTTGGATTCACTAGTGGTTTGGTGGTAGAATTTTTGTAAACAGAGGCAAATGTGCCGGGTTCTAATCTGGCCTCATATTATTATTATTATTATTTTTATTTTTATTTTTTTATTTTCTTCTCTCATTAAAATGAACTCTTCTCTCTGAAGACTGTGCACGAGCCAAAAGTGAAATGTAAATCCTGCCTGCTTTGATTTGATTGGCCATCCCATTTTGACATTGAGCACTTTTAGACCACTGAGGCATACTAAAAATGTAAATTTTAAACCTTTTTGTCGTCCCAACATACAGAATGCTACGTAATGTAGTGCAGCAGAGCAGTGCAAGGATTTGTGTTTATCTAAAGAAATATTCATATGGGTGAACAATCACAATCCCCCTAACACACAATAAGTGTGACAGTAGCAGACTTTTATAGAGAACATATGGGACATATGGACCTCACTAGAGACTGATTTTAAACACTCTTTCACCACCTCCCTCCTCTTGAGCTCCACACACACCCTCCCTTTATATGACTTTGCCCTGACCTTGTGGTCTGGAGGAAAATGACCAATCTATGAGTGTCCTCTGACACATCATGCCTGTAAGGACATCGTTCTGCTGACAAAGACCTTGTCATTGCTGTCTCTCTGCATCTGCAATTTTTTAATCCTAGAAAACATAGTAGTTAGGTCGAGCGTGTCTCTTTATTGAACCCTGGGCGACCTTCGCTTGTTATGTGGTGGAAATTCAGCCGTCTTGAGCGCGTGCTGTGTCGCCCGTGTTACCGTGCAGGATAAACTTACAGGCTCCTGTTGCACAGCTGACAGTGAATTACAGTTCCTGCTAGATTCCTCCTAATGATGCAGGATGGAACTTCCTCCCTCTGAAAGGCCTAATTGTTTGGAGCTTGTTAGGCAGAAATTGTCTGCATTAGTAATGTGTGAACCTGAATGAAGAATATTGTCCATATTTTACAGTTCCTGGTTTAGAAAGTGTCAATTATGCAGAAATATGGGCTTCAGCGATGATGGTTTAATTGCTGTATTGAGTGTGAGAGTCTGGGGAAAAACAGTGGCTTTGTGCTATACGATAAGCAGGCATGTAGAGCATCTCAGTTCTCGTGAGATATGGATGCCTGACAATTCATTTACAAGATATTCATTATTCTATTAGTTGTAATAATGGGTGCAAATGTTTAATTATCTAATGCCAGTTTTTTCCCAATAGTAAATGGTAACCTATGCATTGTGCATTTAGATTTATACTTAAGTTAAATTAAGATCATATGTAATTTACATGTATGCATAAATACATTTGATGCACTGATGATATGGATATTTTACATAGTCCAATAATGTTTTTTTTTTTTTAACAAATGTATATAGGGTGAATTCAGGGTTTCACCCGAGTGTCCCAATCACCCTGAATTCATGGTAATAGTATATTGTGAACCCCAGATTTTTCATTTATATTGTATTATTTTAGTTAACATCAATTTAGGGGTGCACTGATGTGGAAGTGTTGATATTAATGCCCAAAAATATAAAAAGGTTGTTTTATCCATTTTCTTTGACTTTTAGAAATGATTGGTTATGGTTAATATAGCCAGAGTAAATCTTTTTACTCAATAAAAACACTAATATACAACTGCTTCTAATATTAACATAATCATAACTGTACTGAATTTACTTATTATTTTAGATGAAACCAATATGATCACCAATATTTTTGTGCATACTTAATTATCATTGTTATTATTTTCTAGATTTAGTGGTTATTTTACTGTATTTGCATAGAAATGTTAACCTATTAGCAATGATATGTTTATGTAATAAAAAGTAATTATTAAATGTTTTTACTTTTCTATATCTAGGATACAAAAAATAACACCATATTATTGGTTTACAATATTTGAATGGTCAAGAGTATTAGTTATATATTGATTTCAATTGATCTTTAAGGGTTTTGGTTATAAATTATAAGAATATGGATTCTCTGTATCCTATATTTGAGGATATAAATTTTTCCCAGTGAAAAGATATGAGGGCCCATGGTTAAAATGATGGGCTCCTTTGATCTAGATGACAGATGGCCAGTATTTATTCAGGAAAGAAGTTCAGCCCTTTTGTTATCGTCTCTACAGTTCAAAAACCGCCTGGTCTGAGTAAAGCCCCACATCTCCTCCGCTAAACAATGGCCTCGGTGGACGAGCTACATGATGTTGTGTTTAGCTGTAGTAATTCAAAGCTGGTAAACCAAGCAGACGTTTCAGGCTCGATAGAGAGGAGCTGCAGAGGAGTTTACGAGCACAAGCTCTCGAATGGTCTTGGCGGTGGAGAATGTTCAAGCCCTGGGGGAAGCTGGAGCGTTTCAGTCCCTGTCTCTGTGAATCAGCTCCAGAGACCCTGCCACATCTGGCACCGTTTCCACTGCAGAATCCCCGTGCAACATGTTAGGGCTCTATGAAAATCATTTTATTTTATTCATGGATTCTGTTTTAATTAAAAATCATGTTTGATCTTGTAATTGTACATTTTTATTAACGAAAATATTATTTTAGGGCCCTATAAAATCAGTCCCCCCATTTAAATATTCCTGGATTCATTTTTGTGTGTGTAATTAAATAAAAAAATAAAAATAAAAGGCCATGTTTGTTTAATTTAATAAATTTAATTGTAAAAAAAAGAAGAAAAAGATTTCAATTAAATAAAGTACATTCTGCTGTACAATAGTAATATATTTTGGTCACAATTTCTTCAAGTTAAATTCAACATACATTTTTTTGTAAAGATCTTTCCGTGTCTGAGACGAGATACGATGGCAGAAACAGGACAAAGATGCCATCATCTGAGACGGCAGAGTGTGTAGCTAGCACTCTGTAGAGCAGTTTGTCCATTTAGGGCTACTGTAGAAACATGGCGGCGCTAAATGGTGACTTCACTGTAAGGGGACCTGTGGTGTATGGAGATAGAAATGGCTCATTGTAAGGTAATAAACACATAATTCATTTTGTAAGGTATTTTTTAACCACTGAAAACATAGTTAAGCATATTATACTGCATTTCTATCAATAGATCCTCATAAATTATTCCACACTGCACCTTTAATCGTACTGTGATTCAATTAAGTCCTAATTTTGGTTTATTCATTGAAAATTTGCAGAATTCCATTACATTCCGTATTGGTGTAAATTCCATTCCCACCACTGGATTCCGAGATACCGCCCGCGTTTTTCCGAAATTGCAGAAATCATAGAGCCCAACAGCATTGCAAATGGTCAAAGATGAGGAGAAATAATGTCCTCCTTTCTTATCTCCTCAGAGCTGCACCGTAATGCTTGTTTGCTTTGCGCTTTGTAACGTGTCCTTGAGGGATGTCTCTGGTGTGGCGGCCGGCGGACCGCTCGTCTCTCTGTGGGAGGTTTGTGTCAGACTGCAGTCTGTGGGGATTTAGCTATTCTAAGCCTTCTCAGCAATTGTGTTTTTGACATGAGCGTGCTTTAGTTTACAGGGATGGCGGAGTGCGCAGCTCTAATCCAGCGCAATACAGTGTGTCTTTTCTGTCGACGTCTCCAGTCTTGCGAGCAGCTGTGGACCCCGAGACCTCTTCTGCAGATTTTCTTCTTTGTGCGCTGAGCTGTGCATAATTATTTCAAAGCAAGCCAGTTTATTTTCCCTGTTTGCTTTTTGCCACGGTTGGAAATGTTTGCGGTCGTTTTCTATCCCTCGCGCTCGCTCTGGTCGGCCCGAGGGCCTGGACGTTCCTACCGTTTTTGTGAGTGATGCGGTTCGCGATTGGGGAAACGGCCACATTGGCGGCTTAGATGCTGTCTGTTTGTTCAAGGTTTAGCTAAGACTCTGTCTTTGTCTCCCTGTAAGAAATCACACGTTGAAACGTTGCACCCGCTGGGCTGCCGAGTGGACTCCCTCGATCTGCTTGCACACAGATCAATGGTGTTTCGGTCTTGTGCAAAGATCTCACTGCTCTGTAATGGTAAAAATGGGCCGCCTGCTGCTGGTGGGTATTTATTTATGATGAGTGGCCGGAAATTAGATCGACATGCTGTAACAAATGAGCAACATGTTTTGCTGATGTAAGGAAATTGCTGGACACACTAACGTAATACCTTGCAGCACTTTACCACAGACAAATTTTCTTCCTATTTTGAAACATTGCGATTTGAAAGGTGATTGAAAGCCCCGTTCACAGGTAAGTTCACCACATGAAACTTCTGTCATTACTTACTTACCCTAATGTCATTCAACACCCGTGAGACCTCAGATTATCTTCAGAACACAAATGAAGATATTTTTGTTGAAATCCGATGGCTCAGAAAGGCCTTCCTTGACACCAATGTCATTTCCTCTCTCAAGACCCATAAAGGTCACTAAAGACGTCGTTACAAAGCCCATCTCACTACAGTGGCTCTACAATCATTTAATGAAGTGACAAGAATAGTTTTGTGCTCAAAAAAGACTTGTATAGTGATGGGCCGAATTGAAAACAAAGTTTAGAAACAGTTATGAATCAGGGTATTGATTCATGATTCGGATCCCATGTCAAACTGCTGAAATCACGTGACATTGGCGATCCGAATCATGAATCGATAAACTGATTCATAACCGTTTCTAAACTTTGTTTGGGTATCAATGATCAACTAGGGTTGGGTATCATTTGGGTTTTTTATAATAACGGTGCCAAATTGATACTTTTAAAATGGTACTGGTGCCTGTAACCGATATAAAAACATAATAAAATAAAATAAAAAGCCACAAAACGACAGTGGTTTTTTTTAAAAACAACAATTTGTTTTTTAGTTTTAAGGGTTTTCACAACAACCAGTCTCAAACCTCTTTCAGTTGACCCAAAAGTGAACGGTGTGAAACCCAATTTTTTTCGCATTCACATTTGTACCAGGTCTTGAAAATGGATTCTCTGTTTTTGGTGTACTTCAGTTGTGATGTTTTCTCAGTCCACTGAGTACAAAGGAAAAGCACATGAACAGGCTTAATTTCGAGCCCTGGTCAAGACACGCACAAACACAAACACATTGTTATGATGCATCTAGAGCAGGAATCAAGGCTTCACGGGACAGCATTCTCACACAGGGGAGTGCAATTACACAACATTTTAATGAAGAGGTTCTCTTTTGGTTTTCAACGGTGATGACTAATTATAATAATAATAATAGATCCTTCAAACAGAGAAAACAGAGAACTAATTTGCTCACTCACAGAATCAGACACTGCTTTTTTATATTGGACATTTTCTGTTATGAATTATAATACCATTTGGTTTCACACCTCAAGTGAACCACCCAAAAGTTTGTTTGCAATCAGGCCAAGACCACCTTGTTCAGGCAGGTTTTTGTGTGTATCCGAGAGATTGCAATCTTCACATATGCCAAGGGAGAAATGCACCAGGTTCCGAAAAGCACCTTTATGTTTCTTACAAAAGTGAAACTTAAAAACAATTACACTGTTACTTTAAGACTTCTTGTTGCTTAAAGCCGGGTGCACACTGTGCGATTTTGGCCACGATTTGGCCGTCTGAGACAAATTTAGCAAATCCTAAAAGATTCCTCTGATCCTAGGCTAAAATCTGACGTCTTTGGTCGTTAGTTTGACATGTTCACCGGCAGCCGATTAATGAGCGCTGCGATCAAATTTGACCTCAGACAAAATTCTGGCAGTGTCAGAAGATTTGGCACACAATCCTGCAGTGTGACTTCTACGACAATTGTCAAATATCTCGGTTTTTCAAGACAAACTATGACCAAAACGAGAGCTAGAGATTTCTCTGTAATGCAGCTCACTGTCACCCAACGCGTCATTCATTGATGATATAAAACTCCGGATGAGTTTTCTTGCACGCGTCCGTTTTAGTGTGCCTTCACGATCGTGCAGTCTGATATTAATGCCAACTGAGATCTTAGTGTGACATGGCTTACATCGGGGATCATGTCCGTACAGTCTGACAAGGGACATTCACAAAGGATTTTGAAAAATCGCACAGTGTGCAGGACCCATAAGTCTAATTTAAAGGCTTCTGATTCTGATGTCTCACTTGTTACAATGCTGGACTGCTGCAAAAAGAAAAGTTTGACACACTGTGAGTAGACCAGAATAGAATGCTGTAATTAAAGCTTTTAGCCATAAACATAATCTCGATAATTTATGCGATTAATTGTGCGGCCCTATAAACCATAAATATTCTGCATTACTCCCTAGTGATTCACCACCATCGTGTTGCAAATAGCTTTAATTAAACAACCTGCATAGAATTAAGATCATAACTCAGTGTGACTCCTGCAAAATAAAGAACTAACTCTGAACTGCAACCTCTAATTAAATGACAAAAATATTTATTTGTCGTATATGTTGGTGTGCTTTATCGCGCATGGATTTTCCATGCAGTTACGGCTGTTATTACATGCAAGTCCTTTGTGTTTGTGAATCAGAACGTGAAGGACACCACTTCTTTATTTATTTTTATTTATTTATTTAATGTAGATATTACATAGGGATGCTGCCGATTGCATGATGATTACATTGAAAAGATGATGATTTTATTGCTGAGGGTTATGAAACTGTGTCAGCCAGGAGCTCAGGACTGCGTCAGCACGGTTCTTGAAGGATCTCTGAAAGGGTCTGTCAGCTAAATATAGGGCGCCGAAGCACAGAATGCCACTGGGATTCCCTGGCATCTGATTTTGTCTGCTCACAGAACCTAGAACATCTCAGATGAAAAATTATCACGGCACTATGTATCTGGAGGTTGTCATTCCTACTGCAGTTTTTCACTAATGCATTCTTCTATCATATTTAATGTCATTTCTGTGTGACCAGGAGCTGTTTTCTGATCTGCACAAGGAAACCAACTGCGTATTTGTACTGACATCCCTAGTCCTCACCCTAAAACGCATTTGGTTTCTCAATCAGGCACATAACAGCCATTAAAGGGATAGTGCACCCAAAAATTTTAAGGTGCCCTAGAATGAAAAATTTAATTAACCTTGCCATAGTGAAATAATAAGAGTTCAGAACATGGACATTACATACTGTGAGTCTCAAACACCGTTGCCTCCTATTTCTTATGTAAATCTCGTAAATCAAAAACTGAACAGAAAAAAAGTGCTTCTCAACATAAACCCAACCATGACGTAAGCGTTGGGGATCATTTATATGCCCCCAACATCTGTCCAACAAGCCGAATCTACTGATGGTAAACAAGGCACTTGAAGATGGTTTATTCTAATCGGATACCATAACAAATCGTTCGTTTGGTCGGCCCATTTCAAGCAAGCTTCACTCAGCGTCTTCACTGAAGAAAGGGGCTACTATATTCCTGCAAGCAGTAAGTAATTTATCCACTTATTGACTAGCTGTTTAAACAATTTCTGATTAAATTGAAAGTTTCTTCGATAGATAACGCAAGATGCTACTACAGTAACAATAGGATACTCCAAGTACCATACAAAACTAAATAGTGTTAATATTCTCAAGGTTAATATTATTTTGTATTACAAAATACAACCGTACATACTTTGCTTACAGATCGTTCACACGATCCTTCTAGCAAACGTCACCTTTTCCACCATATAAGTTAAAACGATAGTCAATGGAGATTGGTAAAAGGCAGCTTACTTGTTTATTGGTGTTTTCAGATCACCTGTGCGCGAGAGAGAGCTTGTGTGCATATGGTTGCCAGATTGGACATGTTTAGGTTAAACACTGGATACTATACGAGTTCTTTTCACAGAAAAGCTCTGTTTGGGGGATTTAATTACAAATCTGGCAATCTGAAAACACCAATAAACAAGCAAGCTGCATTTTATCAATCTCTGTTTGAGATGTTCTGCTTAAAGTGTCATTTAGTCGGTCTGTGTTGTGTCAGACGCTCAGGACTCACGAGCCGCTTTACTGAACTGCTGTGAGCTCCTGAAATTAGCCAATCAGGGCAGAGCCAGGGAACTACACTAACCTTTTCCACTGGTGGCACTTGCGCTACTAACTTTTTCAGTTACTGGCACAAAACATGATTTGGTCGCACAAATTATTTATAGTAAGCCACTCTGGATAATAACAATAATAAAACTGTATTGCATACCGATGTGCTTTTTTTTTTTTACTTGCCATCTTTTAAACCACATGCCTTCTTGTTTTCTTTAACAATGGTTGGGATAGATTTATTGCAATAAAAAATACAGTACACAATAAAGTGCAAAATGAATTTCTTTTGCATTTCAACATGCTGTGGTGGGCACAGATGGGCAGACTCCTGAACTCTTAAGGAAAAATAAAATAAATATAATCCATAAAATAATAAGAAAAATACTATCATTGTGAAGCTTCAGTGCGTTTACATGGAGCACTATAATCGGTTTAAAAGTCCAATCCAAATGAAAATGCTCCATATACACACCTCAATCTGAATAAAAATGCCCAAACCGAATGAAATTGTAATCAGTTTGAGAGGGGTGGGATAAACCTTTTCATGAAAAATGTAACCATGTTAAACGACCTGACCGGATTACTTTTCAGTGTGCGTCCTTATATGACATGATACAGCGCGCGCCTTCACTACTGACTGCGCGCCGCGCTCAAACGCAGGCTATAATGTTGAGAGGAAAGTTTATTTTTCTGAGGGGTAAACTTTTTATTTCTTAAGAACGTATGAAGATAATGTTGGCATAATGACAGACATAGCCTGGCTACATCCTCTCATCTTGACAGCGTTTGTCCCAGGCACTTTTTACTTTAACTGCGCCTGACAGAAGAATTTATTTTTTCTGAGATGATTATTACACTTTACAACAAATAAATAGCTTTTATAAAACCGTGTAAGTCCTGGTGGCTGTTGAGAGTTGCTATGGCATCCGTGAACACATTCAGCTGCTGTAGAGAAGCGTCGACATTTCTGAAGCGGCAGACAAACTGCTCTGTGATGATTGCGATTGAAAGTCAGCTCGGTTTAGATAACGTCTCATGTAAACAGTCCACTGAATCTTTCAATCATAATTATTTTAATTGGAATGACAAAAAAGTGTGCATGTAAACGTGGCGGCTAACGTTAATGATTCGTGTTTGAATTGTTTTGACGCAGTTACAAATTTGGACAGTCCTGCAAGCAATTGATGGCCCACAGAATTTACAGTACATACAGTGCATTGCTCCGTCTTGGTACCTTAACCACTGGTAACTTATTCTTCGAGCCACTGGTGTCGAAATTCATATGTCCGTTTCGTTTTTCCCGCGTGTGCTTTCCCTGACGAATCCCCTCAGCCACATCATTCCCACTCACAGGCTCCGTTTGACATGTCGCATCGACATCAAGTGATGGTTCTGTTCATAGACCGTAAAAATGTTACACTTGAACTTCCCTTCTTACAATATGAGTCAATTGTCCGCTTAATTTCAACACGTACAGATTGTAACTTAGGCTATGTTGAGATATATATGCGATTGCTGTGTGTGTCTTAACGAGAGGTAGCCTATATTATTTTTAATCAACGTACGCCTCGCCTACATTTTGGGAGGGGGCGGGGGTCGCGGGGTTGAAGCCAACTTGATGTGTTGAATGCTCAGAGCACGTTATAAAATGTTTTCTTAAAATACACATTTCTGTATTAATAAATGCTCATAGTAAATCATAGTATATTGCCTAAAACATAAGGTAGGTACAAAAATAATCAGTGATACATTTGCGACCCCATAGAAATTCGGGTCGCAATGGCATTTCAAAAGGTCGCATATGCGACCATTTTGGTCGCAGTGTAGTTCCCTGAGAGCTCAACATTAATATTCATGACCCTTCCAAATAAGGCAAAAACAGAGCATTACATCCTAGGGACAATTAATCGGGTTGTAAATGGACCCGTAAAACTGTATCTGGACAATTTTTGCCCTTAAATAAGCCACATACCCTCTATGTAGATATCAGAGAACAATTTAACATATTGTTTCAAATAATTCTAGGGCACCTTTTAAATGGTCATTTACTCACCCTCAGTTTGTTCCAAACCTGTGTGAATATTTTTTGTTTTAATTTCTTCTTCTACTGGACACAAGATATTTTTAACCAAACAGTTGATGGGCCATATACTGTATATATATATATATAAAATATCTTCCTTTGTGTTTAACAGAAGAAAGAAACTTGAACAACAGGAAGGTATGGGAATGACTGAATTTTCATTTTTGGGTGCACTAGCCCACTTTGTGGCACTTTGTTAGCCCATCGTGACCTTTCTGTTTGCCAGTCAACCCAATAACCACTGTTCGTAGTTTTACACATTAAAGTAGGCAAACTTTTCCACGAGTTAGCCACAGCGATTAATTCACTACACAGCCGAACAACAACAACAACAAAGCTGAAAACAATCTTGTTGGTTTGATTTGATCTTAGCCATGCAACAAGTATCGACGAGCCTAGGACTCGAGCTCCAGCAGCGTGACACTGCAAGAAGACAGAGAACCTTTGCAGAAGGGATCCGATTTTTGAATGAACCCCATGCGCAGAAAGAAGAGTGACGAACACGGGTGTCAGCCCAGATTTAAACATACCGCATGCATGGCGGGACTTTACCACACCTCTAGGCTGTATACTTGAGTGCAGAATGAATAAGTGGAAAAATCCATGGGACAAATGGGATAATTTTAGCTTGCCGTCTACTGCAAATGGTATTTAAATTCGTAATTATGCATTCATTGCGATTTGATCTGACAGCCTCAGCCTTCCAGGCGGGAAGGGGGGTCTGTTATTACGCCAACTCTTTAATTGCTTTTGGAAGCGGCAGGCCCAAATCAGCCATCTATTTGGATGATCCTTATTGTGGTTCTCTAGCAGCCAAACATCAAAAAATGTCAGAAGACCAAATTTGGTTTGTTTGGATATGGAATAAAAAGGCACCCTGAGATTGTCTGGCCTCCAGTCTAAAGCGAAAAAGGCCCCAGGGCCCCTCTGAAAGAGCCCCCTTGGCACCACAAAACAATGAGTCTTTGGTTCAAGGGTGTCAGCCAACACGTAATCCGTTCCACTTCATGAGGTCTCGGGACATCTTCAAGATGGTGACAAAACGTGTCGTGCTCTGGGCAAAAGCATAACATTTTTGCCGCCCTCATTTCATCAGGGTCACTAGAACAGTCCTCTTTTGCACTGAAGCGGGTACTTGACCATCTGAAATGCTGGGGGACACCATTATAAAACTACTCAGCCTGATTCATGAATATGAATTACATGACATGACGTTCACCCAGAAGTCCTACAGGACTCGCTGACAGGCAGACTTTGGTAAATAAGCATTAGTTATAATAGGATCGTGGCAGAGAGCTCGCTTGTTGCCAACGCAACCGTTTGGCAGAAGCTTCTGCTTGGCCTTCCAGTTGTCATTTTACTCCAAAAAAGTGTGTTTGTAGCATGTGTCAGTTGCTTACGTATAAGAAACACATTGATAGATAAATCTGATTACTCTGTATTCAGCTAAAACTGTGCTTTGATAATATGTGAGCAACATGTAAATAGCGTACATGTTCATATTCTCTTATTTCTGTCAATGGGGGGAGGGGGAGATGTGAGGGAGGATGTTTCAGCCGAGACTTTTTACTGCGTCGAGTCAAAGTACTCTCAGAAGGTCTATTCCGCCGCACATTATAATACTTCTTTTTAATCCGCTTAAAAAAGCGCCATGTTTTATTTTGTGTCACTATACTTGATCGTTCAACTACTTGTGTAACTGTAATTAAATAGGAAAAACGTGGAGGTGTTTGGTCGCTTCTAACTGGATCTCTGTTTGGTACCATTGTGAATGAACTGGGCTTAGTGGGCTAAGCTCAATGCTATCAGATCGTCACCGCGCGTCAGAGTGATTAAGAGCACGCACTGAGATGAGAGAGGTATGTATTAACTCGTTTAAGTTAAGGGAATAACATTTTAATATGAAAAAGCGGTGGAGTAACCCTTTAAACAAAGTTTTTTTTTTTTTTTTTGAAAGATTATGCTCACGAAGGCTAGCCTAGAAATCTAGACGCACCCTAGCGGCAGCAAATTTAATTTGCCCGCAAGTGTGGTCTAGCAACTCTCAATTCCTATCTGAGCTGTATTCCTCAGAATCTGGACGGCCCAATCACATCGTGTAGGTAGGCTATAGAGTCGGCGGGCGGGGCCATAATGACGACGGCCGAGTTGCGTTTGCGTGCTTCTAGTAACACAGTCTTCTAGTCAACACAGAAACTGGCGAACAGCGGTGGTCTTTCGAATCAGCTCTGCCCGCGCCTCCGGAAGACTTGGAGTTAAGCTTTCCTCTGAGAAAAGAACAGAGCGGCACTGAAGTCATTCTTAAAAAGGGAAGATGTGTTCGGAGTTTAGCCGACCGGATACGGCGAATGTTTAATCAGTCAGAGAGCTCCCCTTCACCGTCGTTGCTCCGGTTGGTGTAGCGCTATCCTATCGCGTGCAGAGGGAGTTTGAAAGACAACCGTTTATCCCGCCCCTCAGATTGAGCCCTGTCTATGGTGAGTTTCCAGACCAAACATCTTGATGTGGATCTGGCTTGTCAGGCTACACGAAGGCTGCATTTGTTTGCATATGCGTATGCTTTTTTTTTTAACAACCATGGATTGTATTATCATAGCAGAGTTTGTGCTGAAAATAGTGTCATCAGACTTTATCAATATGATGATTTTACGCAAGCAACTGAAAAACGCACAAATGTTAGGGCATGTCAAAACATCTCCAGTGTATCCGAATTGCATTGATCCTGATCTCTAGATTTCTGCACTGATGTCAGCCTTTAAAAACGCTGTAGTAAACTTTGCTCCCCGTGTGAACGGCCTGAAGCTATCCACAGGTCGCACACTGGGTAAAATATTGTCTCTTGGAACCTACTAGGAATGAAACCTCTTAATTTTGACAGACCTTAAGTGTTGTGTCTGAGACAACAAAAACTGTTTATTCACTACTGACTCTTTTCTCACATGCCATCTCATCCAGAGATGAATATTAGTGTTCCTCTCTATTCAATTTGGTTTTGTGGCTTTCCAGAAATCTATCGCTCTGTGTCTGTGTGTGTGTGTCTGTGTTAGGGCAGATGGGAGCGTGTAATGCTGTCAGGTTCCTCTGCAGGTCTCGGCACTTTCCGTAATTCATGACCAGGGTCTTGTGATAAAGGAGAGACACTTGACAGAAAGGATTTCCCTGCAACCCTAAATCACCAACTTGTATGAATAAAAGTCTATTTGTATACACACGCACACACTTGGAGCTTCAGTCTGGGCCATGGCCCTGTCTAACAGGCAAGGGATTATGGGTGTAAAGTCTCTGGAGGAGCAGTAAAAGTCAGCTGTTGAGGGGAGTGGAAACCCTCGCCTAATTCCCTGTACACTTTTAGAGCTTGTTAAATAGCCTGTTCTTCACTCACAGCACAGACAGACCCATATCATACAAATCATACAACTGAGGCGGTTTCATTTCATGAGTGTCTCCTCTACTTTATTAAACATGACTTACTTAGTCTTTTTTATATTCAGGGCATCTTGGAAAGGTTCGGTGATTAAAAAAAACATTTGCAATTAATTATCTCAGTGCTCCAATAGTAAAACCATCTATTACTTCTTGCATGAATGGATGGATGGATGTTTTTTTTGCTGATTAAAGCTGCAGTATGTAACTTTTGTAAAAATGTATTTTGTACATATTTGTTAAACCTGTCATTATGTCCTGACAGTAGAATATGAGACAGATAATCTGTGAAAAAATCAAGCCCCTCTGGCTCCTCCCAGTGGTCCATTGCCATTTGCAGAAATACACCACTCCCGGTAAGAAACAACCAATCAGAGCCAGGAGGTGTGTCTTAGCGGTGTCAATCAAGCTTGTGTGTGTGCCCTGATCACACCCCTCTCGTGTGCTGGCACAGCGTGTACAGTCAGGCGTTCAAATTCAAGATTACCGCTGTGCC
Organism: Pseudorasbora parva; assembly: GCF_024679245.1. Lineage (NCBI taxonomy): Eukaryota > Metazoa > Chordata > Actinopteri > Cypriniformes > Gobionidae > Pseudorasbora > Pseudorasbora parva. Next base: position 44,645,459 of record NC_090176.1, read on the forward strand.
ACAGCTTAGCTTATGGCGGACAAACAATCCAAACTTCCAGTTCCTCGAGTGGCACCTGCTCATAAAATAAAGACGGGTAAACGGAAAAAGACAGATGACGATGATAAGAAAAGACAGAAAGAGAATTAGTTTGAGCCCGAAATAAAAGGAGGGTAAATATTGGAGCGGCTTTTCCGAGGTAAAGGGAGTTACGTGTCCTTAAAGGATTAAAAACCGATGCCATTTGTTTCATTTTTTAAGAACTACACAACTAAGATCGCTGTAGGTGTGAATTCCTCGTCGGAGCCCATTGACTCGGAATCAAAACTCTAGCCGCATAACATACAGATAAAATGTCACGCACTGTGCAAAGCAACTATTGAAACCTACTAATTCACCGGCTTGTCATGGTGTTTAAATAATGTACTAGCAAACCTTATTTAGCATTACATATCAATTGAATAATTACTTGCATACTGTAACTTTAGTTACCGTTATATTATCTTACTAGCTAGTTATTACACTTAGAAGTAGTACAATGTCATAGTTACATTACATGTATTGCACAATACATAATGTTCCAAGTTTGTAGTCAAAATATGGGCAGGCCATATTTAATGTAAATGGTTTGTCTGTACCAGTGAATGTGTCAACTGTTTATCCGCCATCATCGGTGGCCCTGCTTGCTTACTAGCCTGCGCGTTCATGTCAGGCTCTGTTGTGATGGAGGAGGGGCTGTGGAGGGGGAGGAGCTGTGGAGGAGGAGGAGCTGTGGAGGGAGGCTGTAGCGCAGCAGAGAGAAGGGGGGAGTGACCTGTGTATTGTGCTTGTTAAAAATTTTAGGCTAAGTCAATGCTTTCTTAAAACTCCCTACTGCAGCTTTAGTAATGTTATTTGGACATTTTTATTGGTTTATTAAATGTGATGAAGGGAACACTACTTTCCTTTAAAAAACAAAAAATCTTAAATATTGTTTTATTTGAAAACACATTGGAGATGTGTGTTGCAAGGACACTTTGACGTGTTGACTTTAATGTCCTTTGGCCAGACACATTTACAAATGGGTACAAATCTTGTATTTTGAAGGGCCGCTCTCTCTTTTCCAGCACTGCAGAATCATTTAATTTTTCAACTGGCTCTGCTGATGTACGGCTCCCTCAAACCTAATATTTTCTTTGCTTAAGGTCATGGAGAGACTTTAATAATTAATGCTTATACTTAGTAAATATTTTTTCACCCCCTCAAGACAAAGTGAAGATCAGCATGTGGTGAGGACTTTCAATTACGTTCTGCCTTCTTCAGGCAAATGTCTTTGGTCTTCTCAGACTTTCTTCCAAACCCTTTGGAGTTGATGTGTCAGAGATGAAGTGGGCGTTGGTTAATTAGTCAGCCAATGAGCTGAGACGCGGAGTGAGTGTCATTTCGAGAGGCAGCTCTTTCAGGGGACCGTGGCGGCTGTGAGCTGCTGTCAGTTGCACTGATGTTGATAGTTGTGATTGATAGTTTGGTCTGAGTTATTTGTCAGCCTCCATCCCTAGATGTGACATTTTGGTATTTGGTTCTTCTAATGCTGTTGAAGCATGAAGATAAGTGGGCTTCATTCTTTGCCTGCTGTTGGACTGATGCTCTTTTCAGTCAACCAATTTCAAATCTGCGTGAATTGTCGTTTGCAAACTATTTTACTTCCCTAATCTGACACATTTCGGAGTCACTCCGCCGTCTTGTCTTGTCGTGTCTTTGTTTTATGTGTGTTGTGTTGTTTTTTGCTTTTTGTTTGTTTTTTGTTAGAGGTGCAACGTATAGCATTTGATCCCTGATCCATACTGACCAGGCCCCACGGTCCAGGATACATGTGATTTCACGGATTAATTGCAAAATTTAACCATCATAGAGTAAAGGTTTATCTTTTGCACTTCTTGTTTTGCTAATTTACACATCTGGGATTCACACACACACACACACACACACACACACACACACACACACACACACACACACACACACACACACACACACACACACACACACACACACACACACACACACAGAGAGATTTAGCTTGTGTGCTGTCGCTAATTAAGAAGAAATTAAGCTTGTAAACTTCATCAATATATATCACGATATTAAATCAATATACTATCACAATACTAAACTCACAATACAATATGTATCCGAATATTTTAAGCCAACACGAAGAGGTTTTTTTTTTATTAAAATATTATTATTTGTGTATTATTATTAGGATCCACAAATATTCCCCCGATAGATAGATAGATAGATAGATAGATAGATAGATAGATAGATAGATAGATAGATAGATAGATAGATAGATAGATAGATAGATAGATAGATAGATAGATAGATAGATAGATAGATAGATAGATAGATAGATAGATAGATAGATAGATAGATAGATAGATAGATAGATAGATAGATAGACAGATAGACATTTTTTTTTCTGGGATTTAGCAATCCTGTGAATCACTAAACTAATATTTAGTTGTATGACCACAGTTTTTTAAAACTGCTTGACATCTGTGTGGCATGAAGTCAACCAACTTGTGGCACCTCTCAGCTGTTATTCCACTCCATGATTCTTTAACAACATTCCACAATTCATTCACATTTCTTGATTTTGCTTCAGAAACAGCATTTTTGATATCACCCCACAAGTTCTCAATTGGATTAAGGTCTGGAGATTGGGCTGGCCACTCCATAACATTAATTTTGTTGGTTTGGAACCAAGACTTTGCCCGTTTACTAGTGTGTTTTGGGGTCATTGTCTTGTTGAAACAACCGTTTCAAGGGCATGTCCTCTTCAGCATAGGGCAACATGACCTCTTCAAGTATTTTAACATATGCAAACTGATCCATGATCCCTGGTATGCGATAAATAGGCCCAACACCATAGTAGGAGAAACATGCCCATATCATGATGCTTGCACCTCCATGCTTCACTGTCTTCACTGTGTACTGTGGCTTGAATTCAGAGTTTGGGGGTCGTCTTAAACTGAAACGTCATAAACCCTATCCCATATTATAATATGACCCGTCATAAACCATATTATCCTCAAATGTCTATTTTTCACTTAAGCAATCCCTTAAAAACCGTTAAGTGTTGCATAAAGCCCCTTAACTGTCATTTTCCTAAGTATAGTTTAAGGTTAGGAAAACTTTACCTTAAGAGTTGACGAACATTAATGAGAAAAATATATATATGTGTGTATATATATGTGTGTATATGTGTGTGTGTGTGTGTATATATATATATATATATATATATATATATATATATATTTTTTTTTTTGGTCTTTGACATTTGAGAGGAATAATGGACTTTAAATGAAAACGACATGATGGTGAGTACACGATGACAGTTTTTTGTGGTACATTTGTAAATTTGTGTTTGTGTGAATTATACCTTCTACTAGAGGCTTACTAGAGCTAGTTCAGCCTTGGATAAAACAACTGTCGCGAATCATCGTTTCCAGCAACGATACATATATCGACACATTTTTATATTGCGATTTATAATTTAACAATATATCGTTACACCCCCTAGTTGATAACCATAATGCACTTGGCCTAGTCTTTACTTGGATGATTTCCTGTATTATTAGTGATGTAATCTTCTGCCTTCAGAAGATGTTAAAGAGGAAACGAGTAGCATACATTTGAGTGTTTGTTTTCTCGTATTGATTAGTGTTGATGTCTTGTGGGAAAATCTGTTGAGCGCTGGCTGATTGCTCACAATATGCACATTTTCTAATTGATTTAATGATCTATGCGTTAACACTCAGGGTTTCCCTGTTCCCCTTTTGGTTTGGGAATCAACTAAACTGTCATTCTTGCCTTTTGTTTTCAAAATGCTTAAAGTAGAATAAAGACCATTTCACTGACAGACGCTGACCAATGCCAGATTGCAGTCACCAGATTACAATACATCACTTTTTAGACAATCCAAGACCCGACATACGCCGATTCAAGATGTTCGATTGGCGAAAACAAGCGGCAGCAGATGTGACAGGTGCAACACACTGATCTGACAGAAATTTCATGCTAGTTTATTCCTGTACAGATTTTGTCACACTGAATTTGTTTTATTTGATGGTGATGCATGTACTTGATTGAGCGTTGTACACTGCTGTCTGTGATATCAGTCACTGAATCAAAAGAAGGATGTGAATAATAAATTCTAGCATGAACTCTGGCTCTGCTCTAATGAGCGATTGCATGCTGGATGAATACACCCCAGTTAGGGCTGGACGATATGGACAAAATTTATATCACGATATATTTCTTAATTTTGGTCGATACGATATAATTTCGATATCGATATGAACTATATAAAAGCTTTAGAAAAACTACCAAGAACTGCCACAAAGGATTTCTGTACCTACAAACTTCTGACAAATTAATTTGCCAAGTCTATGAAACCTCCTCCTATAAAACTATATAATATTTTAGAAATAAAAACGGTACAAATAAATTAATGTTCACCTTTTATTTGTATTTAGCCTTTATACGAACAAGAATTGTGAAATCACCGTCAAATAAACATAAGACTCTCACTTCGCAGACGCAGTTTATTGAGCCTTTTCTTTTAAGTTTTAAATTTCAGTGAAGAACGATTCATAGCGCTATATTCTCCTTTTATGCAAAACTACACCTTTATCTACTGATGCACAAAAAATAAATAAAAGAAGACTCAATTCAGTGGCCTATTTGTGCTCTGTTTGAGATGAGTGCACGCTGCTTTTTGCAAGGCTTTAAACAGGAGAAAATGATACATTTTCGTGAAGCCATGTCTGACCGTCTTTCACAAGCTTTGATAAGGTAATTTAAACGAGAATGAACGCATTGGTGTTAATACATGACATTGTGTGCAAATGTGGAAAGTATTAAAACAAATGTGCCACTTGCCTCTTACATATAGCCTAAATAGTCTACATGGATTATTTGTAACGCTTGGCATCGTAAGACATTAGATTGATGCATCTATGTCGATGTATTGTTACACCCCTAGTCGGCACCTCTCCGGCACAAGTTTAATATCAGCCCCATTCGCACGGGATTCGTATTATCTGGGGACCTCTGGTGATTTGTAATAATTGCAGAGAATGTCTGTGATCTTAATCCCGTGCGAATCGGCCATGTCTGTAATTTGTAAAGTAAAAATTCCCCCGCAAATTAGCCTACCTACCATCTTTCGCCGAACACCGAGGTCCTGTGATAACATTAGTCCCGTGCGAATCGACATCTCTGTGATTTGGCCAGGATTAGGCGGATTGTATATACTTTTTGCAAGCTTTTTTTCTCCCTGTGAGCATTTCTATCTTTATCTTTCACGAAGAATAAAGTCTGCATTCATAATGCGCACCGTTAGTGCAGCCGCGCCCACACGGATTATACTTTCACTTTAGAATGAGTATCAATTTGAGAGTAATCTGATTGAATGGTGTGTTTAATATTAACATCAATACTGTTCTGAATGAAAAACATAACAGAACAGTATAGTACAATGACAATCTTGTTTAAATAGGTGCTTTTACATTTAGTTTTGAAACTGAATCTTCCGCCGTAGGCTATTGTCAGCTTCCTACTCGTGATAAATGAAATCTGATTCCTGCCGCCGGTCTGAGCTCAGTTCATGGCGTCTGTTTGCTAACTGAACGAAATTATATTTATTTATTAGGCTACTGTAAAATAATCAAAACGATATCGATGCCTGTTTATGATTTCATACAGCTATCTATAAAGAACATCATATCCGGGAGAAGTCAGTAAATTCGAGTAAAATCACAGTCTTTGCTTATCCTGTGCGAATGCGCCACGCAAAACTCAGATGTGGAGGAGTCATTTCTCAATCACAGAGGTCCCTAGATAATACTAATCCCGTGCGAATAGTGCTTTAGATAGACGAACCACTTCCACGCCACTAAAGAAAGTTAGTCTTTCTTCTCTTATCAACTATGTATTTCTCCTTACTTGTGGAAGCTCGTTCAGTCACATTTGTGTTGCGGTCAGGGAAACTCTCTTTGTAGCTAAAACGTGCCGCGTTGGATCTATCAGCCTACTCCTGCTGAGCACTTTTTTTTTTTTTTTTTTTTTTTTTTTTTTTAATTGCAGAAATGAATAAACATTACATTCAATTATCTTAACAAGCAACAATGGATGACAAGGTTCTATAAGTAGAACAATGGTAAGGAAGGGAAGAGAAAAAAAAAAGAAAAAAAAAGATAAAGAAATAAATTACAGAGGCAATAAGTAAGTTATATCATTTCTAACAAGTCATTGTATAGTTCCACAAGTTTGACACTTTTTTTTGTGTTAATTTTTTTAAGTGTCTTAATTAAGTAGTTTAAGTCACAAAGGTAATTATTCAATTTGGGTATCAATGATGAAAATTTACATTTATGAATATAGTATTTTGCCATCAAGATACATACATTCCCAATGTACTCTATACTATGATTGCAATGAGAAAAATAACAAATTATATCGCACATGGTAAAATCAATGACAAAACTGGAATTAGAAGCAAGAAATTTTGACAAATCAGACCAGAATTCTTTGATAAAGGGGCATTTGAAGAAAAGATGATCTACTGACTCAGTATTGGAATTACAAAATTTACAATTCAAATGAACATTACCAAATTTAGAAGTAATCTCATTGGTTGGGTAAATGTTATGTAGAATTTTTAAGTGTATTTCTTTAACTTTATTTGGTATACAAAATTTATAAGGTAATAACCACGCCTTTTTCCAATTTATTTTATCAATTAAAGAGTTCCAAAAAAATTTTCCTCTTGGGGTGATTCTTTTTCTTAACTGAAATACATTTCTTATAGATTTATTACTACATTTTGGGTCATGAATGCTCTTGTCTTCTATCAGAAAATTTTGTTCAATTTTAGCTATCTTATCAAAAGCTAAATGACATCTCATTAAATGACCAAGTCCTTTCGGTATAGCTTTAACCACTGTGAGAAATTCTTTATGTACAACAGGAAAATTATGTTTGGACATGAAATCATAATAAGAATAAAGATTCCCTTGAGGATCTAGGATATCACAAAGATAATCAATACCCTTTTCATGCCAATGTTCAAGGAATATCGACTTGTTCTTAACTAAGATGTCCTCATTATTCCATAGCTTCACTTTATGGGGGGAGAAATTGTGAACAAAACAAAGTTTCCATGCCAGAAGAGCTTGTCCATGAAATTTAGAGAGTTTTATAGGTACTTTAGAAGAAGAGAAGTTACAGGTTAAAAGGAAATTAAGACCTCCAACTTTTTTAAAGATATTGTGAGGGATAAAATACCAAATTGAGTCTGGTGAATTAACACAATTCTTTACCCATTTCACTTTGAAAGTATTATTAATATCAACAAAATCAAGCATGTCAAAGCCTCCATCAGCCTTTTTACCGCATAAAACCTGTTTTTTCAAATGTTGATGTTTGTTTTTCCAAAAAAAAATGAACATTAAACTATTGATTTGTTTACAAGTATTATTATGGACAAACAGTGAAAGGGATGGATATATGAAGCGAGATAGACCTTCAGCTTTTATTAAGAGAATTCGACCAAGAAGTGATAAATCTCTTTGAAGCCAATTGTTAAATATTAGTTTTGTCTTTTTAACTTTAGGAAGAAAATTCATTTCTTGCCTCAAGTTGATTTTCTTACTTATATAGATGCCAAGATATTTCACATTGTCTTTGATGGGTATATTACAAACAGAGGTTTCAATGTTATCAAATAAACAAAGAATTTCGCATTTAGGAATGTTAAGTTTTAAGCCAGAAGCTTCTGAAAAGGATGTAATAATTTCAAGGGCTTTTGTTATCTGATTAGTATTTTCTAAAAACAGGGTTGTGTCATCCGCGAGTTGTGAAATTCTAATCTCTCGGTCAAAAATGGACAACCCTTTAATATCCGGATTATTCAAAATATTTAGAGAGAGTAATTCCACAACTAACAGGAATAAAAAGGGTGATAGTCCACAACCCTGTCTAACTCCCCTGTTAATCGGGAATCTTTTAGATGTGTCAAATTGTAAGAGAACTGAACTATTAATATCTTTATATATCATTTTTATCATTTTAATAAACTTTTCACCAAATCCAAACAACTCTAGAGTAGAAAACAAAAAATTATGTTCAATTGTATCAAATGCTTTGTAAAAATCTAGGAACAGTATGATTGCATCTGATTTAATGTGGTGTGCATAATCAATAAGATCCAGAACCAGCCTAATATTGCAGCTTATATGTCTTTTTGACATAAAACCGGTTTGGGTTTCGTTTATTATTTCAGATAAACCGGTTTTTAATCTTTTAGCTAAAACTAATGATAAGATTTTGTAGTCTAAATTTAATAAAGTTATTGGTCTCCAGTTTTCAAGGGAAAGAATGTCTTTACCTGGTTTTGGTATCAAGGTGATGAGCCCTTGTTTCATGGAAGTACATAATTCTTCATTAATAATGCATTCATTGTACGTTTTAAGTAAAGGTCCCTTAATAATTTCCCAAAAGTGTGCATAAAACTCAAGGGTTAGGCCATCTGGGCCAGGAGATTTACCTTTCTTCATAGACTTCATTGCCATTGTAATTTCAACCAAAGAAAGGTCATTCTCACAAATAGTTTTAAACTCATTTGAAATCACTGGAGTGTAGGGTTTGATATTTTGTATAAAAGGTTTTGCATAATTTTCATTATAATTTGAGCTATATAATTTGTTAAAAAAAGAAAATACATAATTATTTATTTGAGAGGGATTTTTATTTAGATTGTTATCAATTTCTAGAGCTGCTAAACAATTCCTTTTTATGTTCCTCTTTTCCAACGCAAAAAAATAACTAGTATTTTTCTCTCCCATTTCCAACCATCTGGCTCTAGATCTTATGAACGCACCTTTAGCCAGATCTATATAAAAGTCATCTATTTCATTTCGCAAACTAGATAAATGTGTTTCCTCATCTGTGTTAAGAGTTTCTTTAGATAATAATTTATCAAGCTCATTGAGAATATCTTGACATCTATACGAATTAGCTTCTTTAAGTTCTTTGCCTCTATACATTGCCAGTTGTCTAACTTTAAATTTAAAAAATTCCCATCGTTGTACATTTCCAATAGATTCATCTTTCAAAATATAGGCAGTATTTTTAACAGATTCTATAAATTTTGCATCTGAGAGCAACTTATTATTAAATTTCCAATAACCCCGAATTTTCCTACCACCCTCAGTATTACCAATTAAAGAGATTGAGATGGATCTATGATCTGATAAGGGTGAATAATCAATCGAAGTATCTGATACAAATTGAATTGCATTAGTCGATAAAAGCCAAAAGTCAATTCTTGATTTGCTTGTAAGTGCATTATTTGTCCATGTATATTCCTTATCATAAGGGTGTAAAAAACGCCAGACGTCAGTAACCTGTAAATTATCACAAAGTAAGTCAAAGATTTTAGACGTATGTTTTTTTGGAGGGAATCTGTCTACCAAGTCATTGGGTGTTTCATTAAAGTCACCTCCTATCAATAAGTAAGCATCTGTGTATTTTCCTTTTAGGTCTGATAAACTCAGACTAAGTTTCTTGAACATAGATACATTTAGAGAATGGCTGTTGTGTCCGTAAACATTGCAAATTATAAAATTTGTATTATCTATATTTAAAATGAGTATTAACCATCTCCCTTCTTCTGAATAAACCGTTTCTACTATATCTCCCTTCAGTTTATTTAAAAGAACAGCGACCCCTGCAGAATGATTGGTTCCATGACAAAGATATATAGAGTCGCCCCATTGCGATTTCCAAAACTTTTGGTCAGTATCACAGGAATGTGTTTCTTGGAACAAAATTATTTGGGCCCCTTTTTGTTTAATGAAAAGAAAAAGTGCCTTCCTTTTATAAGAATCCCTTAAACCTCTGACATTAAGAGAGATACAATTTAACTTCCCAAAATTAAATATTGTCATCCAAGAAGAACTATATAATAAAAAAGAAAATAAAAACAATAAAAATAAAGAATAAAAATAAGACCTCCCAAAACTGGATTTAACTACTTCTTACAATGAAACAACTAGACCCATCGGGATCTTACATGCAACATATCAAACAAGGTTCCAAAGTCCTCAATGTGTTATTAGGGACAATCATCATCAGAGCATCAAGTCTTTATCGATGTGTCCGTTGCGTTTGTTAAACATCAATATTTACCTTTTTACCTTCTATATAAGCAAAAGCTCCGACGAATGATGCTCTTTTACCTTCTTCTCTGGCCTTCTGAACCAAAGGCCAAGCTTTTGCCCGAGCCGCTCTTTCTTCAGGGGATAGATCTTCTTTTAAGCGGAGATGGGCTTCCTCCAAGAATTTCGAGCCTTTTGCATCCCTCCATACAATATCACGAAAATGACGCATGCTGAATTGAATGATTATGACTCTCGCTGAATTGCCATCCTTGATTTTTCCAATTCTGTGCACTGAGTCCACCACCTCAGGTAGTTTCTCAGCAATTTTTGGGGAAAGTTTGCTAAGAACCTTAATCGCCAGATCCCGGGTGTTTTCTTGACCTTCCTCCTTCATCCCGTGTAATCTCAGGCCCCATCTTCTTCGATAGCTATTCGCCTCCAGCAATTGAAGTTTGAGTTGTTTGTTTTCTTCTTTTAACTCCACGGTCTTCTTTTCCAATGCAGAAATCCTCTCACTGTGGTTTGCCGAATCTTTGATAAGTTTCTCCACTGAATCGTTCAGAAAAGTAATAGCATGGTCTGTGTTTCTCACCGTTGTCTCCATAGATGTAACTTTTTCAAAAATGATTTCACATTTTGCGGAAAGAGATTGAATGGCGGCCATTACCTTGTTGAAATCGGAGTCAGAAGAGTTGATCTTTCCTTTCTTTGACGCTGGGCTTTTAGCTGGGGTGCACGGCAATGGAGTGGCCAAAGTTTTCTCTGGATCTACAGTGTCAGCCAAATCATTAGAAGCTATCAGCATTGCATCATCAGGGTACGGGGCGAAGAGTTGGGATGGCGCGATATTTCCATTTTTCTCCATACTCGCCTCAGAGTGATGTTTCGCTTTTCGTTTGCCCATATGACTGAGTATTCAAAACAGATATAAGCTAATATTGGTCCCTAAGATGTCAGTGTCAAACAAATAAAATAAAATTTAGTTTTCCTAACTTATTGCATGTAAATCACGATGAAGTCTGAGGATTAATAACACAGCACGTCTGCTCAGATCAGCGCCATCTTGGCCCCCCCCCTGCTGAGCACTGGCTGCGTGTCCGTGGTGTAGGCCTACGTCATCACGCAAGAAGCCAATCGTGTTCTGCTCTTTCTGATGGCATGCGCCCTGAACGTCAGTCATATCGAAATATCGGAAATGTGTTTAAAAATCATATCACCGTTATTGAAAAAAATTATATCGCGATATATATTGATATTGAATTATTGTCCAGCCCTAACCCCAGTGTTTCCTCAAGGTCACATCAGTCTCTCAGTGAGGGAGGTGTCTTGAGGTAATGAAGGATGAGAGAGAGGTTCAGGCCTGTCACTTGCCCTGCTGAACCGTTGCTCCATTGCCACTACATCTTATTTGTTGATCTTGTGAATGCTTTTCTATGCCTCCCTTGTATAATCAATTCTGGCCCACACTATACGATTTAAAAAATCTTATCAGGCTTTCAAAATGTGGCGGACCCAAACATGATGATAGTGTTTGGACTCTTTTTTTTTACAGAAAATTACATACAAAGGATGAGTAAGCAGTCAGCAATATCCATCTTTGTCTTTTGTTGTTTTACTAAAGTTAATGACACAGTGACAGCGACCGAAGCTGTAATATTAGGCTGAAGACATAAATCCACTTGAAGACAAAACCGACTGTTTACGAGGATACTTGCCAAAGCGGCATTTTGACATTTTTTGTGTGTAGGCTAGTTGACCGTGTTTTGGTGCAAATCTGATACGCACAGTATAGTTTGCTAATGCATGTTCTTCTCTTTCCTGTCTTGCTTAATGCACTTTTAACTTCATATTCATCAAAGAATCATAAAACAAATCTTGTATTGAAAGCGTTGAATGGAACCTGCAATTTTTGTGTAAATTGCGTGGAATGTATTGTAATATGGTAAATGAGTTATTAAAGGATTAGTTCATGTTTAAATAAACTTTTCCTGATATTTTACTCACCCCTGTCATTCTAGATGTCCATGTCTTTCTTTCTTCAGTCGAAATGAAGTTAAGGTTTTTGATGAAAACATTCCAGGTTTTTTCTCCATATGATCACTTTACTGGGCACCAAACTGTTCAGGGTCCAAATTACAGTTTCAGTGCAGCTTTAAACTATACCAGACGATGAATAAGGGACTTGTCTTGTGAAACGATTGGTCATTTAAAAATAAATTAAAATGTCGATGTTTTATTAGCACAAATGCTCGCCTTGCTCTTTTGTGACGTCACATAATACGCATTTACGTTGAAATGGTCACACTTGACATAGGCGGAAGTTCTGAGTCAGTGTTTACAATGTTCGTTAAAAAAAAGTTTTAAACGATAAACTGACATAAAGGCGTTTTAATATGTGTATATGGTCCTCCTTCTACACATTTGTAAACACTGACTCGGTACTTCTGCCTATGTCAAGCGTGACCTTTTCAACGTAATTGCGTATTACGCGCATTACAGAGCAAGGCGTGCATTTGTGCTTTTAAAACCTAAACTTTTTAAAAAATGATGATGACTGATCGTTTCGCTAGATAAGACCCTTATTCATCGTCTGGTATCGTTTAAAGCCCTTTGAAGCTGCACTGAAACTGTCATTTAGAAATCAATCAGTGAAGTCCAACCAAAAATCCTATAATGTTTTCATCAATAACATTAATTTCTTTTCGACTGAAAAAGGTGGACATCTTGGATGACATGGGGGTGAGTAAATTATCATGAAAAGTGTATTTAAAAGTGAACTGATTCTTAAACTGCAGAGACTATACCCAACTCTTATAGGTAACTGATTGCACGGACTCAACGGATATTTAATTGGTAAATGTGCAAAGGCCAATGTGGGGGATTTTATTTTTATTTTTTATAAACTACAAGTAAAAATGCTGACATGTTGTGGCCAATGAAAATCTGGACTACAGACTCAAAGAAAAAAGTCATCTTTATCTACTCTTCCTCTCTTAGACACTCTCATCACTTTCTTATTCAGCTTTTTTTCCTCCTCTGTCCATATGAAGTGCATTTATCCTCTGGGATTGGGGGAGGAAAGCTGTCACAGGGTGAAATGCTTGGGCAAATGCAGCGTTCCATGTCAGGAAAGGCACAACTCCAGGGTTAAGAGTGTGTGTGCCTTCTGAAGCCAACGATATGTCACCCACTTATGCCGCTTATGTCGTTTCGATAGGTTAAAACGCTACTACTCTATAATTAATCCTGAACCAAATTCATATGTGTTTATTCAAGTGAAACAGCTTGGAATGCGAATCCAGAAATGCAAAGTGCAAATATTTCCAAAGAACAATCAGGCTTTGTGTGCTTTGGCCTGAATTTTCAGGACTTTGAATTAGCTATTTCTGCTGCGGCGCTGGAAGAGAGCAGTCAGTCAATATTTAATTTCATGTTTTATTGAGATCAATACAACATATTGACATCTCAGAGAGATTTTGTCTGTTGAACGGCTCACGGGTGGAGGCTCAAGTGTGTGCCGTTTGAAGAAGAGCGCGATGGACTGCACCCAAAGTCGTTTAAAAAAAACATCTTTCATCTGGCTTTACTTTAGTTTGACTGGGGATGGTTTTCAGTCGGCCGAGTCGATGAAATTAAGTTCTGCCATCGTGGACTGATAAAGTAAAGCAATAAGCCACGAGAGCTGTGGTAAAAAGACCATAACACAGGGCCTCGAGTGGCTCATTGCTGTTGCCGCAGTTTTATAAAAGCACTCTGATGTTCAATGAATACTTACCATGATAAATGGATTAAACAGTTTGGTCACACTTTAGATTAGGGTCCAATTCTCACTATTAACTAACAACGAACTATGACTTTTGCCTCAAACCCCTAATTACTGCTTGTTAATTTAGTAAGGTACTTGTTAAGTTTAGGTATTGGTAGAATAAGGTCATCACACTTATTAATGCCTCATTCTGCATAAGTACTAATAAACAGCCAATATCCTAGTAATATGCATGCTAATCAGCAACTAGTTAATAGTGAGAATTAGACCCTGAACTAAAGTGTTACCAACAATTATTCTGGAAAATGATATATGTAATCAATATTTTTTTTATATATATTTGATTAAACAATATATTAAACAATAATATTTTACAATTTAATTTTCTATTTGAATATATTTTAAAATGCAATTTATTCCTGTGATAAAAGCTGAATTTTCAGCATTTTTTTCCGGATTCTTTGAATAGAACGTTTTAAAGAAAGGTGTGTGTGTGTGTGTGTGTGTGTGTGTGTGTGTGTGTGTGTGTGTGTGTGTGTGTGTGTGTGTGTGTGTGTGTGTGTGTGTGTGTGTGTGTGTGTGTGTGTGTGTGTGTGTGTGTGTGTGTGTGTGTGTGTGTGTGTGTGTGTGTGTGTGTGTGTGTGTGTGTGTGTGTGTGTGTGTGTGTGTGTGTGTGTGTGTGTGTGTGTGTGTGTGTGTGTGAATAAGTGTGAATAAATATAAACTAACAAATGCATGGATTAATAGCTAATATAGACCCTTTACTCCCCGCTCACTCTCTCAGATGTTTTTTAGCTGTCTAGTCTCTCATAGACCAGAAGATTTTTATATACATCTTCAGACAAATGTAAATGACAGTGAGTAAAAATAGTTAGTTGTAATGGGTTCATCAGAAGTTTAATTTTTCTGAGCCCAGTCCTCCTGACCTAACAATAGGAGTCACAGCCTCAGTTTGTTCATTACAGTCCACGGTGGCGGGAAAGCTTGCCCCTGCCTCAATCCACTTCCTTTTCTGCGCTTCACGGGATGAGTATAGAGGCATCCGGAGTGTCATGTCCATCCGTCTCCGTTTGTGGGTCAGTATGGAAGAAGTTGCGTTTGGTAATGGCTGCCCTGCCTGGCGTGTTATGGGGCGCTTCACAGACGTGATCCCTGTAGGTTAAAAGAATATGAATATAGTAACCGCCCGTGGTGCTCTGCATTAAGGGTCTCTCTCTCCTTTGCGTCTTAAAGGGGGATGGGGATAACGGAGCGCTGTCCTGGTTTTTAGCAGATTGCTGGCTGCCGGCAGCATTGACGTCTTTAGCTGTGGATTGTGGCGGGATGATGGACTTTCTGTGCAAGGGGAGGGCAGGGTCTGTCTGAATGAGCTGACGTAGTTACCCTAGATCTTATTTCTTTCACATAGACATGAGAAGGATCGTAGTCAGCGACGTGAGAACAGTGATGGATTCTTCAAATGTCTCTCTGTCTGTCTTTCTGTCTCTCTGTCTAATTCAAAGCTGGCGTGATGCTTGGACTGACAAGCCATAACTGATCAAAATAACTGTAATAACTGTTGTACCTTGTGGTCAAATATTGGGCCGCAAACATCTATAACGGCTTTGTTATCAATGGTAGCAAATGAGCATGGTATTAGTGGCATAATCCACAACTAGCTGTGCATTTTAAATCATTTTAACATCCTTTTCAGAGGCAACCACCCTCTGCTTTGAGTCAGGTGGTTTTCTCGCCTCCACGACGTGCATTAAAATGGTTTATTACACGGCTCTGTGAAATACTTGATTCTGATTGGTCAATCGCGCATTCCAGCGGTATTTTATTTCCAGATAACACCCGCTCATACGGGTACTACGAGATATCTTGACCGGTACTACTTCTATTCTTAACGCTGGCGCCATCTTGTGGCTTAAGCAGCCGTGGGTTACAATGGAAGACTTCAAGGCAGGTTTCCTTTATAACGTTTTTAATATAGATCTTTTTCTTACACAACGCATCGATTCGAATCAGAAGGCTCTATTAACCCATCGGAGCCGTGTGGAGCACGTTATTTGATGGACAGCTGCATTTTTATGGACTTCAAACACAACTACAACTACTGCTGGGAATAACGTTAGCCTGGACTTTTTATATAACTCCGATTGTATTTGTTTGAAAGAAGAATGTCATATACACCTACGAAAACTTGAGGGTGAGTAAATCATGGGCTTGGTTTCATTTTTGGGTGAACTAAACCCTTTCAGCATTCATTTTCAACATTTAGCAAGGGCATATGGCAAATCTTCAGCAATAGATAAAGGCTTAAAGCAGTTTGAAACTGTTTTCCTTCGCGGAAGCTTTGCGTAAGAGCTATATATTTAATCTAAATATTTAATCTCGAGACAATATTTTGTGTCTAATAATTATTTATTTGAGACTAGTAGCCGTGTAATAAGCGGGATAATGTACACCCAGCCGGTTTTTATCGCAGAATAAACCCCTTCAGAGTGATGCAAAACCCCTCCGCTTCGCGTCGGGGTCCTGATCACTCTGTCGGGGTTTATTCTGCGATAACAACCGGCTGGGTGTACATTATCCCTTACTTAATGCACAGTTGACTGTGGATTATCGCTTGAATATAAAATTCAAATATAACATTTAATTC
Organism: Pseudorasbora parva; assembly: GCF_024679245.1. NCBI lineage: Eukaryota > Metazoa > Chordata > Actinopteri > Cypriniformes > Gobionidae > Pseudorasbora > Pseudorasbora parva. The sequence continues at coordinate 44,662,053 of NC_090176.1, forward strand.
AGTTAAAAAGTAAGTTGTATTTAAGCTCACACGTCACCTTTTTGTGGTCATTCTTTACCGTCTTGAAATCTTCCCACCCATTGGATCTTCTGTCCTGTTACCGCATGGATCAGTCATGTTAATGATGGCTACACCAATCCCCGTGAGGGTTTTTTCTAACCTAATGACTAAAGCCTCGTTCGCACCGCCAGCGACATGATCCCATTCATTTCAGTGGAGCGCTGGTAACTTCCGTTGACACCAGCGACAGTGACCGTTGGCGACAGAATGTGGGCGTGTCAAGCGACGTGAGACGCGACAAAAGTTTAGAAATTGCATCTTTATGCAAATGAGAAGCGATTTTTCGAGCGACAACCAATAGGAGTGAAGTCAGTGGAGTGCACGTGATCCGTCTGCTGTACTGCGGTGTCGTGTCATGGAGGAGAAGTTGATTTCATGGGGGGGAAATATTATGGAAAAAAATGTCTGGGATTGTGGGGATATTAATGTAAGTTTTGACTAAACTGCATGCAATATGGTCTACCTTTTACAGTACAGTGTGTATGTATTCTAATAACTTGCTATGTTCTGCAAAACACTAGTAATAAAAACGGTACTATTTAATGACGTTTATATGCTACCCGTAGTGGGAACGCCCACTAGCGAATCTCTGGCTGTGGTGACATGCAGTGACAAAATGGCTGGCTCAAGATTATGATTTAGTCGACCAAGCCTCTTCTCGTCAAATAAAACATCTAGTCGACTTTTAGGGGGCAGCTGTAGTTTTTTTTTTTCCTTTCCTTTCATTCTTTCTTCATTCCATTTTTTGTTTGTTCTTTGGTTCTTCCTTTTTTTTTCTTCTTCCAACTGTTTCCTGAAAACATGACCTCTATGTGAGCGCCTGTAGACTCTCAGAGCGGAGCCATGTGAAATACTGGACTTTTGAGAGGATCCAGATCATCTCCATAGTCACGTCCGTTGCCTGCACTCCCAGAGCGACGGTAGATCAGCTCCAGATTACGCTGATGCTTTTCATTTACTCAAAGACGCATGAATGTGCCATGCTGGAATAGCAAATATTCCTTCAGGCGCCCAGGATGCAACTTCAGTGAATCGGTATGTGAGAGGCGGTGGCCTGTTGTTTGCAACACTGCGCACGCTATCAACACCGACAGCACACCTCTGCAATCCCGCGTCTGGGGTGTATTTTGGTTGTTCATTGGTGAAGGCTACTAGATTACACTCTGAATTCATCGTATCTGCTCATGTCACTGGATGGGAAGAGCTGCCTTGACATCGAGACTGCAGGAATGTCCATCACTGGGACTGCCCGAAGGTTTTTAGCACTGCAGTCAAGCCCTGGGCTGGAGAATCAATGGAGTTGCAGTGGACTAATGATGGCCTCACAATTGAAGGGAAGCTGACGTGTACATAAATAACGCCTATTTCCCATTCAGATGGTCTGCAGTAATGGGTTTGTAAGCATTTCTGTTGTCTCGTCCCTGCCAAGACCTCATTTTTGTCTCTGAAATGTGCGTTTACACTGACAGCAATTAAGTAGCCATATACAGGTGTTATTATTATACGGGTCCAATTTGCATAAAGGTGAGAAAATGTAATGATTTCTGGCCAAAATGTCAATGAATCAGTGTAATGGTGCACTTTTAGATAACTGTATTTGGTCTCTTAAGCACACTTCAACTGATGATTGTCGCATACTGAAGTGTGGGCGATTTCAGTAAGTATTAATCAGTTTTTTTTTTCTTTCATTTTTTATAATATGAATAATTATTATTAGGTTAATTATTACTATTATTATTGATTATTTTTGTATTTTTATTATACAAAATGTACACAATAAATTAAAATGTTCCGACAGTGTCCTTTCTTTCTTTTTTCCTGTGCACTGCGGCAAGTTTCGAGTTCTTTAATTTATATTTTAAAGGCTCGTTGTTGAGTATTAATAAGGTGGATCTAGTTTTTAGAACAATGTTAGCAATCTTACATGTAACAATCTTTCTTACCCGCCCTTGTTGCCACCCACCAGTATATATGTAAGTAATTAAAATAATATAATAAACATGTGACTAGACGAATAATGGCTTAAAAAAAAAAAAAAAAACTAGTCTAAATAGGTGTGTAACGGTACACAAAACTAGGCGTTTGGTATGTAGGCTACCTCGGTTTTGATATTACGGTTTCGGTACAGCAGTTTTACAAAATTGCTTTATTTTTATTCAACAGTGGTTTACTGATTTTTTTTTTTTTTTTTTGTCTGTTCTTTAAATTTATTAAGTTGTAACTAAAATATGCTGTTCACTGTAAAAAAAAAAATAACTGTAAAAAAAACAGTAAAAAAAATGTTTAAGTAAAATTTACTTGGATCTCAACTTAAATTGTTAAACTGACCTTTTAACTTATTTTGATGAGTTCAAACAATATACAATGTAAAACACAAATATATTGAATATATAGGTTAATATCGAGCATATATTTAGCAAAAGATTTAATCTCTCTAGTGAACTAAGAGCTATAGACACTGATGGACTCCTGAGGTAAATGTGAGGTTCTCAAGCTGTTTTATTGTCTTTCCGTGGTTGAAAGCCTGATTGAGCGATTATACGACCTAGGCAACATTTCGCTAAGTTGTAATGTATCCTCAACATACCTTAAGAGATATTAATTCATGTTTATTCTTTAGGAAGAGATGATCGTGTTCACGTCAAAACAGCATTTTGTGATCAAATGGATGCTTATTTTCTTTGTGTGGGAACTCTGATTGACGTGTGTTCTGCGTTTTAAACTATGGGTCGACCGATTCATCGGATTTGCCGATTAATCGGCGGAACAATCGGTTATCGTCAAAAATCAATACCAATAGTTTTTCCGGTTTGCGTCCATTGCGGGAGCAGCTGAGAAGGGTTCTGTCATTACACAGCAGCCTACGAGAGCTCTGAGAAGGGTCTGCTGGCATTATATAGCGTGAAAGCGGCCTCTAGAGGACAAATGAAAAACTATCACTGTTTACATCAACACGTGAGGACACGTGAACGCTGCACAGAGCGCGCTGACACATCTGACGCGCGTTTAAAACAGCGAAAGGAAAACGGTATGAAAACAGAACTCTTCATTACATGTTGCCAAATCATTATAAAGTTATTTTTTTGGTGACTAGATGCTTGAGCAGCGTAAGAACCGCAGTATGTATGTACTTTACTTTGTCGTCGAAGCTGAGAGAATGCTAATATAAGCAGTAACATTTACCTCAAGTAGTTAAAGTGATTTAACAACTAGGTGATGAAAGAATATATAAACACGTCAGAATCGATTTCAATACATATGTTATTTTGATAAGAAAACCGTCAAGTGCTCTAAAAAACCAAATGTTTGGATTTATATGAAATGACACTTAATATAATAGGCCTACAATAATCCATTATAATACATTATATCCAATATTCCATTTGTAACATTAAGTACGGTTAATAAATGCTGTAGAAGTATTCATTGTTAGTTTTATTTGTTAACCTTTTTATGCACTATGAATTGACTATTATTACACGGTGTAAAATGTTTATTGCATATCATTCACGTAAGCTAGCTAAATAAGCTAATAAATCCTTGTTAATAAATGGGACGTGCAGTCTGTTACCTGACATTCACTTACATGTTTCTAGGTTATAGCTAAAGAAACATTTATTTGTAATATTTTAATGTTTTAGTTATTTTCTGTAGATTTTTTTCTGGTAGATCTTGTCATTTTAATATATTCATATTTACATATGAAATTTAGAACATTTTCATGGTTCAGTACATTTTTTTTTATTTCTTGTAATAAAGTTCAGCACTGTTTTGTGTGTGTTTTAATTTGTTATTATTATTATTATTACTATTATTATTATTTTAATCTAATTTTTTTTTTAACTATCGGTCGATTAATCGGTTATCGGCAAGCATGGTCCAACCTAGCTATCGGTATCGGTAAAACTATCGGCCGACCTCTACTTTAAACAGTCTGACTATTAAAGATTGCATTAGGAACCCTACGTGCACCGAACTGAAAGCCCTCTACCGAAACGGTTCGGTATGAATACGTGTACCGTGACACCCCTAGTCTACTAGAAAAAGCTTTAGTCTGGGGTAGCCCTATTTATTTATATTTTGTATATGTTTTTGACACTGATTGATATTTGATTTAATATTTTAATTTACTGATTGATTTGTAATGCTTTTACAGCAGTTAAGTAGAATGCACAAGTTTTTTACGACATTATTGTTTGATGGATACCCTTGCTATTATTAAATGTTTGAAGTTTCCATAGGCTAGCCTGTTTAAATGGCTCTTTTGAAGCACACTGCATTGTGGTCATTATAGATAATTCACTAGAATTGCTTGTAATGTTTTCATAATGTAACTGATCCTTAGCAATATGTAATTTGCAGCCACTATAAAAGGAGGGATTAAGACTGACTGCCTGTCTTGGTAGGGTTCATTCTGAATGCCATGCTTAACGTAATTGCACGTTATTGCTCAAAAGAACCATAGAAGAACCTCCTCTACTCCTTAGCCATTTTTTTCCTTAAAAAGAGGAATCCGTCATATTCAAACAAAACGGCAGTGTTTCTTTTCAGTCGTTTCCATTTCACAGTTGGACGCTAGCTGGCCTGTTGTCTGTAAATGGGAAGCCTCTCTGAATGAGACACTGGCTAATCGCTTTTTCGGTACAACTGATGTTGAGAGTCCAAGTCAGGGAGCTGACTGATTTCTTGTACCTCAGTGTGATAGCTGGATGGTTATTTATTCAGGGTTTGTGTGTGTGTGTTTTGTTTTTTTATCTTATTGTGGTTATCTGTATTTATTTATTTATTAACTTAACCATTTTTATTTTATTTTAAATCTATATTTGTATTTTATTGTTTTATTATTTGTTAATTGTTAGCTTTTTGTTTATTGTTAGTTTTAGCATTGTTTTATGTATTTATTTTTATTAACTAACTTAACCATATTTTATTTTAAATTATTTATTATTTATTTTATTACATTTTTTTATTATTATTCGTATTTTAATTTAGTTTTATTTTTGTTTCTTTATTATTTGTTAATTCTTTGCTTTTGTTTATCGGTTAGTTTCAGTGCTGTTTTATGTATTTGTGTTATTTTATTAGCTTATTTAACCTTTTTTATTTTAAATATTTATTTTTATTTTATTATTTTTTTATAATTATTTGTATTTTAATATTTGTATTTTATTTTTTATTATTATTTGTCAATTGTTTGCTTTTATTTATCGGTTATTTTACTCGTATTTTTTTTATTAATATTTATAATTGTTTGCTTTTGTTGACCTGTAATTTGTAATGTATTATTTTTCTTTTTTTGTTCGTTTTTGTACTATATTACTTTTATTAAAGGAATAGTTCACCCAAAAATTTCTTCTCGTTTTATACTTCTAATTCTTAACCAGCGTTTTGTTTTGTGCGTTCATCACTTCTCACCTAAGCTTATGCTATGCCTACGTCATACGTCGAGACTTGTGTATGGCTATTGCCGGAAGCCAGAGATTTTATAGTTTTAAATATGGGTATTTTTCTTACAAAAGTGCATTGCTTCGCTTCAGAAGGCCTTCATTGACCTCCTAGAGTCGTATGTAGTATTTTTTTTATAATGGATGAATGTGTTTTTTGTAGATTCAAAAGCTGTTTAATGCCATTACTTAGATGGAGAGAGCCAGAATATGATTTAATATAATTATGATTGTGTTCAGCTAGATGAAGAGTCATATACACCTAGGATGGCTTGAGGTAAATTATGGGATCATTTTCATTTTTGGTTGAATTATTCCTTTAAGTAGCTTTTAGCCACAATGCAACACATTTGTATAAATAAATCAATAAGCAATTACTCTGATTTCCTCCACATAACCCGATTCAAATTTCACCAATTCCGCTCTCATTGTATGGGAAATCCTCATACCCACACATTTTTACATGTTTCTTTTAAATAAATCCCTTCAGGTCCCTGTAATGACATTGTCTCATTAAATCAGATTGATGTTTACTTCAATGTGAAGCTTGTCATATAGTTGTTTTTTTCAAGCCAGCCCATTCCTGGTGGTACATTATCGCTCCCCCTGCTGATTAACTGTTTCAAAACTTTTCGCCTGAGCCAATTTGCGTGACGGAGCTGTTACTTGAACCTCCCCAAAATAGAGACCGCATGTAGCGAGATGAATTTTAATTAAGCCCATGCTCAATTAGACGCCACAAACGGCCGCCTCGGCATGAATATAAAATTGCCCTCAGACTCATAGTTCATCTGCTACAACAATCAAAATTGATCTTCCTCATTACCGAAGGTTCAGGCACAGATCAAAGGCTTGATGCTTCTCAAACAGTCATCAGCGCTCATTGAATCCGGAGCCGCTGTCCCCGCAGCCGTGATGTCATCGATTCTCCGTTCCATCAGGGCGAAAAAAGACCAATCCATTAGCGGCATGCAGAGGGGCCGTCTCCATCTGACTGAAATGCAGTTTTGACAGAGCGAGATCCTGTCAGATTTCCCCTTGCCACTGTGGCAGCCCAGCTGAAATGGTCCCCCTGGCCCCGGGCCTACGGCTCAGGGAAAATTGAGTGCACTCCTGCAGAATTCAATATGACATGCTGGAAATAATGGGCTCCTGTCGCACAGATATCCATCAAGACTTACCATGGACTCTTGTAGACATTCAGCTGCAATAAATAATAAATCATGTTTGGACGATATTAATAAGGTCGCTTGAGAGATGCCCATTGATTTGGTGACTGCACAGTTTTCTAGCAGGAGTAGTGCTGACGTGTTTGAGGGATGTTACGGGATCAGGTCTTATGCTGGGTTCACACCACACGATTATCAACTCTGTTTTGCCACAATCTCTTTGATGTAGAGTCATGCCGTGGTTATTATGCAAATGACATTGGGGGTCAGGACCATAGACTGTAAAAAAAAATATGGACGTAGTGTCCGTGACGTCACCTATAGGATTCTGAAGTGCAGTTTTGAAGCGCAAAGTAGAGACGAGGTGTCATCATGCGTCACGCCCGGATAACAGAAAATGGGCAAAGAGGTGGGGCGTGGGCGGAGCTTAGGTGACACGATGACTAACAGACACCACATTAATGGCAATCCACCTGTCGATCAAAGTGGCCACGCCCTTAATTATGCAGAACTTTAAGGCTTTATATAATGTAAACAAATGAGTTATAAAAAAAAAATCACCCCCCTCACAGTTGTCATGAAGGGCAAAATTAGCCGTATAGACAAAAAACACAATTTGTACAAGGCTGTAAACATGTCTTTTTCTGCTGTAAAGTTGGAAATTTTAACATGGGGCTCAGTGAGATTTTGCTCCCTTCTGGAGTCAGTTGATGAATTGCAGTTTAAGTTACTTCCATATTTGCTTCAAAAGAAACTGCGGGAGGTTGCCGTTTGGTCAGGGCGTTATCTCGTATAGAGTGCTATCAGTGGACTGGACAACAACCGACTCCCGACTTTCTTTCTGTCAGGACGCCGTGAGTCCTGACAGACTGACGTTTAATTTTTTCTGTACTCCGCGATGGGCTTCTCCACAGAAGCTCTCCCGTACATAGCTTTCAAACATGGCGAAGCGAAAGAGAGACAATGGTGGTCGGTGTTGTTAGGTGGAATTATGCAATGGAGAAAAGGTTTATGGAGCTATACTCCAGTCTTTATGATGTTTCCTAGAGGGAATAAAAAAGATAACTGCTGACCGAATGATAGCGGAGTTGCTTTAGCAACCCGGAGAGTACTAGAATTAGCATCAAACTAACACAGTTTCATTAGCCATCGTTTGTTTACACTCTCGTTTCTGGAAGTAAGTTGCTAGTTCCGCCTTCTCAATGACATCACACACGTTGTTAAAGACAGCAAGTGGTGATTGGTCTGGAAGCAACGTGTAGTCTGACCTGTTCCTTGTACACAACACAACAATATTTAGAGTCAAAATTGCATAACAGTGAGGCAAAAAATATTGAGTAGTCTGAACCCAGCATTTTTGCTTTAAAACTGATGAATGGTAGTTACCTTAAAGGGGTCATGAACTGCATTGTTTTATAAAGTTTTCTGTGGTGCACTTCTAATGTTAGTGTGGTGTTTTTTGTCAAAAATGATATCAAAAATTGTCATCATTTGGAAATAAAAGGCATTTTTCCTACACTGATTTGAACGCTTTGTTTTAAAGGACGTGTCTGCGGTTAGACTTCAGTGTAAACGCCCACTGTTGTGATTGGCCAATGTTATTATGCGAGTTTTGGGATGAGTCGCTGCTAAACTGGTGCTGTTTGATTGACAGCATTGATTGTGTTCTTTGATTGCTTTCTATATATAATTTAAACAGTTTAAATTAGGGCTGTGCAATATATTGAAATTATCGAAATATCGCAAATGTTCATACTACAATATGCATATTGCAAAGGCACAAAATAGCTGAAAGATTTTTATAGGCTGCTTCAACATTGTGAAAAGTGTACGTTTTAGGTCGGCATATAGCAGAGAATATTGGGCACATGACTGTTACTTATGTGACAGTTACTTATCTGTCAACACACACAGTTATGTCAAAATGGCTGTCTTGACGAGTATAAATGTAAACTCAGTCGGTTATGCGAGCGATATCAGAAAGAAGCTGAATGCATGTCAAAGAGTTTTTGGTATTTAAATATTTCCATTAGATTTTTTGTTTGTTTACATTGATGTTAAAATGTATTTTTGCTAAAGCACTGCTGGTCACTTTTAGAAGTTGCAGCAATGCTTTCTTGTCCCAGAAAGAATGTGAAGCACATAAATAATATCATTCTCAGTTTTTAAATACTTTTTAAAATATAATTTAAATAGATTATACACACTAATAGCAATATCGTATCGCATATGGAATATCGCATTATTTAACAAGATATTGCATATCACATTTTTCTTCCATATCGCACAGCCCTAGTTTAAATAACAGATTTACCAGAATCCACAGTGAAATGTACCAAATACAAATAAATAATGCACATTGTTGAAAAAAAATAGGGATCATTTGGGAAGTTTTTTTTTCTTTCCCTAATGTTATTTTTAGTCCGTCCTGTATTTCTATTCTCTCCTTGTCATCTTATTAACACTCCAGTGGGTGGGGCCAAAGTGTCAATGATAAAGTTTTCATTGTTTTTCCTCTACAAAGGTGGACTTTCACCTTTCTGTAGGCACATTCTTCAAGGAGTCATTGGGCTTGGTCAAAATTAAACCTGTTTTTGGACTAACAAGGAAGTTTTCGGTTCCGAAGCGTACAGGGTATTCTTATAGTATGATGATCTCTAATGTCAAATCGATCTCTTATGGATTTCTCAGTTCATGACTGAGAGACAGTTTTTTTTCTTTTTCACCAATTACAGTGAATGGGGACAGAAGCATTCAAACTAAAAAAAAAAACTACAAGAAATGATTAAATAATTAGTTTGGGCAACCAATTTTTCAAGCAAAACAATATGAAATAAGTATACAATATTTAATATAACACATTTTTCAAGAAACAAAATATTATAAAGTCTTTAAAGTATTATAAAAAAAGTTAATATGTCAACTTATATTTCAAGTCTTCTGAACCCATACAATGACATTTTGTTACAAGCAGACCTCATTTTAAGCCTTTACTGAGAAATCGAGTTAATCTGATTAGTGTTGTTTGTGAATAAATCATTCAGAACTGGTTTGAGAACATCCATAAAAAAAGAAACCAAATCAAAATAAATTTCACTCGTTGGACATTACTTACATTCTACTTCATCTCGACTTGTCCATGTAAGAAAGTCGTTTGGTTTTTGGCGAGTCATTTTTTGGGAGTGTTTTTCTGTCGCTCGAGGCAAGCAGAGTAAAGTTGTTTAAATGCAAATGATCAACAGTGTTTATGTTTAATGAGGATGATGATGGCAATCTTTTCACAGTGCCTCATGAGAGAGAGTGGTAATTGTGTGATCTGTTTTAGTATGCAGAGCCAGCGATGCTTTGGATCTCATTGTTTCAGGCGACTGCAGTCTGTTTCTGCTGAGTCGGCGGCTCTTCTTTGGTGGTTTAGGACTCATTAGGCCTGTAATGTCTTAATTCTCTCCTCTACAAAGCCATAATGACATCTCTAATATTTCACCTTCTGAAATGCATCACACAATTGATGCCTGTTGGGTTAATAAGCTAATTGACTGACATCGACCCTTTTTTCCGTGGGTAGAGTTTAATTTTCATAGATCACATCTGGGCTTTTGCACTCATTTCATTTTTATTTCTGGGAAAGCTGAATTTTTAAAGCGACTGCAGCGCTGAGAGTGCATTTTGACTACAGGGTTATTTATATTATCGGATATTTATTTTTCCAGGCAGGAACTAAATTACACAATCTCACGCATTCCTGTGTAACACTGGAAAATTTGCTGATTTGCTGAACGTTATTAGCGATTTATATAAATGGACTTTGTGTTTTCAGAAAAGGGCTGTTATTTTTGTTTTTTTGTTAAGAAGCATGCAGAGTATTTCAGGACAAAGCCACATTTTGTTGAGCTGATGTGAATTGCAGACGCTGTGGTTTTTCGGGCAGACTGACCACACGGGTGAACAGTGTCAGTGCCGACCACAGTCAATGATCACTCTGTTACTGCGGTCGAATGTCTGAAGAGGGATGCTAACGATAGAAACTCAGATAATCAGCTACTGTTGCCACATGTTAGTGGGTTCAGAATAAACTGGTCAAACAAAGGTTTATGAATTGATATGCAGGTAAAATTAACTTTAATTAACAACAGTAATTTGCAAAAAGCTACAAGTTTAAATATTCTGCTCTTAAATGTAGGCTACCGTTGTTATTCTATTGCATCACACTGAACTGACCAACAGCTTCTGTCATAATAAAAGGTGCACTCTTTACTGGTTTTCTGTGTTCCTTCTCCTTTTCAATTTTCGTTTCAAGTTGCTCATCAGAACATTGTCTTTTTGGCCGTGTGACGACCATATTAATATCATATAATTTGAACTTCCCTCTTTATGCTTCTCATGTGCGCATGCACTAACCCCAAACCTCCACCCAAATGATTCTTGTCGGTTATTGGCTGGAGCACTGCTTATTATGTTTATTTGTCCAGACTGCCCAAGTTTGTTTTTGTTCCCACTTTTGCTCACTACAGAGACAGTGTTATTTTTTACAGTGTGTTCAGGGGACAGGCAGCTAGCAGAATTTTTTTTTGCAAATGTGACAAATTTTTGGCCTTAACGTGTGACATCGCTTATAGCACCTTTAAAGGGTAACTAAACCCCTGTTCACAGCCTAACTCCGCCCACTGGCAATATTTGAAAAATGCTGCAAAAGCAGAGACAGAAGGGACGAGACGAGGGCGGGGCTGAGCGGGGGGGCGTGCACCTGAGACCCGTAGTGACAACTTGTTTGACAGCTGTCAGACTCGCAAAGATGGATAGTGACTGGAGGGAGGACAGTAGCTTTGCAACAGAGCGGTCATCTAAAGTAGAGGACTTTTCTCCACTAAAAAAGCGCAGGACCAATAAGTTCAAACCTAATTACAACAGATTTCCTCAAATAAAAGTTAGACTGTAACGTTATATGCCAGCACGTTACGGTATTGTTGTCAGTTACCACGGCAACCATTTGCATGTCAGGGTTTGTCTGAAAGTGTCTGAAGTATAAAAATTATCTGTAGACATGACGGGTGGCAAAAATGTCACAAGAAAAGCCTAACGTACTTACAACTGCATTATTTATCTGCATTTTCTTCATTACGATGTTAAAAGCAAGTGACGAGAAAGTTTCATTCATAGTGTTTCTACTTCATGTAACATGAGCGCTCATACTGGACTGAAGCCGTTCTCATCATGTGATCATGGGAAAACATTTCTTAGGGCGTGGTGAGCTCGTGCCAGGGGCGTGGTAGTGAGCCGTTGGAAGTACCATCCTACGTCACGATGCACCACAACGTCCAATAGGAAAATTCAACTGCAGTAGCCACCGTTCAACCTTAAGAGGGCAGCACTAAGACGTTTTTACACCATATATTATAGAATTAAAACACTTTATACCCAAATGTCAAAACATTTACTCGAATCAATAAACAGCATTATTAAAGCCCCAGTCTTGCAGATCCTTAACTAAAAAAAGTTGGTTTAGGGTTTAGTTACCCTTTAAGGAGTGGAAATTACTAGCAAGACAAGCAATGCTCCTCTGCCGCTATATACTGGTTATAGTGGTAATTTCATGTCTGTTTTTAAATAAAAGTGCTTGTTTGGCACAAAGTGGCCTACACCTTTAAACTATTTTTAGTTTTGCAAATCATCAAAAGTAACATTAAAATTGTATACTATTTAGAGCTTGGGATGAAGGGGCACTCTCAAGGTTTTACGAAGCCTGACACGAACTTCATTTATGCATCGTTTTCTCCAGGTTTCCACTTCAGTGCTGTTTCCCACTGGTTCTCACAGTAGCCATGTTATTAATTCTGTGGTAAATTCAAACGCTTTCTATCAGGTTCTCCTTGTGTGATAGAGGTCGGCCCGTGTAACGTTGTCTATTATTGGTCCGAGCTGATAAACGAACCGCACACAGATGAAGTTCACTGCAAAGACAGCAGTATAAAGAAACTACAACAAATCTTCAATTACAGTCAAATTCATTGTTTTATGTAATATTTGTAGCTTGAGCTATTTGTGATCTGTGCAAGATCTTGTCTGTCTTCCTTTTTTGGCACTCTATATCTTATTCTTATGTTTTGCTTCATCTGAACTGTAACTCCTCCCTGTGGAATAACTTCTAACCTGATTCCCATGTGCAACTGTACCCAGATCCTGACTGAACTCTTGGCCTCCTGCCTACACATTGTTTCTTTCCTCCACCTGAACACCCTAGAACAGGTACTGCCCATAACCTGATCCATCCTTTGTTTTCTGCTCTCTGAATCTCAAAACACATCTATTATTCACATGCTGACAAGTATTTCGGCAGCAATTCATGTCAGCTGCTAAACCAATTCTTTTCTTCTCTTGGTTTCAACTAGACTGGACATTGACGTTTCACAAAAAGTTGGTGAAAATGCAAGCCATCAAGTTTAGCTTTGCTGTGTTGCATCGAGGCAGAAAATAAGACCATCTTGCTTTCCTTTTTATTCACTTCACACTTCCTCAGCATTTTCACTTGCCACAATTTTGACATTGATACGAAGGTAAAAAACTGCCATATACCGGTAGATATTTTTAATATCTCATAATATGGCAGCATTTATATTAGGCTGCTGTCACTTTAAGACCTGATGCACGGATCCATTATACTGTTATACATGTATTTTCTTTCTCTACACTTTGAAAATCACTGGGTTAAGGGCTGGGTAAATATAGGACAGAACACGTGTTAATTTTAACCCAGCATAGTTGATTGAATTTTTCCTATAATACTAGGTTATTTTGTTTCTTCATACATGAATTAATGTTTACGGATTAAATTAAATCCTCTAAACTTTAAAATACTCTACACAACCGCTGGCTTGCTTGCTAATTCCTTATGTTTTATATCATTTTACAGTATAGCATATTTTATATTGTTTTCTAATTCATATAGCTGACATTCAAGCTTGTTTAACAAGTATTAGAAGTAAATATAACACTTTTAGAATTATTTAAAGCATAATCGTCCGGTCCCTGTTGTCCTTTTCCACCATAACGGTGCTGGATCTCGTGCCGGGGCTTGCATCCTGTTTAGTGTGGGAACTTCTTACTTTACACCGCTTCTCTGCGTTTCACTCGTAGCTGAAATATGCGGTGACTGGCTCCGTAATATGTCCATAAACAATCAGTGTACAGTTCTGAGCACGTTTTAACATCTTAAGTATTTATATTCTTTATCTGTATTCTGTATAACATTTTATGCGAGGCATCGAGTGTTTTCATCTTCCGAAAAGACCCACATCATGCCACTGTTTGTTGCTTTGCATAAACTTAAATTATATACAACTCAATAAAGAATTTATAGATAAAATAAAATGTACACAAACCTGTATTTTACGAAAGATTCATCTATTTGACAGAGCTGGAGAACACAAAAGCTATCAAAATACTGAAAAAATAATCCCCTTAATAATGACCCAAAAGGTTATATATATATATATATATATATATATATATATATATATATATATATATATATATATATATATATATATATATATATATATATATATATATATATATATATATATATATATATATATATATATATATATATATTATATATATATAATATATATTATATATAGTGTCCTGGTATTATACTACCACGCAACTGTGGTTCAATAGATCAAAATGAAAGAAAAGCATCCACCAGTGAAAAAAAGCAGGTAATAAAAGATGTCAGATGGCTGTAATGTGTGTGAAAGGAGGTATGTTTTCAGTCTCTATACATCTGCCTTTCTCTTTCCTAAGCCGCCTAAATGAATGTTGTCATTCTCCTTGGCAGGACATGCTTCCTATTTTCAGACCTCCATTTCGGGGTGGCCTTATTGTCATCTATTTTGAAACCTCTATTGAGTTTTCTTTCCTTAGCTCTCAGGGCTGAATTTATGATAACAAAGAGAGGTAGTCTCTCTTTTGACAGGGTTTCTTTACACTGTAGATGATGGAGGGTGAACCAATTTTCACTATGAACTACAGTCTGAGGCCCTTAAAGATTGCAGTCTGTTTTGTTGGCATCTCATGCCAACAAGCACACTGCCAGGAACTCAACCTTGACATTTGTGCAATGACATCAGTAAGATACAATTTTCAAAACGCCCTAGTTAATGCCACTTAAAAGATGCCACCCGCTGTTTCTATTAGTCATTTTCTATATTAGGCTATATATTTCATTATTAATCGTTTAAGTCAACTTGATACTCTATTTATATATGTAAAGCTGTCTTATCAATGTTGGAAACCAGTTTTTGCCATCATACATAATTTTCAGGATAATTTGGATCACTATCATGGGATAATTTTGAGTTACAGGCAAAACAACAAACAAAAAATTATTGATTTCAAGTTTTTCACAAAAAGCATGAAGCCCTCGTCTCGTAATCCCAATGCTCCATCTAAAAGTGTCTTTATTTGTATGGTTTCGGAGAGGAGAGACTCCTCAGACAGTGTGCAATACACATATACACAGATTTATAGAATTTCAAAATATCTGTCCTGGCGAGAATTCATGAAACATTATCTGTTATGTCTTATGTGAATGTTTGGTTAACTGTTAGGGAAAAACCTCTGATGCGTGATATTATATCAGATCCGTGCATTACAGTAGGACTTAATAGGCTGTCTGTTGTTTATTTTTTTTATTAATGTTTATTAAACACTTGCGGTATCATGGGGAAAAAGTGTTGAATATATTTTTCCTGTAGAAAATTTGATTTTGAAAAGATTTGCTGTTATTACCAGGGATTTTAAGGAATGGTTGCTGGGTGATTTTTGTTTTAGAACCTTTAGAAAACTTTAACTCTCAAAATTGACTTTGCTGACTCTTATGACTTTAAACAGGTGTAGATCTGTAATTTTTTATTAAATCATACATCATTTTAAAGGTTTTGTAATTGAGAATGAAAAAAACTCATTTTTGAAAATGTGCGAATCATTATGCCTGCACAGGTCATATATTATCATTGAAAATAGTTATTTTAAATTCTATACATTTTACATTTAGTTTTTCCATTTTTAATGTTATAATAAATGCATCCTGGGTTGAGCGTAAGAGAAGAAAAAACCTCTTTTGACTGGTAGTTTATATATGGGTGTGTATATACAGTTTGTCTTTATTTTTTTGTGTGAAGAATTACTGAAGCTTATTGCAGCTTATGTGGAAGCGGAGAGGAGTTGTTAAAACGGTGATTGTTAAGTGTAAATGAAGTATAAAATATGACATCTGTGTTTAGGGGAATTTCTCCATTTCTCTCACCATTCATTCTTAGGATCAGGATCTGAGAGAGAGCCGCTTTAGCTCTGTTCTGATGTTTTATTCTCCTTTGTGTTCCAGAAAGACGTGGAGACTCACACAGCAGGAAGATCTTGTTCAAGGCTGTGAGAGATCGGAGCGCAGTCCGCTGCTTTAGAAAAGTGGGTAAGTGAATCTGCAGTAAAACGTGTCCAAACAGAGATGTAAAGAAAGAAAGGTGGAACACGGCTAGTAGGATGTAGTTAATAAAATCTTGTGCAAACAAAAGAAACTGATGTTTCTCCAAGAGCTTGATCAGAACTCTAGGCACTAGTGCCAGGCTTTATATTGAAACTAACAAACGCAGTGATTTTAATGCATCGTGTTTTTGTCAATGGTCTTTGGACTCATGTGTGAGTTTGTTAAGAAGTGTCTGCTGATCTCAGCAGCAAAAAAGTGTTGATAAGTTCAGTTGGCAGGTTTCAAAACCTTACAAAGTTTTTATTTAAAGTGCAAAATCGTATTTTTTAAAATGTAATTTTTCAAACATCACGCAGTCTGTCGGTTCTCTGATTTAAATTGCGGATGAGCAATGGAAAATGACATTTATTTCTCATGGTAATATGACTCAACTTTTTAAGAATTAAAGAGTTGCATTAATTTATTTAACAAAGGAGGTATGAATATAGCCTTTGTGCTAGGTTTCCATGACTTGCCAGAAGAGACATACGGCAGCCTCAGAGATGAAATTACACGGGCCTGGATTCATTTACCTCTCACTTTTCAACTCTCATGACGTGTGTCAAGTTCTGTTATTGACGCCAGTTACCAGTCAGAGCGTATAAGCTTTAAGGCTGGGTAACTGGGTTACTGATTTATTTCAGATTTCTACAGTATGTAGATGGATGATTCTGTTGCAGTGTCAACAGGCTTGTTTTAGTTATTGTATCGGCGCTTGATCGCACACTGGTGATGCACTCCTCCCCCCCTCGTATATACTAATAATTTTAGTTGTTACAGGTTACTGCACAATGCTAATATAATGACACGGATGACAGCATACTTCCAGATTTGGAATAAGAAGCATATTAAAAAGCTGCATGGAAGAAGTTGCATGCTAGGACACAATTTATTTTCAATGAGCTGGGCCAGTGGTCATGGCATTTATGTAAATCTAATTCACCATTAGCTGTTTCTAGTTGCAAATTTTACTTCTAAAAAAGTTTAATTGAACATTTATTGTCTATTCTGTTTGTCACAGAGCAGGAATTTATCTTTGACACTGGGGACATAGTTTAAAAATCACGTCACACATTAGCAACACAAACACAACATTCTCCATCAGTCCTTACACATTTCAAAAGTGTATTCCACAATAATAATAATCATGCACAATCATCAAATCATCCACAAAAATGGATATGTAAAGACAACATCTAACATACCAATCCATAAAAAAAAACTTAAGATAATAGTAAATGGACTGCATTTATATAGCGCCTTTATCCAAAGCGCTTTACATTTTTGCCTCACATTCACCCATTCATACACCGACGGCGATGTCAGCCATGCAAGGCGCCATCCAGCTCATCGGGAGCATGCTGGGGTTAGGTGTCTTGCTCATGGACACTTCGACACTTGGTCAGGTGGAACCGGGGATCGAACCACCAACCTTTCGGTTTGTAGACAATCTACATGAACCACTGAGCCACTGCCGCCCCATATAATAGTATGATTTAAGATAATTAGTGCCATTGGGACAGACTTTTTTTTTTTTTTTAATACACGTTTCTTCTGGCCAAAGGAATTTTGAGTCTGCGCCCAGATGGAAGCATTTTAAAAGTAGACTGAAGGGGTGGGTATGATCTTTAAAAATAGCAATTGCCATGTTTTCCATAAAACAGTCAAATAAGCCCTGAAGTGAATGTTGTTTATGTCCAATGATCTTATAGTATTTGCTTAATTAATTATTTGTGAAAGTTACTTTTGTTTAACTGTTAGATCACCGTACCATTAAACGTGTTATATGTAAGAATACTCTCAATCATCGATAGGTAGCGTGTGCACAAATGATTGTAGAGCCACTGTAGTGAGATGGACTTTTGAACGCCTTTAGTGCCTTTTAAGGGACTTAAGAGAGGAAATGACATTGGTGTCAATGAAGGCCTTTTTGAGCCATCGGATTTCAACAAAAATATCTTCATTTTATGAAGATGAACAAAGGTCTTACGGGTGTTGAACGACATGAGGGTGAGGAATTAATGACAGAATTTTCATTTTTGTGCAAACTAACCCTTTAAAAGAACACTTGAGATGCTGTGCAATAAAACTGGTCCACTGGTTAGTCCAGATTTATTCGGCAAAATATATTAGGTGTTTTCATCATAGTTTAATCGTATATCTTATTGGATAAAAAAAAAAAAAAGTTAAGAGTCAATACCGGATTATTCAAAGTAAGAAATCAATGGTTTTACCCAGTGTAATACACTTTGATTAGCAGCGGTTAAGTATTTACTGTGCCCTCTCAGGTCTTACATCATTTCTGTGCTATTTTAAAGCGATTAATAGAGCAGGGTCTTTTCGTCCCTTCTGTCAAAGTCACTGATTTTATTATGATCCGCTCAGCATCCTACCAAGAAGCCTGTCAGATTTGAGGGAGTTTAGCATGTTCATTCAGGCTGATAGGGATGGCTTTTCAAAGATTGCATTCTTTGAGAGCCGTTTCCACAGAGTCGTTGCTTGTTGCAGCGGCTTAACAAAACCTCGGAGCTTTGCACGTCCCTGGTGAAAAGCGCCTCTTGTTTTAGAAGTAAGCCATCTAAAGACATGGGTGCCTAGGGTCTGGAGTATTCTGTGATTCTGGGCCCTTCGAGGTTTCTTTCATTTGCTTTGAGGAATTAACTGTCTGACAAAACGACAGCTTTAAGACTGCAGCGGGGGCTCATGGGAGCAGCAGGGTGGAGAGAGCAGACGAGCACCTGCTCGCTGGAGCTCTGCAGGTGATGTGCGAGAAGACGCTGCAGACAAGCAGAGATTCCAAATCAAGGGCATTCACTTTCTACCACTAAATAAGATTAATTAAATACATAATCTCTTTTTCAGTGACATTCTCACTTCCCACAATAGAGGTTGGTGTTGTGACCAAAAACGTATGAGTAATTTAACAGATGGGCATCATCATTCACAGCATCAGGATTTATCACAATGTAGTTGGAAATTCATTAAAACATGCTTCATCTTATTTTATTTGTTATGAATAAGGATACCGATCAGGCATAACATTATGACAGGGGAAGTGAGAAACACTGATTTTCTCTTCATCACGACACCTGTTAGTGGGTGGGATATTTTAGGCAGCATTTTGAACATTTTGTCCTCGAAGTTGATGTGTTAGAAGCTGGAAAAATGGGCAAGCATAAAGATTTGAGCGAGTTTGACAAGGGCCAAATTGTGATGACTAGATGACAGGGTCAGATCATCTCCAAAACTGCAACTCTTCTGGGGTGTTTGTGATGTGCAGAGGTCAGTATCTATCAAAAGTGGTCTAAGGAAGAAATGGCGAACCGGCGACAGGGTCATGGGCGGCCAAGGCTCATTGATGCACATGGGGAGTGAAGGCTTGCCCGTGTGGTCTGATCAAACAGACGAGCTACTGTAGCTCAAATTGGGCATGTGAGCATCAGAACTGGTCCACAAAGCAATGGAAGAAGGTGGCCTGCTCTGATGAATTTTCTTTTACATGAAGGCTTACCTGGGGAACACATTGCACCAGTATGCACTATGGGAAGAAGGCAAGCCGACGGAGGCAGTGATGCTTTGGGCAATGTTCTGCTGGGAAACCTTGGGTCCTGCCATCCATGTTACTTTGACACGTACCACCTAAGCATTGTTGCAGACCATGTGCACCCTTTCATGAAAATGGTGTTCCCTGGAAATGGGAAATAGAACGTATTCTTTCAGCAGGATAATCCTGCCACAAAGCAGTAATGGTTCAGGAAGGGTTTGAGGAGAACAACAGTTCAGGGTCTAGTGGAGTCCATGCCTCTCAGGGCTTGTGTGTGTGTGTGTGTGTGTGTGTGTGTGTGTGTGTGTGTGTGTGTGTGTGTGTGTGTGTGTGTGTGTGTGTGTGTGTGTGTGTGTGTGTGTGTAAATACATATTGCAATTTATCTAGGACTCAAACTAAAATTTTAGCTAATAAACATTGTTAAAAGGAATAATATTTAGCAAATCACAATGATCTCTTTTTTTTTCTTTTTTTTAAATAAATATTTGGTAATATTTTTATATTGCACCCCTAGTTGTAATATTTTTTTGTTATGGTATCAACCCAAAACAATTGTTGTTTGCCCAGTCGAAGCTAAGTAACCAAACGTCAATCAAATGAAATATCAATATGAGCAAACACCAACAGTTTTGCCTTTATTACTTGTTTAGGATTTACTTTACTCAATGTTTCTTCACATTGTTTGAGACCATCTCTCATTTTTGTTGTTTAGATCTTAAACCTTTGATGTTTCACAATGTGGTCTGCAGTCTGCTCTTGCTCCCTTACTTACTGTTTTTCACAGATTACATCCATTCTCCTTGTTACATGTATTATAGAACACAGGAGCAGGAATGAAACCCTGAAGGCAGATATGCACTTTCAGGTTTGATCTTTCTTTCTGTTATCCATTGCTGTAATCAGGCCTTCCTTTAGATTTAGAAGGAGCTGTCTTGGACTGTAAGGGATCTTCAATGACCTTTCAAAATAACAACTGTCCCGTATGATGTATACATTCAGTGTCTAACATATATTAGACACATATACACTTTTCACTTTGGCTCGTATGGGAAATGTGGCTTCTAATCCGACTGTTTTGGCCCAATCCCGTTTCATATCTGATAAAGCTAACTTTATTGCTCAGGTCTGAATTTTGTAAAAGCTTATTTAGCTGTTCTCTGGCTGTTTATTGATCAGGTATGAACACAGTTGCTCCCTCTAGACCTTATTATAAATCTACTCCCTGCTTTACAAAAAGAGCCATCTTGTTCTCATTTGAGAGATTTTGGAGGAAGTTCTGCCCAGACTCCCAACAATCCGATACCTGGATCAGTGCCATGAACTTGGAATAACAGCCGGACCACTATAGAATATAAGTGTGGTTCTGGAAGTATAAAACCCTAGGCTCAATCCCATAGGCGGGATAAACGGATGTCTTTCAAATTCCCTCTGCACGCGATAGGATAGCGCTACAACCAACCAGAGCAGCGAAGGTGAAACAGAGCTCGCTGACAGATTAAACATTCGCCGTATCCGGTCGGCAAAACTCCGAACACATCTT
The DNA here is from genome assembly GCF_024679245.1 of Pseudorasbora parva. Lineage (NCBI taxonomy): Eukaryota > Metazoa > Chordata > Actinopteri > Cypriniformes > Gobionidae > Pseudorasbora > Pseudorasbora parva. The sequence continues at coordinate 44,683,334 of NC_090176.1, forward strand.
CCCTTTTTAAGAATGACTTCAGTGCCGTTCTTTGTTCTTTTCTCAGAAAAAAACTTAACTCCAAGTATTCCAGAATCCCAGTCAAAACTGATTCGAAAGACCGCCGCCGTTCGCCAGTTTCTGTGTTTACTAGACAACAGAAGCACGCAAACGCAACTCGGCCGTCGTCATTATGGCCCCGCCCGCCGACTCTATACATGATGTGATTGGCCCGTCCAGATTCTGAGGAATACAGCTCAGATGGGTATTGAGAGTTCTTAGACGACACTTGCGGGCAGATTAAATTTGCTGCCGCTAGGGTGCGTCTAGATTTCTAGGCTAATAAAACCCATCTGTTTTCTTCAGTGAGAAAGTGAGGTGGCCTCTCTGCAATCTCAAACAACATATAATTGGAAACAATTTTGCAGTACACTTAAAATATATTGTACACTCAAAATAATGTAAGCCTTTTTTAAGACTTACGCTTTTCAATTAATAGTAAAATTCCATCAAATTGAGTTGAATAATCCTTATATATATATGTAAGGATTATTCAACTCAATTTCATTGACACAGTACTATTGTTACTACTGTTTATATATATTTTTTGCTTCAAATCAAAGGTTTTAATGCCATTCATCTTCATGCTGGTTGGTTTGGTTCAAAGGATTTTTTTTATGTCTATGGAGAAACTGAATGGGAAAAATGTTTTTTGTAACCAAGGCCACTAATATAGAGAGCAGTCGCTGTTACTCTTTCTTGTTGCCTGTGTAGTCACCCAGAGATCCCCTCTGTGCCTACAAGTCGCTGACATCAATATAGTTTCTTCCGTCCTGGTTGCCGCCTCCCGCTCCTCCTCACTATTGATGGATGACCCCGCTGATAAAGAGATGCAGGACTGCAGTGCAGCGTCATGCGTTTTACGGTTACAAATGCAGATCTGGGACTTCTGCAGCAGCTAACGAAATTGAAGAGAGATAAATCTCCTTGTGCTGCTGTCCTTTGTTATGTAGAACAGCAATACATCTTTTCACAGCGATATTAAAATCTCTCTTTTATTTCATATGTGGGTAGTGAGGCATTAAATTCTATAATGGTCCAGTACTTTATATATGTCAGAACTGGCAATGTCGAATAAAGCTTTCATCGATCATTTTCACAGGGTAACTGCTCCTCGCGGTGCGATACAGGTCGAGACTAGAAAGGACTTCTGGAACTTGAAGTCTACATGGTTGTCTCAATCTGAGCAATACTTTTTTTTCCTTTTACTTTTTTATATATATTTTTTTAATAATAACATATATATATATATATATATATGTATGTATGTATGTATGTATGTATGTATGTATGTAATATTATATACTAATAATAGTATATCAAGGTTAAAATAGTTAAACTAAAAATATTTGTTTTTCAATATCGAATACATATATAAAGATATGGCAGCAATAATTCTTTCCATTTATAATCGGACAGCATTTCTGATTATTTTAAATGAAATCGGATCATCCGTCATACAGCACTATTGTGACTGCAGTGTGTCACGTGACAAGCATTTACACTTCACCGTGTCGCCTTAAACTTGTGCTGGGGGTCAACCACATTATTTTAAACGTACGTGTGAAAGAGTTAAACTTCATTCTAGTTTTTTTCTTTTTTTAAACCATTTTTATTTGCGTAGATGATATACCAAACTGGGTGGTCAGTATCCGTTTGAAATCCATTTTATTTATTTGGCTGAACCACAGCACTGCTGACATCCTGCAGCAAATGTGACCGGTACAATAATGAGGGAATGAAATTATGCCTTTTTCCTTTTAGCATCATTTATTTTCATTATGGGTGTGACAAATAGGGGGTATCTGGGTTCATTCGCGTTCCTGTGGGAGTGGGGACGTGGCGTGTGAGTTCATTATTGAATTTCCTGTCAATATAAATAAGTGCAGTGAAATCTAAGGGCAGCTGCCATCCTATCATCTCCCATAACACAAATCATAGCTGAAGCCCTGGAGGCTTGGACCCGTCCGGATAACGCTCCACCTCTGCCTTTGCAGACGTGTCAATATTGCCAATTATGTAGATGTGTGTGATTTTTGTCATGTGGACCGGGTAGTGTAAGGAAAACCCAATACATGTCCCATCTGCCATGGTTTTAATCAAACATTTTTGACCTCTGCCAGATAGTCCTCTATTTGTTATTTAAGACCCTTGACGGAGCTTTCATACAGCTTTAGATCTATCTTTTATCAAAAAAGTGTGGATTTTGCGAAAGAGGCTTGTTGAATCAGTCACTATAATAACACTTTTTTTTTCATTTGGATAAGAAGTTGCACGCTGTCAATGATATTGCAGATCTTTACCCGGGGACTCTGGTTCTCCAGAGTGTTGTCTTATCTGGAATATTCAGTGCAGATGTGTTTGACGACATGAACACTATCGTTTTCTAAAGCAGCAGTGAACACAGTGCTATCTGATCAGTGTGCTGCTGGATCCAGAGCTCTTCACTAGCTGTTTCCATGCACAATTTATGTGCAAAATCTGAATATCACAAAAACATTATGCCAATAAATCAGAAACTCGTCACTTCTGGGGAAATGGCAATGGAAATAGAAGTTGTATCCACTGTGGCTATTTTTATTGAATGTAGTAAATTACTTGCGGTTTGGATTTATTCAGTCACATAACTTGAGGCAAAGTCACATGACATTATGGTGCACATATTGGAATTTAATCAGTAAATGTGTTTCCAGTTTATAGTTCATGCACATCCTTTCTCACAGAATAATTTACGGAAATGTACGCTACTGTTCTAAAGTTTGGGGTCAGTAATTTTTTGGGGGGTAGAAATTCATACTTTTAAGGATGCATTAAAGGAACTGTATGTAAGAAATGTATTTCAATTAATCATAAAATGGCCCTGATATGTCACTAGATATTAAGAAATCATGTTCACTTCAAATACTTCTATCACTGACAACAGTAGTCCGGCCAGGATATTGTCATTTAAAAGTTGTTGTTGCAGCCCTCAACTGATGTTGACATGTTGTGTTTTGCCCTGAAGCTCCGCCCTCCACCTATCGACCAATCATGAAGTCATTAGTGTTTCGGCCTCTTGGTTGCCAGATCTGCTCTAGTTACCACAGCTGCAGATACAAACGTTCCTGCTGGATCCTGCACCCTATCGAGTCAGGAGGGAGGGGGGAGAGGGGATAGGGTTTGCAGTACCAGTTTTGGCCACAATCTTACATAAACTTCCTTTAAAAAAAATGCATTTTAATAGATTGCTGTGATGGCAAAGCTGAATTTTCAGCATCATTACTCCAGTCTTCAGTGTCACATGATCCTTCAGAAATCATTCTAATATGATGATTTGGTGCTGGTAGAGGGGATGGTGATTTGCAGTACCAGTTTTAGCCACAATCTTACATATACTTCCTTTAAATTAATCATGTGACAGTAAAGACAATCATATTACAAAATGTTTCTGTTTTAAATAAATAATGTTATTTTCTATTCATCAATAAAGCTAAACAAAAGTATCACAGTTTCCACAAAATATTAACTATTTTCAAGTTTGGTAATAATAAAATTGAGCAGCAAATCAGCATATTAGAATGATTTCTGAAGGATCATGTGACACTGAAGACTTGAGTAATGTTGCTGACAATTCAGCTTTGCAAAAAAAAATAAAAAATGTTTCAATTGTAAATATATTTCACAATATTACTGTTTGGTTATTTTTACTTTGAAATGTAAAACATTCAGCTCTGTCAGCCAAGACCATAGACTGTAAAAGCGCTTCACTCCCGGATAAATGACAATGGGCAAAGAGGCGGGACTTGGGTGGAGCTGAGGTGCCTGTTTGATCAATTATATAATTATGATAATTGCAATTTAAACGGATGAGTTATAGAGAAAATTCACCCCCCTCACACTTGTCTTGAAGGGCAGAATTAGCCGATTCAATGACAAATACATTTTTTACAGTCACTTGTTTTAACCTGTTAAGCTGATTTCTAAATTTTGAAAAAATCCTAAGAAATGTATACTCAGACTAAAACAAATACAGTTTGTGAATCCTTTGCACTAAAAGCATAATTATGGTCTCATTTGAAAGCAGACACCTGGCAGTTTACTGTAAAGTCAAAATGATAATATTTTTTATAATAAAAAAAAAGCTATAATAAGCTTCAAAGTTTTGTAAAGTTATTAGAAATTTATTTGTATTATATATCTTTATGAAAATAAAATTGAAGTGGGCCTTGGAGAAATCTAGAAATGCACTACAGCTAAAGCCACAAGTCTGACCATGTTATATTTCAGATCTGAAGATGATCAGTCTAAAACTCTGCATTTTATTAAACGTTTTACAAGATCGTTTCATGTGATTTTATTTTGAGATATCGCTGAAATATCAACTGATGTTTATTGCCACATCTTCTCAGCTTTCAGTCGCTGTATTGCCTCTATTGTTTAGAGGTGCAAACTGCCCCATTCAGTTTGTCTCCCCGGCATTCACACTTCTGCGGACTGGTTATGGCTCCAATTATTATTCTTTTGTCTGCATTATAATTACTAACGATTCTCTATTCAAACTGTTCTATTCAAACCTCATTTCTAAATCAAACCTCTCACTTTACCCTCACTGAGACTCTATTGAATGCATTTCGTCCAAATAAGCATTTCAGTAGTTTTACATTTAGAAAATGTTCATAAAAATAAAGTATTTACTCAGTGGCAGGTGCATCTAGGGCAAGCTAGCATGTTAGCTTAGCACACCAGCAAAACAACAATTTATACGATTAAAATCATGTTTTATTCAAAACTTGCTTCATATCACTTTATATTTTATATGTAGAGTGTTTTATATAACAATATGTGATCTCATATAGCTTCGGGTCAAAAAATCTGACAGAAAATATACAATGCTAAAAGCTATGTGGAATAGCATTGCATTATAAATATCATCTATTATGAAACCACCCAACATGGCATAAAGAACACAGACCAACCATATATTGCCGCGATTGTGTGTTTATTGTCTTAAAACGTGTTTATCTGCATAAAATAGCGATCTGACGATCCCAGGGAGCTGTGTGGATATGTCCATATGTCAGATACTTCCTGAATGTCACATGGTGTGTCTGTTCTTCATGTGTTCCCCATGGGGTGAATTTTCAGTAGTACAGCTTTCCAGCGCCCTCCGGCTGCCAGAATGAATTGAAAACACAGCATATCACAGCCTACTGCTCTCATAATCATACATCCGCGGATTTTGGATAAAGATTGAATAAATAATACTTCTCTGTATAGAAATTTGACTCAAACGTGTGAGAATCTATCAATATTTCTCCACATCTGCACACTTTTGAAGTAAAAGCCCTGAGGGAAGTTGTTTTGTCGAGTGTCTTCATGACGACCAAGGAGGATTTTTTTATGAATGGGAGCAAATGACGCGCATATTACAATCAAAAGGTAGCGACGCCCAAGATCATATTCATAACTCCTGGAACATATTAACACATTACGGTCACTATAAGACTTTGAGAATAAAACAGAGGTAAAAAAATTAAACTTTAGTCTTAGATCTTTTTAATGATGTATAGTTTGTCAAGGTAATTACTTACATCTGATAGTAATTTTGAGCTAATTTAAACAAAGAGACCTTCAGTGCGTCCTCGTCCTCGTGACGGTTATCAGGTGGAGGTGTAATGTAATTGATACAATCGTTATTTGAACGTTACTTTCAAAAAGTGATTTGCTTCCATAGACATATAATGTTTTTTTTCTGAGCTATACGTTTTTAGCTTCTATGATTTAATATCAATAATTGTAACACAGAAATAACAACGTGTGTTTGTTCATACCTATACATGATAACTGCTTTCTCTGGGTCAACGCGGATTGTGAATTTTTATTTTTTTTTGTCAAAAGTTTAATAGACACCGTCGAATCATTGTCATCTAGGAATAATATCGCTTGGGTGTTTGAATCGAGATCATTTAACAGTTAATCATGCAGCTCTAGTATTTGCCAGAATTGTAATATTCGTACATCATTAGAAAAGTCCTGGACTTCTTTGAGCTTTTTGTTTTGGCTATTAAGCAACCACACAAAAATCCCTGGATTTGAGAGTGAGACGGTGAGTGAGGCCTTTTGTTACCCCATCTCATATAATAATAATAAGAGGTATTCAATTTAAAATACCCATTTGAAAACCGTAAGAACTCCCTATTAATGCTACAAAGCAGCAGTTGTCATCTGAACATTTATTTTGCTATTTGCTTTTAGGATAGACGCTCAGCTGCAACATGCTGGTTTCGGTAGGGCACAACTGCTGGTTTCACATCTGTGCACTATATGAAATCCCCACACCCTTTATGTTTTTGAGTTATAGGGCACATATGTATGTGTTAGTACGGGGCTAGCAAAGGGCTGTTATGATCATGAGCTGTGTAGACTGCCTTTGGCCCACAATGCCTTAGCCTGTGAATCAGCCCTTTCCTGACTGCTGGGCAGACCGTACGTGGCATTAAACATCAAAGCCACGGGTCCACAGAAGTCATTTCCACTAAGCTGAGAAAAGACCCCGGCCGTGTCTCATAAGGGCCTGAAGACGTTCACTCAGAAAGGATGCTGGGGTTCAGTTCTTGATTATGTAAATCAAAACCCTCCTCCTTCCAAATCAACTTTGATTTGAACCATATTTAGCTTGGGAAATCTGAATAATTCGTCTGTCAAGGGAAATGTTTTAAAATTATATAAAATAAAAAATACAGTTAAAGAAATCCTTCTTTGGCCCAGTTTATATTAGGTGGCCTTACTTTGCATCAAAAAAAAAGAAAGTTAAATGTACTTATTGTGCTCATAAATACATTACACAACTCAACTTACTGATATTGAGGTGGGATATGGGTAGGGTTAAAGACAGGCGTGGTGGTATGGGTTTAAGAGTACGGTTAGGGACAGGTGTGGTGGTATAGGTTTAAGAGTACGGTTAGGATCGGGTGTGGTGGTATAGGTTTAAGGGTACGGTTAGGGACAGGTGTGGTGGTATAGGTTTAAGAAGTACGGTTAGGGACAGGTGTGGTGGTATAGGTTTAAGAGTACGTTTAGGGACAGGTGTGGTGGTATATGTTTAAGAGTACGGTTAGGGACAGGTGTGGTGGTATGGGTTTAAGAGTACGGTTAGGACAGGTGTGGTGGTATGGGTTAAGAGTACGGTTAGGGACAGGTGTGGTGGTATAGGTTTAAGAGTACGGTTAGGGACCGGTGTGGTGGTATAGGTTTAAGAGTACGGTTAGGGACAGGTGTGGTGGTATGGGTTTAAGAGTACGGTTAGGGACAGGTGTGGTGGTATGGGTTTAAGAGTACGGTTAGGGGACAGGTGTGGTGGTAATGGGTTTAAGAGTACGGTTAGGGACAGGTGTGGTGGTATGGGTTTAAGAGTACGGTTAGGGCCGTGTGGTGGTATGGGTTTAAGAGTACGGTTAGGGACAGGTGTGGTGGTATGGGTTTAAGAGTACGGTTAGGATCGGGTGTGGTGGTATGGGTTTAAGAGTACGGTTAGGGACAGGTGTGGTGGTATGGGTTTAAGAGTACGGTTAGGGACAGGTGTGGTGGTATGGGTTAAGAGTACGGTTAGGGCCGTGTGGTGGTATGGGTTTAAGAGTACGGTTAGGGACCGGTGTGGTGGTATGGGTTTAAGAGTACGGTTAGGGACCGGTGTGGTGGTATAGGTTTAAGAGTACGGTTAGGGACAGGTGTGGTGGTATAGGTTTAAGAGTACGGTTAGGGACAGGTGTGGTGGTATAGGTTTTAAGGGTACGGTTAGGGACAGGTGTGGTGGTATAGGTTTAAGAGTACGGTTAGGGACAGGTGTGGTGGTATAGGTTTAAGGGTACGGTTAGGGACAGGTGTGGTGGTATAGGTTTAAGAGTACAGTTAGGGACCGGTGTGGTGGTATAGGTTTAAGAGTACGGTTAGGGACAGGTGTGGTGGTATGGGTTTAAGAGTACGGTTAGGGACCGGTGTGGTGGTATGGGTTTAAGAGTACGGTTAGGGACCCGGTGTGGTGGTATGGGTTTAAGAGTACGGTTAGGGACCGGTGTGGTGGTATGGGTTTAAGAGTACGGTTAGGGACCGGTGTGGTGGTATGGGTTTAAGAGTACGTTTAGGGACAGGTGTGGTGGTATGGGTTTAAGAGTACGGTTAGGGACAGGTGTGGTGGTATGGGTTTAAGAGTACGGTTAGGGACAGGTGTGGTGGTATGGGTTTAAGAGTACGGTTAGGGACAGGTGTGGTGGTATAGGTTTAAGAGTACGGTTAGGGACAGGTGTGGTGGTATGGGTTTAAGAGTACGGTTAGGGACAGGTGTGGTGGTATAGGTTAGTTTATGGGTACGGTTAGGGACAGGTGTGGTGGTATGGGTTAGTTTAAGGGTAGGTTAGGTATAGGGGAAGTGTCAATAATATAATTATAAATGTAACTACAGAAATTAATTACATGTAGGTATTTCTAAAAATGTCAGTACAATGTATTAACATGTTTGTAACACAATAAGTCCATTGTATCAAATGATTAATTTAAATGTTAGTAGATAGTAATTATGGCCACCTAATATAAAGTGGGCCCCTTAAAAAATATATAAAATAAAGTAAATAAATGTAAAAATGTCTGGCAAAAGTTTATTTCAGTCCGTTTGTATAGGTGGAAACCTATTATTTATGCTTTTTAACTAACTAACTAACAAAATGATTTGTCCAAAAATTTACAACTTGGTTTTATTTATCGCTGGCTTTCTCCCTTCTGTTTGCTGCCCAGCCATCATGCCTGTTTTTCAGGATGGTTTTACAAAAAAGGACTTTCTCTCTTCTTTTTTTCTTTCAGGTACTTTGTTACTTTTTATTTTTTGTTCTAAAGGTCATTTTGCCCTTAACACAGCAATCATTGCCTGAGCCCCCCCCTCTCCCTAAAGGCCAGAACAGTATTGGTGGCTTTATTTTTGATGACTTGAATTGAGCTGATTTGGTGCGATTGAATGTGACGAGGGTGAGCAAAAATCTGGCATACGAGAGAATCATTGAGAGTGAGCAAAAAAGAAATAATTTTATGAGAGAAATGACTTTGATAAATACATGTTTTATTTACCCTCCATATCAGCTATTTTGTTTTTCATTTTGCCTTATATATTGCTAATATAATAATAATAATAATCTTTTTATATTGTTTCATACACTCTAAAAAATGCTGGGTTAAAAACAACCGAAGTTGGGTTGAAAATGCACCAACCCAACAATTGGGTTGTTTTAACCCAATGGTTGAGTTGTTCTTACCCAGCAATTGGGTTGTCTTAAGCAACATGTAACCCAACCACTGGGTTAAAACAACTCAACCATTGGGTTAAAACAACTCAATTGTTGGGTTAGTGCATTTTCAACCCAACTTGGGTTGTTTTTAACCCAGCATTTTTTAGAGTGTAGCTTTTAATTTGTTTTATTTACACTCCATTTTAGCTGTCAGACTTTCATGCATGCTGAGTTTTTATGAAGTTGGATATCTCCGAATAGCCCTAAATTAACTTCTCCTCCCTTAAATCAGCCGTGCAAATGAACAGCTGTTTCGTTCATGCCATTGCTGTGCAGAATCAAATCAGATTGTTAATGCTCACGCTTGCTTGTTTGTAATCAGTAACTCCTCCATATAAGCTGAATAGCAATGCGTTTTCTTAGCAGGGTTGCTGCCGCAGTGATTTCATCAGGCAGGGAGAGTAGAAGTTGGTGGAAGCATAGAAACACGTTCACTAGATAAATGCTGCTGATGTAATGAGAGCAGACGTTGTTTGTTTCTGTGTCTGCACAGTCAGGCTCCTCTCTGCACCTGCAACCTGTAGGGATTCATTCTGCAGGCCAGAGCAGGGGGCGTGTCCTTCTCTTACTGTGTTAATTGTAGCTCAGATGTCGTCTAGTAAACTAATCCTGTCCGTATAGTCAATAATAAATGAAACAGTATTTCACATATTTGGAGTTGGGCTTCAGTGCCCTCAGGGGGAAGGATGAAAATATCATTCTTGCAGTCTTCTATTCTCTCTCTCTCTCTCTCTCTCTCTCTCTCTCTCTCTCTCTCTCTCTCTCTCTCTCTCTCTCTCTCTCTCTCTCTCTCTCTCTCTCTCTCTCTCTCTCTCTCTCTCTCTCTCTCTCTCTCTCTCTCTCTCTCTCTCTCTCTCTCTCTCTCTCTCTCTCTCTCTCTCTCTCTCTCTCTCGTTCTCAAGGTGCGTATGTCATAATTACTGTAACGTTTCTGAACTAAAAAGCCTTCACATGCCTTGTAGAACTTGTAATTACAGCATGTAAACTCATCATTTTTTGAGAACTATGCACCAGACCACTGCAGATTTGAAGCAGCGTTTTGCAGACCGATCGGTGTAGGACCTCCGAGTACCATTAGAGTGATTCAAAAACGTGTGCCGCTTTATTTGCGGTAATTACAACATGGCATGAATGCAGGTCCTGTTTTTTGAGATCAAGATGTTTGGTCTGGAAACTCACCATTGACAGGGCTCAATCTGAGGGGCGGGATAAACGGTTGTCTTTCAAACTCCCTCTGCACGCGATAGGATAGCGCTACAACCAACCAGAGCAACGAAGGTGAAGCGGAGCTAGTTGATAGATTAAACATTCGCCGTATCCGGTCGGCAAAACTCCGAACACATCTTCCCTTTTTAAGAATAACTTCAGTGCCGTTCTTTTCTCAGAGAAAAGCTTAACTCCAAATCTTCCGGAGTCGCGGTCAAAGCCGATTCGGAAGACCGCCGTTCGCCAGCTTCTGTGTTTACTAGTAGCACGCAAGCGCAACTCTGCCGTCATTATGTTAAGCCCCGCCCACCGACTCTATACACGATGTGATTTGCCTGACAAGAGTTTGGTTTTTAGAGCTCAAAGGTGTATTGAGAGTTGCAGAGTGGCAGATTAGATTTGCTGCCTCTATGGTGCGTCTAGATTTCTAGGCTAAATGTCACTAGTCAGTGCCACTATTGAGGGGGGTGGGTGATATACAGGTAGATGTTTGTTGACGCTGATGTGCTGTGTGAGCTTTCCTCAGCACTTTTAAGCAATTGTGCTTAAACAGTTGAATACACATACTTATGTGTTAAAATGCCCGTCTTTACAAGTATCCTCATAAGCATGGTCGATTACTTCTTAAAGGTGCTTAATGAATTTTTTTTTTTCACATACTCTCTGAAAACCATGGTATTGCTCAGTTATTCTACTTTGAAAAGTACGTTCCGGGTCAGAATGTCCGTTTTTGTTTTGGTCTGTGTGATCCCGCCCGCTGCCAATTTAACCAATAGTATTTCGACACCCCGGGTTGGCGGAAAAATACAGCCAATTGCATCCCCAGAGCCAGCAAATAAACTAGATCAGATTCTACTGGACCTAAAAAGCCATAGCATCCATCTAAAAAGCTCCAGAGGCATATTAAACGTTGATAAATCAACTCTGTGTAAGGCTTGTCAGAATAAGAGAAACCCCCTCCAGTTTTTTTTTTTTTTTTAACTGCAGTACCTGTATTACTAATTACAATAATAAGTCAATATTACATACTGCAACTTTAAGTGAATATAAACAATTAAGAAAGAAAACGCATGTGTAGCCGTATATTGGATTAGTGCAGTCGGTCTTAAAGTGATAGTTGCCTAATAAACCTGTTGTCATCTGTGTTTTTAATGTTAATCAAACAAAAAAGGATAGAAAGTCAGGAATGAACATTTTGGCTGATAATTCTTTATAGTTGAAATGTGGTAACTAATATATTGGCAGATAAATTTAAATCTTTTTTTAATTTTTAATTAAATTTTTATATATTTTTTAAGAGCCTGATTAAAGATCAGTCTCACCATTAAAATCCATGTCTAAAGCATACAATTATAATGTTTTTATTATAATTGTATGTACCTTATATGACAGACTTGCGCTTTACATGATGTCTTTAAATGTATTTTCCTTTTTTGAAGCGATTCAATCATATTTCAAGCAATCGAAAACCATCATGGTGAACTGTGTGCATCTAAAATATCTCAGCAAAATCCATTATTTATTGTCTTTAATATATTGGCCAAACTTTTCTTACTGAGCCGATGACCTTTAAAAATCAACATATTTTGGCCAATACTAATACTGTGACCGATATAGCGTGCATCCCTAGAAAAAAATCTGAGCTCTTGACTGAATCAATTTGTGTCACTTTAATACGAATAAATGTATATTTAATTTATGCAGTGTTTTTATACATTAGATTTTCTAGGCTGGTGTATCTTATTTTTTCAGGTAGATCTGTCTCTATTTTAGTTCTATCACATTTAGAAGTTTTACATCCAATTCTTGATTTCTGTTTTAGGCTTGTCTATTTAGTACATACACACAAGTTGTTTAAAATAATTATTGGTTTATCTCTGTTGATAATAGTTTTATCTTAGAATGAGCCACGTCATGAACGCATCATTTTTCATAAGAATAAAGCTGTACTGTGAAGTTCAGCACATGTTCATCTCCGCAGGAGCTCTGATCCTGATGGGATTGCTGCGAGGTGCATTTGAGTTGGACTCTTCTCATGTGACCCTGATGGCCTGATTCCATCATAGCTGTGGGCCATATGGCTCAGTCATGTTTTCCGTCTGTGCGACGCGCGATAGTTTCCACCGCCGTGACTGCACCAACCCTGTCCATCATATATTGATCGCAGTGCAGACAATTAGTCTGTGAAACCCAGACTGATCACACGCGACACAGCGGACGGGGGAATTAGTAACAGTTTCATCTTGCACAATAGTGGCGTTATCTTACCTCAGTGTGCTGTTCATTTAGACTGCTGTCCGTCTCCCAGCTGCTTGAGGGAAGTTAAGAAGCTTAGATAGGTAGTGCAGCTTGATTTCTAGCTCAAAGTGTTGGAATTTGATCAGACGTTGAAAGATGAATGAGGACATTACAGGTCTAATAGTGCTTGTATCATTCAGTTTAGCATATAGTGATAGAAAGACATCTCTGCCACAGATTCTACACAGAATGTTAACGCCTGTAATATGCCAAGCTTTACACATTCCCACAGTCATTTGGCTAATTAGATTAGTCTTTCTATATAAGCTACCAGTTTAACACATTCTACTATATTTAAAGACACCATGCTATCAACATCAACAATTCTTGTTTATTTTATGGAATTGCATTATTCATCTGTGCACATATATTTTTTAATATTATTGCCTTTGTAATATTTATTCTCTTCTCTTCTTTTTTCTCCTCTTCTCTTCGATAATTTTAATAGGGCTGACATTTTTTAAGCACATGATTGTCATGAGTTAACTCACATTTTTATGCGATTCAGTTGTAAATGTATCTTAAATTAAGTTTCAATCAAGTTTTTAATACTCTAATCAACATGGGTATGGACAAATATGCATGCTTTATGCAAATGCACGTTTATTATTAGTGACACCATACTTATTCAATAATACAGCCATGTATTAAAGATCGTCATTTTTTTTTCATTTTCATTTTATTGTGATCTATCCCTTTAAGAGTTGCAGTCCAGTACAGCAGCTGTATTAATCAGTGTGTCTTACTCGCTGAATTAGGGGAGCAGAATGCAGATGTTTCTCAAGCCAGGGAGGATCAGGGCGCGATCTGAACATGACCCGGTCAGGTGTATCTCTTACAACACAAAATCAGCTCACTGATTCTCTCTCTCTCTCTCTCTCTCTCTCTCTCTTAGTAGCTCTATAGTTTGCCCTGAGGAGATTAGGTAAATTTGAGTTTCACGGATGTACTTTGCAAATTTAATCCCATCCAAATCGAACATGTCTGTGTCTCCCTCCAAAACCCCAGTCAAAATTACAGCACAAATTACCTGCTGTGTTTAAAAAATGCTGGTTTGACATTCTGAAGCTCATTCTAAGAAGCTTTATTATTTAGATAATTATTTATTAAAAAATAAATACATGTTTATGTATTTTATATATAAAAATAGTTGTTTTTTTTAACAAAATTGATTAATGATTTTTACAATATGCTTCATCAGTTAGCTGCCTGGTGCATCTTCATAATAGTTTTTAGACCAACTTTCTGGCTTATATATATATATATATATATATATATATACACACACACAGTTATTTGCATGCATCCAGATCACATGACCTTTCCATAGTTATTATAATAACTACAGTTCCAATACAAATCAGTTTTTTGAAATCGCAGACATTGTGTTAATTATAGCTCAGATGTCGTCTAGCAAGCAAACAAATCTTGTCCAAATCTCTCTCTCTCTCTCTCTCTCTCTCTCTCTCTCTCTCTCTCTCTCTCTCTCTCTCTCTCTCTCTCTCTCTCTCTCTCTCTCTCTCTCTCTCTCTCTCTCTCTCTCTCTCTCTCTCTCTCTCTCTCTCTCTCTCTCTCTCTCTCTCTCTCTCTCTCTCTCTCTCTCTCTCTCTCTCTCTCTCTCTCTCTAATAGTATTCCTTTAAGCTGATTTTACATTGCTGTTTTATCTTATCTCTCAGAGAGCCACAGGAGAATGTCCCAGAGGGCTGAGATCTGGAAATGTAGAGGCAGGTTGATTTAATGCGTCTCATGCTGCCTTACAGAGACTGGGAATGGAAGACACTGTCACTATAGCTGAACGTCATCATTCCTGTCTCACTCACTCTGTCTTGCCCTCCTCCTCTTTGCAGTGACTTTGGTTTGAGGTCTGAATGTTAGTGCATAGAGCACATTAATACAACCAACATTACCCTCTATGGATTAGAGGCTGCATGGTTGGAAAGACATTTATTTCTCCCCCGACTCCCCCCTTTTTGGATCAATGCAACCAATTTTGAAAGTCTGCCACACGCCGTTGTAGAAAGTCAGTCAGCGTGCTGGTCTGTTTGATATGTTGTGTGGTTGTCCTCCTGTGGCAATTTTTCTGAACATAGAGTCGGAACCAAATGAGTCCCGAGGCGAGCAAGTAACCTGTTTTGAAAACTGATAAGTGTCTAGGTGCTTTTTTGGGGCCCGCTGTAAGGCACACTTGATGACTCAATGCCTTAACATCATATATAGCTTAATTTTCAAGTAAGACTTTTTAGCAAGAAGTTTTTAAATTCTAAAACTTTATATGTACATCTTTTTTAAATAAAAAATGGGAAAGAAAATAATAAATAACTAATTTTTATCATTAAAATGTTTTTAATAATAAAAGAACACTTTTTTTTGCATTTTGTTAATATGTGCCATTACTAATAATATTACATGTTTTTTTATTGGAAATTTAACAGTGAAACACTGTTTGAATTGATATGCAGATAAAATGGCCTTTTATTAACAGTAACGTGCCAAAACCTATATTTTTATAGGGAAAATTGAAATAGTAGGTGTGCTCTTATTAAATGTACGATTGTTGTTCTATAGTCTCGCACTGAACTCACCGACAGCTTCAGTAATCATAAAACAAGCACTCTTTACTTGTTTTCTGTGTGATTCAGTTACAATTCGTAGAAAAGTTGTTTTTCATGAGACTTTGACTTCCTATTTCCATTTCCACTCCCCATTTCCATGTATTAGGAATGGGGAGTGGAAATGGCTAACAAGTCATATTAGTGCTCCTCTGCTGCCAACTACTGGTTATAGTGGTCTTTTTATAACAGATATATCAAATATATCATAATGCTTCCCACTAGATCTCGCAGCAGTGATGTTATTAATTCTGTAGAGGATTTAAACGCTTTCTTACTCTATGTAGTAACAGTGTGGTGTGATCGAGATCGGCCTGTGTATACGAGCTCAACCAAGTAACGCGGTTCCGTTCGGCTTTCGTTTGTGGCATTTTTTTTGTTTTTTTTTGTTTGAGGTTTATCATATATAACACAGATGGCTACTCGTACTAGCTGGGCACCATGGTGGTCACACCAGTGCGACCTCTAACAAAATTTAGTCGCGCCATTAGGAAAAAAAGGTTGAAGTGCTGAAGAAGCGCCGCGGACAGAGCGAGTTTTCCCGGACAGAGAATACTAGAGTAAGGTAGACGAGTGAACTCGGGCTGCTGGATATGTCGAGAATGCGGCTTACGTCACAGCCGTTCTCAGCATAGACATCATATCTATATGATGTCTATGGTTCTCACTGCAGCGCGCGCTTACTGCCAAGGAAGTTGTAATGGCTGCCTTGTCATGACAGAACGCTCCCTCTCCACAGCGCGCGTTCACTGACTAGAGCACTCTGGAAGGGGGATTGTTCTTTACAACCATCAATACTCCATTAATTTGGAGTTGAATGTCTATAATAATAGTCAATATGTTGCATAACTACAGTCCTGTAATATTCAGGTAACAGCTGGAAAAAATGCTTTCCTTAAAAACACTTATCTAAATCTCAAGGATCGGATCGAATAATGATAATCGATTCAAGATCTTGAGTATTGGAATCGAATCGATTCTTGAAATTTGAATCTAAACCCAGCCCTACTAATCACTGAAGTAACCCTTTAAGACACAATAATAGCCTCCCTAGTGTACTGACTACTGAACTTAGGGAGCAGATTGAAACACTCGGTTGTGTCTGTGTTAGTTTAAGATTGTCAAAGTGGCTAGGAGAAACACTCTAGCATATTTGTTTGCCACTTGATATGATAGTCTGTATCCAATTTGATTGAATTCAACGTTTTAGGAGTCCGTAAATGTCCCAATGCGTTTTGGGGACGCTATATGTAACAATTCGACCATTTGACATCACCAAACAGGTGCCCTCTGACGCAAAGGAACTTGTTCAAAATCACTTCACTGGAAAGGTAATCACTACATCCTGTTGGGGCATGAACGGCTTGCTGCTGAAGAAGGTTTAAAGAAGAGAAGGTGAAGACGAAGCCTCTCGTATGTCATAGAGCAGCAGGCCAGCCGCGAGGTGGGTGTCCTCCTCAAGAGGATGGGCGTCCCATAGAGAACTCTCATGCTCTGCTCTTCAGTACACCACTTTATTTTCTGAATAAGGGCAGAAAGCAAGGACGAGCAAGGATAGTTCAGCCAAGCGCCGAGTTATTTGACAGAATGCAGTGCTCAGCAGGAAAGCCAAGGCAATCTGTTTCTCGGGGACCTCTGTCAGCCCAATATAGCACAGTGCCAGATTTTCACATCTTTATATGCGGCCGCACAGTCTATTCTTGTTTTTTGTTATTTTATTTTCATGAGACTAATGCAATATTTATGATTTAATTTTCACTTAATGATTTGGTCTGATGAAATCCTTCTTGTGTGGACTAATCCATGTGCATTTATCTTGCGTAATAAAAAGTTAGCGTGGTGACCATATGATGGAGGCAGTACACCGGTTTAAAAGCGGCTGCTGTTTGTGCGAAGGCCAGTGTTTTTTCCTTTTGCATGATTAAGTTGTGCCAGATGTGCAGTTGTTTTGCAAAAAAATGTCCA
The DNA here is from genome assembly GCF_024679245.1 of Pseudorasbora parva. NCBI lineage: Eukaryota > Metazoa > Chordata > Actinopteri > Cypriniformes > Gobionidae > Pseudorasbora > Pseudorasbora parva. Next base: position 44,700,764 of record NC_090176.1, read on the forward strand.
TGAAGATTTTATAGCCAGAATCCCTTGCTTCGAAGAGCCCAGTGTTCTTGTATAAAGCCAGAATGTTCCCACACATTACTCTCTTTGGCCAAAGAAATCGAGTTTTTTCCAAAAAACACATTTAGGTTTAATGTTCAACTAAACATTTTAAATGTTTCTCTCAAACCTGTATTGTAGTTTGCTTCAAAAAGAATGCAAAGCTCCAGATGTACAATACATATTTTCATATTGTATTCCAAAACTTCTGAAATCATACGACAGCTTTGTGTGACGAGCAGATTGAATTACAATTTTTAATGACCTTGCTTCCTTGTGTTTGCATGCATTGAGCAATATAATGTCTTTGTCAAAGAAACGTATTTAAATGTAACTTTCCTAAAGCTATCATATAACTTCAGAAAATGTTGAATATTGTGCACAAGTCATATGGGCTGCTCATTTGTAGTGCTTGTTTTAGCATTTTAGAAAGTCATCCTTTTTTATTATATTGGAAAGACTGGCCACTCTTCACCATTTTCCTTTTTTGTCATCACATTTTTGGGTGAACCATCTCTATATTGCGGCATTTGCATGATTAAGTTGTGCCAGATGTGCGGTTTCCTGCAAAAATCTCATGAAGATTTTATAACCAGAATCTCTTGCTTGGAGGAGCCCAGTGTTCTCGTATAAATCCAGAATGTTCACACACACACAAGTGTTTGTTTTTGTCAAAGGAATTGGGTTTCTTTCCTTGCAATAACACATTTAGTCTAAGGGATGGTTCGCCCAATACAAATAGTGTATGAGATGCAAAAGCACCATAACACTAGTCCATATGACTTGATATTCCAAGTCTTCTGAAGCCAGGTGTGATGAGGTAAAGATTATGAGTTTTAGTCTGGTTCTCACAGAAAGCTATTGCATGATTTCAGAAGTGATTTGTCATTTTGAAGCACAGTTGCTTTTGAAAAGTGGCCATTTTCAGTGTTTTTCCTTTTGTGCTCCACAGAAGAAAGTTATTGAGATTTGGAACAACACGACCGCAATGGTTACGACATTTTCCTATTTGGACAGTTACAAACAATAAAATAAAAAAAAGTAGAATCATGGCATCTCCGAGTGTTCTGGTGTCCATGAAGGATAAGTGGAAATGCCTCTGGTTCCTCTGCTGACCGTCTGAAAGCAGATGCTCTTACATTTCCAGTGTCTGTGACTCGATCAGTCCTGCTGAATCTCCGCAGACGTCCTTGCGTGTAATAAAGGATTAATAGTTTGAGTCATGGCCCCATCTGCCGCTCTGCAGCGCTCAAGACTGTTTATCCCAGCACAGCGTGACCTCATGCTCTTTCAGTACGAGGACACATACTGAGATGTCTGCGTGGGTATGTTCACTCAACAGTGGACTTCACAGGGTATTTGGCCATCAGAAGTGTGATTTCAAATCATAGGGAGCGTTTATGCTTGGTCTGCAAATGGCATAGGGAGCTAGTGTGCTTTACTACATCACATGACAGAACTCCACCTCTGCTGTACACATCGTTTGAAATGTGAATTATTAAAATGTATCATGACAGCGGGTCACACAACAGTTGGGACAGAATAAATGAACTAAATCACATTTATTTTTAAAGGGGTACTTCAGCGCTGGGAAGATGAATCTGTATTTAAACTGGATCATCAATGCAGTAGAAATGTGAAATTATTTTTGAATTTGGTGTCTTTTAGACTGAGAAAAGACAGAAAATATATTTTTGTCCCTTGGGGATGAAATACTACAATTCCCGGAATGCTTCGCTGCCCTGTGCCATTCCCAACGCCACCAACTTGATTACAGTGACTGAGTTAGAGAAGACACTTAAATTAAAAACTGAACGTGTCTGTTTGTTCAATATAATGAGTGAGTCACCGCGCGAGTATCAGAGCACTGAGCACTAACTGCACGAGTGATGAGAGCTGAGGTAATCGCGACTACACTCGCGGCATACATTCACAACACGAGTTCAGTCTGGCGCGTTTCAGTTCATGCCTTTACAAGCTTAACTTTCATAGAAATTAATTTGAGAAGTTAAAAGACTTACATTGCACACCATAGCTCCGTTTAAATGAGTGCCTGTAGCTGCCAGCTGAGCTCTCCCTGCGAGCTGAGTGTAATCTCCCATCCCCCATGCGCGGATTCAAAACATGCGGAAATGGCTCCCTCTGCTGGCTGTAGTCTTTAGCCTTTGGGCAAACATTCCTCCTATGATGCAAAAATCGTCAATTTGCATCATAGGAGGAATTTTTCCAGAAATAAAATGCATAAATCTCTTGTCTCAGGGAGATATGAGGGGGGAAAGCACAATAATTTGAATATACTCCAGGGTTTCTACTGATACAAAGCCATATGCTAATCGCTGAAGTAACCCTTTAAATTAAATACAGCAGTCACTTTTCATTCAGTGGAAATGGTTTGAGGATGTTGAATTACATTTAAAATATGTAAATGTCAAACTTTAAATATGTAATTGTAATAATTAATTATATTATATTGTATTATATTAAAGGGCTAGAAGTATATTCTTCAGCGCTGGAAAGATGAATTTGTATTTAAACTGGGTCATTAATGTAGTAGAAATGTGAAATTATTTTTGAACTTGGTGCCTTCTAGACTGAGAAAAAACAGAAAATGTATTTTTGTCTCATGGGGATAAAAGACAACAATTCCCAGAATGCTTTGCTGCCCTACGAGGCCACACCCAAAGCCACCGCTACTGGATTACTGTGACTGAGTTGAAGAACAGACACTACAATTAAATACTGAACGTCTCTGTTCACTATAATGATTGAGTCGCCGCGTGAGTCTCACAGCACAATGCTGCAGGAGTCACAACGCGTGTTCAGTCTGGCGCGTTTTCAGTTCATGCCTTTGGAAGCATTAACATTAACATAGAAATTAATTTGAGAAATTAAAACACTTACATTTGCTCCGCATAGCTCCGTTTAAATGAATGCCTGCAGCTGCGAGCTGAGATATGAGTGTGTGTCCAGGGTTTCTACTGATACAAAGCCATATGCTAATCGCTGAAGTTTCATTGATTTTAACTCTTTAAATCAATGAAATTATAGTATACGATTTAATCATATTGATAAGACAACCAGCTGCAGAACATTTGAGTCATCTCAACTTAGGGTCAATAGTTGTACAAACTTTGAGTTATATCAACTTTTTTCATGTTAAATAGTTGAATAAACTTTAAAAGCGGAAATTGTCATACAAAACATAAGTTGGATTTTTTACAATGCAGATAAGACATTGCAAGTCTTATCATTTGAAAAGTTTTCAGGATGTGTAATTTATATTAATTAAAACATGTTAATAATAATACTAAAATAATAATTGTTATTTATTTATTATAGTTATTTATAATTGTTGTTGTTGTTACTATTATTTTTATTATCATAGGTATTATCTATATATTATTTAACAATATATATATTATTATTAGGGCTGTCAAAGTTAACGCGTTAATAGCACGTTAACGCAAATTAATTTTAACGGCACTACATTTATTAACGAGCGTTAAATGATAAATGGACTGCAGTTATATAGAGCTTTTCACTCACACACACACACACACACACACACACACACACACACACACACACACACACACACACACACACAATACCGGCAGTTCAACAGGGAACGCAGATCTCTTAAAGGGGCTACACTATATTCCTACTTGTGGAATATGGACCTTCTCGAGGTATGGTGTGGTTCTGGTGCACTCACAGGTCCACATGACAGCTTTCACATTACCAATTTTTCATACGAACTGTGCTCTGCTCTCAATTAAACTGCTAGTGTAAAAAAAGACATGAACAATTTCTTAGATAAATATCTGACCTTTGATACGTCTAGTCTTCATGCTTCAACCAAAAGTATGGTTTCACTAATAATTAATGTACATTTGCATAAAGCATGCATATTTGTCCATACCCATGTTGATTAGAGTATTAAAAACTTAATTTAAACTTAATTTAAGATACATTTACAATTGCTTAAAATGTGCGATTAAATTGAGATTAATTGCGAGTTAACTCATGACAATCATGCAATTAATCGCGATTAAATATTTTTATCGATTGACAGCCTTAATTGTTATGCTATATTGCTTTATATTATTAACAGTTGAGACAAATTAAATTAGGTTATTCTAATCTACATTACTCAAATTTTGTCTCTACAGTAATGACCTGTTGCAAGAAAAAACGACATTTGCTCGTAGGGAACACTATAGGGACCTTGCAAAATCGTCAAATGAGTGCTTGATGTCATCAGGATCCATGTCTCTCTCCAGGGAAGGATTCAATATCTTTCTAGGAGCTGCGGTGCATGTGCTGGTCATGCTACACCTCATGTAGGTCAGTCATAAGCTATGAGAGCTGAGGAGATGACTGCCGGTAGACTGTGTGCCATACGGTGCTTTGTGCTTCAGATGAGCTATTTAATATGATCTCTGATTATGTATGAGATCTGCTCCAGAACAGTTGGTGGATTAAGCTCCAAGAATTTGGTTGCCGCTTATAGGATCTGAAACATGAAGACTCATGGATGTAATTCAGCATCACAGAGCAGGACAACACTGAATGTAACAGTGTCCTACATTTGTCAGATGACCTCGTACGATTACATTTATTATGAATGAATGAATGAGGCATTTATATAGCACTTTCATATGTACTACTGTACACACAGTTTCATCATGCATACGCTCTCTTAGAATAATGGATCTAATACAAAATAAAAAAATGGATTTTGATTTCAGTGTGACGCATTGTACAAATGTGTTTAAAAATCCATTAAAGGCTGTGATATGTTAGTTGAGGGTCAAAAGGCCTGTTCACACCATAGACTGTAAAAAAATATGGACGTAGCGTCCGTGACGTCACCCATAGGATTCTGATAAGCCGTTCTGAAGCTTAAAGTAGGGGCGAGCTGGGCGTTGCCATCTTGTGAGCGAGTCATCGCGTGTCACTCCCAGATAACAGAAAATGGGCAAAAAGGCGGGATGTGCGCGGAGCTGAGGTGACGCAATGACTATAGACGGCGGATAAATGGCTATCCACTTGTAACCACGCCCTTAATTATGCAGAACCTTAAGGCTTTATATAACGTAAACGAATGAGTTATAAAAAAATTCACCCCCCTCAGAGTTGTCATGAAGATCAAAATTAGCCTTATAAGCCAAAACCACAATTTGTACCAGGCTGTAAACATGTTTTTTTCTGCTTTAAAGTTGAGAATTTTAACATGGGGCTCAATGAGATTCTGCTCCCTTCTGGAGCCTGTCCCTAGTGGCCAGTTGAGGAATTGCAGTTTACATTACTTCCGTATTGGCTTCGAGAGATCGCGGGAGGTTGCCGCTTGGTTCACACCTGGGATGATATCTACACTCTTAAAAGAAAAGGTTCTATATAGAACCTTAAAAGGTTCTATCGGTGATACGTATTTGGAACCCCTAAAAGGTTCACTGCAAAAAATGCTTTTCTTACTTAATATTTTTGTCTTGTTTCTAGTCCAGACATCTAAAAATTCTTAAAACAAGTATTTACTAGACAAGCAAAAGTAATTGTCTTGTTTTGGGAAAAAATAACTCATTAAGAGAGTTTTTGCTTAAAATAAACAAAATAAACTGCCACTGGGGTGAGTATAATAATCTTAAAACAACACTATTTTACTTATCCCATTGGCAGATTATTTTAGACCTATTTTGCATATAAATGCAATTTTTGCAGTGTTCTATATAGTATATTCAACTTCAAAGAACATTTAATGCTAAAAAGGTTCTATAATGACAAAGAACTCTTTTGGTAGCCCAGAAATCTAGACGCACCCTAGCGGCAGCAAATCTAATCTGCCCGCGAATGCCGTCTAGCAACTCTCAATACCCTTCTGAGCTGTATTCGCCTAACTCTTGCCGGGCCAATCACATTGTGTATAGAGTCGGTGGGCGGGGCCATAATGACGACAGCTGAGTTGCGTTTGCTTCTAGTAAACACAGAAACTGGCGAACGGCGGTCTTTCGAATCAGCTCTGACCGCGACTCTGGAAGACTTGGAGTTAAGCTCTGTTTCTCTGAGAAAAGAACAAAGAACGGCACTGAAGTCATTCTTAAAAAGGAAAGATGTGTTCGGAGTTTTGCCGACCGGATACAGCGAATGTTTAATCTTTCAACAAGCTCTGTTTCACCTTCGTTGCTCTGGTTGGTTGTTGCGCTATCCTATCGCGCGCAGACGGAGTTTGAAAGACAACCGTTTATCCCGCCCCTCGGCTTGAGCCCTGTCTATGGTGAGTTTCCAGACCAAACATCTTGATGTGGGTCAGGCTTGTCAGGCTACTCTTTTGGCACTTAAAAAGGGTTCTATTTTTTATTTTTTATTTTTTTTGGGTTTCCAAATACATAGCGGTGATAACCTTTTCTTCTAAGAGTGTATATAGATGTAGATATAGATATAGCTCTAACAATTATTCTAAATATAATAGAATAGCAGAGTCCACTCCACAAGAATAATGATAACTGCTTAAAGGACCTTTTTTTTCCTAGCTGATGAATAATAAAAACATTGACAGCCAATCATAATCCATCCTGCTTTAGCTCGAGCATTTAAATCGACAGATGACATAAACTGCAGCGAGCACTCATTACGGATATTGTCTTTCTGGTGCGAACACTTCTAGTTACTGTTATAGTTAAGTTAACATTTCCTGGTGTGAACGGGCCTTAAGTTTGGGTTTAAGGACCTTATAACCTGCCAGTGTTTAATTCATTGTCATTAATTGATTCATCAATTATGATTGTTTGTTGATTTAATCAATTTCAGCGCACGTTAAATAATCACATGAACACAACAGTTCTCTGAAGCTCTAGCGTGCACGTGCATGTCATGTCTCTTCTGCAACACTCAAATGTAATGAAGCGGGCATGACGTAATCAGTGTTGAAGCGACTCTCTATAAATTAAGATTAGATTCACTGCCGACACAGTCATTGTGTGTTAAAGTATACGACGACAAGCACTGTTCCTCTGTTGTGCTCCCCGTTTCATGCCAGTCGACACGAGTGTCTGCGGTCATACACTGAGCTGAAAGCACTTATCATGGTGCAGTAGTATGTTATGCAGTATGAATTGAGAGAGTCTGGATGACATGATCTGTATTTTTATTTTATTTTTTAATTAAAATGGTAACATTTGAAGGAAAAAGTTTTCATAGGATAATACCAGTACTCACATTTGTATGTATGTTTATTACATACAAATGTAATGTAAATTTAATAAATTAATTGATTTAAAATGTTCAACACTTTAGTAATGGTAGACGCCCAATTAACCAAAGGGAGATGATACTGATCAGGCATAACATTGACATTATGAGGTGAATTAAGGCGAACACTGATTATTTCTTCATCACAGCAGCTGTTAGTGGGTGGGATATATTAGGCAGCAAGTGAGCATTTTGTCCTCAAAGTTGATGTGTTAGATGCAGGAAAAATGAGCAAACATAAGGATTTTAGCAATTTTGACAAGGGCTAAATTGTGATGGTAAAGACGAATGGGTCGGAGCATCTCCAAAACTGCAGCTCTTGTGGGGTGTTGAAAGTGACAACAGTTTGCACGTGAGCATCAGAACTGAACCACGGAGTGATGGAAGAAGGTGGCGAGGTCTGATGAATCACATTTCTCTTTTACATCTTGTAAATGGCCGGGTGAGTGTGCATCTCTTATCTGGGGAACACTGGTTATTCCAATAAGCTGATTTTTTGGAGTTATCAGCTTACTGGTGCGCATGTAAACGCACCCAGTGTTGGGTCTAGAGTGCAGTTGCTAGGTGGGTTCTTTCCACAAGGAGTTCTCTCCACTCTAGTTGCAGTCATGATAAAATAAAGGTTTACCAAACTTGGTGTTTATCCCAGTAATTTAGGGCAGAGCAAGCTTTGCAAGACCCGAGCCACCTTCCCCCGTCTCCAGTTCCTCTGTGCTCAGCTTTATCCCTGATCAACCCCATTCTGCAGGAACTCTGTTAACCGGACTGACCCTCTCGTTTCCACAGTCCCTTTTCACAACCACTACTCAATGCAATAACTGTCAAATGGCAAACAGTAACCCCATGTAGGTTTTATCTTTTTCCAGGCTTGAGACAAACACAGTCTTCATAATTGGCCCCTTTAATGTAGACCACAAAAAAAAGAACGGAAAGGAAGAACAAGCATGTCAAATCATTTTAATAGAAGATTATTTTCCTCAAGCCCATTTCCAAATGGTCTAACTGGCGAGCGATAGCAAATTGCTCTTATTATTCTCATGATTATCTCCAACAGTGTTTTTCTTTGTTCTAACTTCTTTTAATCTTGCTCGTTTCTGGAGGATAAAAGTCCGATCAGACTTGTGCAAGACGAGCATGAAGAGAGGCAACACGATACGGGTGACCGAGAGAAAACGCTAGCGTGATTACGGATCATATTTCGCATTAGTTGCCAGAACGGCTGTTGTAGTTTTGAAACAGTGATTTATTGCAGGGACGGGCTGAGCAAAAGTAGTAATTGATGAGGATGGAGGTGAGGAAGAGAGCAGGAAGTAGCCACTGCTTTGAAGACCATGTAGATGATATTCAGATCGATGTTCACTTAAAAATTTACATTGTTTATTGTTTACTCTTTTTTTTTTTTAAGGGGGCTGAGCTATTTGTGAGGAAAAACATTTGGATTATTTCTGATAAAAATTGTAAATGGCTTTCACAGTTTGGCCCATAAAATCTTATTGTGATTACATGTCATGGGGTACCTTAAGATAACTAGAGGCCCCTGGGCTACAACATTATGGTAGGCCCCCCTACCCCAGATCATTTTTGTTAGTTTTTTTTAGTGCATAAAGTTGGTAGCATGAAATTGTCCAAAATCTCTTGGTATGCTGAAGCATTAAGAGTTCCTTTCACTTCAAAATAGGGGCCAAGCCCAACCCTTGAAAAACAACTCACACCATAATCCCACCTCCACCAAACTTTACACATGGCACAATGCAGTCAGACAAGTACCGTTCTGCTGCCAGCTATCAAACTCAGACACATTCATCAGATAGCTAGACAGAGAATCGTGAATTGTCACTCCAGAGAACACGTCTCAACTGCTCTAGAGTCCAGTCTGTACTTTACACCACCTCATCTGACACTTTGCATTGCACTTGGTCATGTAAGGTTTGGATGCAGCTGCTCGGCCATGGAAACCCATTCCATGAATCTCTTTGTGCTCTGTTCTTGAACTAATCTGAAGGTCACATGAAGCTTGGAGGTCTGAAGCTGTTGACTCTGCAGAAAGTTGCCGATTTTTACATGGCCTACCTCTTCGTGGCTGAGTTGCTGTTGTTCCCAATTACTTCCACTTTGTTATAATACCACTTACAGTTGACCGTGAAATATACAGTAGTGAGGAAATTTCAGAAATGTATTTATTGCACAGGTGACAACCTATCCCGGTACCACGCTTGAATTCACTGAGCTCCTGAGAGCGACCCATTCTATCATAAATGTTTGTAGAAGCATCTGCATGATGTGCTTGATTTTATACACGTGGCCATGGAAATGATTGTAACACCTGAATTCGATAATTTGGAGGGGTGTCCCAATACTTCTGGCAATATCATGCATGTCAAAAGATCAAGGGAATTATGATTCCTCAGTTCATGACCCTTTTAAATTGCAGCCATATTGTGAGTTCGATTTTGATTAATTGCACAGCCCTACTATATTTTGAAGACCTTTGGGGTCTAGACTAACCTAGAAATCTAGACGCACCCTAGCAGCAGCAAATCTAATCTGCCGTGAGTGTCTCTCAATACACTTCTGAGCTGTAAAAGCCCAACTCTGGTTGGGCCTATCACGTCATGTATAGAGTCGGTGGGCGGGGCTTAATATAATGACGGCTGAGTTGTGCTTTGCATGCTAGTAAACACAGAAACTGGCGAACGGCGGCCTTTCGAATCAGCTTTGGCTGCGAGCCCGCGACTCTGGAAGACTTGAAGTTGAGCTTTTCTCTGAGAAAAGAACAAAGAACGGCACTGAAGTCATTCTTAAGAAGGGAAGATGTGTTCTGAGTTTTGCCGACCGTATACAGCGAAAGTTTAATCTGTCAACTAACGTTCGCGCCGCTTCACCTTCGTTGCTCTGGTTGGTTGTTGCGCTATCCTATCGCTTGCAGAGGGAGTTTGAAAGACAGCCATTTATCCCGCCCCTCGGATTGAGCCCTGTCAATGGTGAGTTTCCAGACCAAACATCTTGATGTGGGTCTGGCTTGTCAGAATAGGTCTAGACAACATTAACCTCTTTTGACTTTCATTTAGTGCTGCAACGACGCGTCGACGTCATCGATGACGTCGACTACGGAAATACGTCGACGTTCGTGAAATGCGTCGACGCGTTGTGTCAGGCGTTCATCTCGCGTAATGTTGGCTTCTGCTCCTGGTTCTATTGAGATTCTTGAGATTCTTCGGAATGAAAAGTGCATTATAAATAAAATCTATTATTATTATTATCACAAAAACCTAGACCGCGAATATCAAAAGTATGGGAATACTTTAAACAGAGGCCAAACAGTGTTTCCCACACATAGACTAATTTGTGGCGGACTGCCACATAATCAATAACGGCCGCCACATTCGTCATTCATTCATTTTTAAAAGACGCACGCATATTCGTTTAGCTGCATTTCCTTAAGCTCTCTCTCCGCCCTTTTGCGCGTCTCTTACTCACTCACACACACACGCGTTGCATTCGACCGTAAAACAAGTTTTATTGCATTTTGTCGCATTTAGACATAGCTTTTAAAACCAGAGCAGTTGAATAACAGAGTTGCGACACGCCTTCATCACGTGGCAGTGCGCGGTCACGGCGCTCATATAATTCTAAACAAACCAGCGCGATGTCAATCAATACAGACCAGTGTTTCCCAACCGGGATCCCGAGCAAAAGTTGTGGGGACGCACTTACACTTCGGTTCATCTCGCATCTGATGACGCATCTTTAATATGGGTTGTAACTTGAAAATAATGCTGTATGTATGTTTCTGTCGATGGATACACGTGCTGACTCCTCAGGTATACACTACAACAACAGCGATAATAAAAGAAAAACGTGGGCAAAACGGTCTCTCTTTGTAAACTTTATAAAACGCATGCGAGTGCTGCCGTACGTCCGAATATGAGCAGTCATTTTCACCGTCATCACCCCCGTGTACGTTAGCCAGGAGACGCGAATGAGAAGATCTGTCTCTGTGCACTCGTCCCAAAGCACGCAAATATTGAGTTATCTTTCAAATCCTGTGCTTAAACGGACAAACTCACAAAAAGTATGTCAAAATGTCATAGCCTACTCTATGCCTTAACTGAACTTTATACAGAAAATACGACGACTATCCGTGGGTCTTAAAGGGGCAGTAGCATTCACTGCTGTCTGTTTAATGTCAAACAAAAGATAAAGACATCACTCACTGCTCCTGACTGAATAGCTTTTGTAAGTTTAATAAGGATTATTTTTTTTAATTTTATACAGTTAAATGTGTGGTTATTTTACTTTTGATTACTTCATTCAATTTCTCTACCTAAAAACTAATGTTAGACCTACCTGAAAACCATTGTTTATTTTGTTCTCATCTTTGCTCAATAGTATTTATTTGTGCTGCTGCTTCTATTTAAGTTATCTGTTCTTATTTTCTTTATTTTCATTTGACAGTAGTCCTTTTTCCCCTGAACATAGCAAATACCGAACTGTACTGAAACGTGAACCTTAAACCGTGATACAAAGCGAACTGTGAGCAGTCTGTACTGTTACACCTCTAGCGTAACTTATGCGAGGGGGTGCCACAGAATTGTGAAAAATTTCAAAGGGTAAAAAAATAAATCGTTAGATTAGTCGACTAATCGAAAAAATAATCGTTAGATTAGTCGACAGAAAAAATAATCGTTAGTTGCAGCTCTACTTTCATTGTGTGGACAAAAATAAAAACCTTTGTAACAATTTAAGGAGGGCCTTTATAAGTAGATAAAGTTATGGGGGGAAATATCTGTGAGTGTTTGCAACATGTTTGGCATCTGTCAATTGATAACTAGTCATTCAGCAACCAACTAGCTGATTAGTGAAGTCCACAAGCTTTAAGTTTTTTGTTGTTGTTGTAATCTCTTTAGAAGCAGCACTTCAATTAGCTTGCTTTAATTACTATGCTAAATATATATGACAGACAGTGTGCTGAAATTTGTCCTTGTACCAACCTGTTGGGCATCATCTATTAATATGCTGGCCATGCTTCCACACTCGTTTTCATTCAGGTCTCTGTGACAGAGTGAAAACACCCTGCAGATTCCCTGTCCTCCATTGTCCTTTTCCTTCCATTCAACCTCCCTTATACAACCATACAACATAGACATAAGAGCATCTATCCTGACCTCGTAATATGATTGGAATTGTAATGTACTCGAGATCAAATTAAGTCAGAGCTTGTCTTAGTAGACCTAGGCAAGCATCTGCAGTGGACCAGGTGACTTGAGGACTTTTCGGGTGAGATTAGTTGTCCAAACAAAATTAAGCGTACGTCTGCAATTTCATGTGATTCGTATGAGATTGAGTTATCTGCAGCAGATGGGATTCCTGCAGTACCGGGTTTATTTTACTCAGAAAGTCTTTGAAACACAAATTAACCTTTAGTCTGTCTGTCTCAAGCTTATATAGTACATATAATATTAAATAAATATAATATTAAATTTTATATGTGTTTTATTTATTAGATATACACTACTGTTATAATTTTTTTTAAATAAATATTGTTAAATATATTTTTTCAAATTAAAATAACTGATTTTTATTTCAATATATTTTAAAACGTAGTTAAATCCTGTGAGGGCAAACCTGAATTTTCATTTGGATGGGAATGCAGCAGTATTTTATTTTATCTGCTTTACCTGTGCATGTCTTTTTTAACGCATTCATAAAAGACATTATTTTAGCCTGCTTGTGTGCACTTGTGGTTTGGGACTGAAATGGAATAATTTTTTTGTTTTTAATAAACGTCAACTCCTACACGCAGAGCTAATAACAGAACAGCAACAGCTCATTAAAATGCAGTGCCGTTTACACTTCAGTTTTTTTCCTCCCTCTACATGCTGTACCATATGCTAATATTTTAGTCAATTATCATTCTGGAACTGCTAACCATAAACACTATATCAGTGTGAAATGGAGTCGTAATAGCCAAACCGCAACTTGCAGGTGCAATGAGAGAGCTGATGTGTTTTTTTTACGAAGGACCTGAGGGAAAGTGCCACTTGTACAGAGTGAACTCCTGAACTGAGCAAGAATGAGGAGAGGAAGCACTTCGCTTGCGCTTGTCTGCCTCGTTTGAATCCTGTATGAAATAAGAGGCCATTTCTCAACACTTGTGCTGAGTGAGCCTGCCTCAGCATCCAAACTTGATGAGTTCTTCATTCTGCTGTCCGGCCCGGAGAGGATCCTGGAGCTTCTGTTGGCCGTAGTTTCTCTCACCTCTCAGAAAAATCAGTTCAGATGGACAACTTGGTGTATTTGTGTTTGGAACACGGTTAATGCCCTTCCATTTTTCTTGCTTTTCTTATTTCTGTTCTTTTTCTTTAACCATATTTTGTCACTTTTCTCTTTACCTTTTGCTTAGCTTTTACTCTCATTTACTTGCTATTTTACTTTCATTTCATTTTCTTTGACACTTTTTTGGCCTCTTCATTTTACCTTTTCTTTTGCCTCTTTTTACATTTCAATTGCATTTCCCATTAAATTTACTTATTTGTTTTGCCTTTTCTTTCCTTATCCTTTTTCATTTCCTCTTTCCTTTCTATATCGGTCCCCTTTTTTGTCATTTTACATTTTCTTTGTACTTTTTATCATTTATTTGTCTTCTCTCATTTACCTCCGTTATCTCCTTTCCTTCCTTGCTTTTCCTGATACCTTTCCTTTCGTTCAGCTTCCTCTTTCATTTCCTTACCCTTTCATTTTGTCATTTCCTCTTTAATTGTACTTCTATCTTCAACTTCATAATCCCTTCCCTTCCCTTCCCTTCCCTTCCCTTCCCTTCCCTTCCCTTCCCTTCCCTTCCCTTCCCTTCCCTTCCCTTCCCTTCCCTTCCCTTCCCTTCCCTTCCCTTCCCTTCCCTTCCCTTCCCTTCCCTTCCCTTCCCTTCCCTTCCCTTCCCTTCCCTTCCCTTCCCTTCCCTTCCCTTCCCTTCCCTTCCCTTCCCTTCCCTTCCCTTCCCTTCCCTTCCCTTCCCTTCCCTTCCCTTCCCTTCCCTTCCCTTCCCTTCCCTTCCCTTCCCTTCCCTTCCCTTCCCTTCCCTTCCCTTCCCTTCCCTTCCCTTCCCTTCCCTTCCCTTCCCTTCCCTTCCCTTCCCTTCCCTTCCCTTCCCTTCCCTTCCCTTCCCTTCCCTTCCCTTCCCTTCCCTTCCCTTCCCTTCCCTTCCCTTCCCTTCCCTTCCCCTTCCCCTTCCCCTTCCCCTTCCCCTTCCCCTTCCCCTTCCCCTTCCCCTTCCCGAATTTGTTTACCTTTTCTTTTTACATGTCTTTTCATACTCCTCTCCTTTCCCTTACCCTCTCCTCTGTTTTTTTTTCTCCTTGTTCTGCAGACTTGCTTGACAAACTGATGGCTTGACAAACCCCTTCCCCTTCCCCTTCCCCTTCCCCTTCCCCTTCCCCTTCCCCTTCCCCTTCCCCTTCCCCTTCCCCTTCCCTAATTTGTTTACCTTTTCTTTTTACATGTCTTTTCATACTCCTCTCCTTTCCCTTACCCTCTCCTCTGTTTTTTTTTTCTCCTTGTTCTGCAGACTTGCTTGACAAACTGATGGGTCAGTATTCTCACAGCTGCTTGTGTATGCGTTTCGCTCCTGCTGGAGTAAATTGCACTGCAGTTGTGGAGAGCCAGGTGAGGAGAGCGCAGTGCTGGAGGCTTTGGCCTCTGAGCTCCCCGTTAAAAGGATCAGACAGTTCTGCACTACACCACACTTCTCAAAGTACCACGGGTCGTGCGGGCCAAAGGCACCAGTGACCAGTACACAAGAGGAACATGACCTCAGCGTCTATTGATGTCAAATAATGGCCTTAACAAGCTATTCTCTCTCTCTCTGTTTGTGTCCTTAGCATTTTGTTTTTTGCTCTGAGCAGTCTGATATTCTGTGATGAGCAGAGAGGCACATAGAATATTATATTACACCAGTAGCAGGGCTTCATACCTTTGTTTTTGTAGCTTCAGAGAGCTGTGATCCCTCAAGCATGTTTTTTTTTTTTTTTTTTCAAAAGTACACATCGTCCAGCACTTATTAACAATTCATATGCTCGTATTGATGACTCCGAGGCCTGGCTTTTGTTGAAATGAACCCCTACAGAGGGTTATGTTATATACAGGTTTCTACTCACTCTGTTTGTTAAAGCAGCACTTGGCAACTTTTGCTCTCGGGGTCCCTCTACAGTTGGGAAAAAAATAATGTCCTCAACTACAGTCGTAAGCTGTTATCCTACAACAGGGGATGCCATCGCGCGTGCATTTGTTGACATGACAGCCCTGATAGTCCTGAACTAGTAATGCGAGGGTCGTCTCATAACCCGCGGACCCCGTATGTCTATTTAATGGTCGTGGGTGCGGGGCGGTTGTAAAAATTTTTACAGTGGTGCGGGGCGGGCCAAATAACTTCATAAAAGCGTCCCCGCGGGTTGGTGCAGCACTAACAGTTCCCCTGAACACTGCAAGAGGAGTTCACATGCAGGTGTTCTTCTGGCGGCGCGTGTGAAATGTCTTCATCCCAGGTACAGTCGGTGGCATGTTTCAGCATGTCATGTGAATATAATGTCATGGGTTTTATTTTTTTCAAACACCAAATAATCACAATGCTCATGTTTAATAGCCAGCGTCATTATAGTAGTCTATTGGTTACAGTTTTACAGAATCTATATGATACTTCAATTCAATGTTTGAGTGGTAGGTAATCACCATAACAAGCAGGACAGCATCGGTCGGACACGCCTCCTTCAGCTCACGCCGATAAGCAAACGCTGGTCCAATGTTGATCCTTGTCCTGCCTTTAATCACATCACTTTTTCGTTTCCTCTTATTGCTTTCCTCCAACAAATCCTTTTCTTTCTTATTTGTCTGTGCTGCTTCGGACATGACTATTTTATCCGACGAACAAAGTTGGGCTCGCACGTCCGAATTTAAGGAAGTGTGGGTGTTGGTGGAAGTGACGTATATGCCGTAACGCAGTCGAATTTTGTAGTTCTTTTTGTTCTCGGGTTACTACCCGAAACCCGAAGTTTAAAAGTACGATTAAAAACGATACAGACCCCATCAGGCTATGGCAGACGTGTCATTCAACCTATTGTAAGTCGATGTATCATCACAAGAGTCTTGAAAATATATTATGAAGGTTGAAAAGTTACCTAGTGCTGCTTTAATCACTGAAAGCTGAATCAGTCTCATTTCACAAATGATTGGCTAGTCTTGTGAAATTGATGTTCATGAATTTATTAACTCTCATGTTTGGGTGAATGCCTATATAGCTTATATAGAATATTGGTAACTATTTACATTAAGGTCTAATGTATTAACTAGCCTCAGACGTCACACCCACGGACTGTTGTCTTAACATCTGATGCATATGGCACACTTTTCTGGAAACATTTCTGGAGTTGCATCAGATTGGTTGATTTCTACAGGATGTTGAGCAACGTCCATGAATGAATCATTTGAAGATGCATGCCGGTCATCGACTTCATAATTTAAAATTATGTTATTTTTTATGCCTCTAAACGTGATGTGGAACAAAGCAAACTGTGATTGGTTGAGTTACATGTTAGTCAAATGTCCTCTTGGGCGGTCCTTGACAAATGAAAGCCGCGATGGAGTCCAGACCTTCTTCAATAAGTCTGAAGGTCTGACTACGTGAGACTGTATTAACTAACATTAACAAACAACGAGCAATACATGTATGATGTTATTTATTACTAAATAAAAATACAACTCTTCATTGTTTGTTCATGTTAGTTTACAGTACATTAACTAATGTTAACAAATAACCCTAACTTTTTTAGGGTTCAGCGAAATCATATCAATTTCAATGCATAATTGTTGAATAAAATTATTTAGAAAGTTACTTCAAAAAGTTAGAACGCTTTCTCATGGCTTCAGAAGACTTATAATACAGCAATGTAATCACATGAACCACTTTTTTGTAGCATGACAGCCCCGATTTAACTGACTTTGATTATATGGAAAAAGTTGGATTTTCTTCAAAAACTCACTTTATGTTCAGTGGAAAAAACTGTACTATTAAAAACTATACTGACAACAAAAGAATATATTTTACGAGACAGATCGATTTGCAAAATCATTATGAAATCCACGTCACACACAAGTCCCACATGTTTAAGGCATGCAGACTAACTAGGACTCAGCTCTGACCAGCATTTGTTTTCAACCAATTTCCTTCTGTAACATTTAAGAATGTTCCTCACGTTTGCCAGAGTTTAAACAATTCAAAAAGCCATTTCCATGCCTTACATTTTTCCTCTTAGTCCTGCCATTTTTAGTACTCTAGTGACTTGCCAGTGGATCGCTCATTCAACCTGGGGCTGCTCAGGGATGTGGGAGCTTTTTGCAAGTTCAGCGAAGTGGGAATTTCACAGCAGGGCTTGAAAGAAAAAAAAAAAAACACAAGAGGAATGATGCCTTGAGCTCCCTGAGGGAAAATATCCTACTTATTAATGAGTGTGAGTGTCTGTCTCTCAGGCAGGAGGTACTAATGACCTGTCTCAGCTGATCGTCAGGACCGAAGTCTCGTCTTTATCTTCATTGGAATTCAACACATAACAAAAATCTTTTTTCATAACCCTGTGAGGGAAAAAAATATGTTTTAAGTGTTTGTTTTTTTTCATTATCAAGTTTGCTATGTCCTTTAGAGGGCAAATTGAATTAAATTAATTGTCAGGGTGGTTGTAGCTGAAGTCCCCATGGTGCACACTATTTTGTGGGAATTGGGTAAATGCTACCTTCCTGTCTATTAGAATCATGGACTTACATAGGCATTTTAATAGCATATAATTCAGATCATAAACGGGCCTGAGTTGAAATTGATCCAAGGGAAGGAAGACGCAGTTATGATATGCAAACCTTTTTCTGAGAAAAACAGAATGGCAGCTTTGTTCTCAAATTCCTCCAAGAAACCACTGGCATTTCTGCGGTGAGGGATATGTCTGTGTGTGATTTATTGTGTGATATTTGAAATCGTAGCCCATATATCGGTCCTGTTTCACAGATTTGGGAAGATGGTTCAGCGCTATCTGATCAGAGTGGTGGTGTCAGATATTGTTGTGTTAGGAGTGTGAGTGGATGAAAGGTTTTTGAGTTCTGCTTCAGCCTTTGGTTTGTGGCAAAGACAGAATAGATGTGTTTTGATTAGGGGTCAATATGGCAGTTTGTCAAATAATGCTTAATAATGGGATGCTAAATGAAATTCTGAAAACTGTGCTAATCTTTCTTTCCCATTAAATGGGGAATCAAAGCATTCAAGCTTCAAAAAAAGGATGCAAAATGATCATGAAAGTAGTCCATATGACTCATTCATTATATTCAAAGTCGTCTAAATTTGTATGATGACTGCAAGATATCCACTGAAAATCTATAGTGAGCTGAATGAAACTGAAAAGGATTGGATTCAAAATAATTAATTTATTCACAAATCAGACTTCACAGTTTATCTCCTGTCAACTTTCATGAATGCTTCAAGGAGAGCTGGGGTGGAAGTCAAGATTTTTGGTTGAGAAACGAGTTAAATGGTCTATTTCTTCACAAGTCACACTCACAAACCATGTTTTTGATACGTTTGTGGTGTTTTGTACAAGTGTTTTGTTGCTTGTTGTTATTGTAATTGCATGAAAACTATTTTGAAGTCTTCAAAAATCCTCCATTTGGGTTCCACAGAAACGAGTAACTAAATAGGGGTTTGTAACGATAGAAGGGTGAGTAAATGGCGATAGATTTATCATTTTTGGTTGAAATATTCCTTTAAAATCCCAAATTATTTCCTTTGGTGTTGAGAGCGGACTTTCCTCGTCAGTTGTAATCTGAGCACATTACACTTAGCGTACCTTGTCTTTTAACACCAGCAGAGTTACCTCTCGTAATAGTCTCTCATTATTTTCTCTTACTGAGGTGAAACCAGAACGTGTTTCCATTTCACAGGAGCTCCGTTTGTCATTGAGGGCCATTGAGAATCTACCCACAATGCCTTGTGGCCCATCAGTGGGTGCCGCTGGGGCTCCAAATTACCTCGTCACAGCTGCTGCTGTTCTGCATGGTTGACCCCACGGAAAGGCTCTGACTGAATTGATTAGAGCCTCGAGCTGAAGTGATGATGTGTTTAAAGAGAGATGATAGAAAATGTCATCATAATGGATTATGCTGCCAATCCATTGGTGATGCCTTGAATGTAAAATATGAACACTGAATATTGATTTTCGGGAGTAGCAAAGCATGTCTTTGTTTCTGTGAATTTGAGGTACATGACTAAATCACTTTGTGAAGTCGTTGGGTATAAGTACTGTAGGCCTAGGTGGACTTATTCCATATTTTGTGGATCTTAGTAAATCCAGAGAATGTAAAATTCCAATTCAACTTCCTGTTGCTGTGGCTAATTCCATTTAAAATCCATCTGATTAATTAAAAGGGAGCCAATTCTTTATTCTTCTAAGATCTAAATTCTTATTCATTCCACTTCCTCTGGGTGTGCCCAATTCAAAAGCAAACTGATGATTTAAAAGTGTACTAATTCTTAAATCCTGACTGTTTTAAGCCCTGAACCTATCGTTGACCATATTAATATGGTATGAATGAATCCTGGTACCCTGAGTTCTCTGGTTGTACTCTAATGCAGTTGTGTTATGTAACCTTATCCCGTTGGCTCAGTGCAGCAGTTTTTTCAAAGCGTTTGTGAGTTGGTACTGAAAACTAGAATTAAAAGAGAGTGCTCCTTGCCTTTCTGACGTCTCAATGAGCTTGTAAATATTTCAGAGAGGCTCAGAGAGCAAGAGAGGCATGTAATGAAAGAGTTGTGTAAAACATGGATATGGGACTTTATATATTTAATGACAGGTCGAGGGTGCATGAGAACAGTGACATGCCGTTTCTCTGCAGTGCAGTCTACACTAAAAACCCTCGCAGTAGGTTAAGAAAAATAAACAAGCCTGTATAAAATAAATGTTAGCACAGTGCAAACACAACCAGGCATTCTGGTTTCTTATTTGTGCCATTGTATGATCACCTGCTCCCTCAAAAGATCATCTGAAGGTTGTGTGTGATTGGGATGATGGTCGCTATATGCTAATGACTGATCTGATGTTGCCCCAGGTCCTCTGAAGCAATTTACCACCTCCAGCACCTTTTTTTTTTTCTTCCTCAGGGCTTTGTGTGTCACAAAATTGCAGGTAGGGTTAATGAGGTTTTCTTCTGTGCAATGATATACAGCAGATTAAATGGACTCTTTGTGGATATCAGTCTATCTGTCAGGCTAACAGTAGCCTAGGTTTGGCATGTGTTTGCCTGGCTTGCAGTAGTGTCTGGAGTGTTGCACATTGCCAGATGTTGTGTAGTGTTGGGATCGAGACCGAATAGAGAGCAGCCTGATGTTGACGTTGGATGGAGGAAAGCTTGTCTTGTCGCTCTGAGCTTAAGACCGAATCAGATTGGACGGAGAACAAGGTCTCATACCACTGACGCAGACATGCCCCTTCCCCCATGATGCTATTTAGGAATTACAAGCAGCCCTTACTTCCATGTTCAGCGGAAATGGCTGTGTTTGCTTTAGAGTGCCCACTGATTGGAGAGATGAATGCAGGGCAGACCGGCAGCCAGCCATCACTGTTCAATGTTTTCCTTCCTGTTTCTCGTCATGCAACAGCATTGTATGAACTAGTTTGCTTTATTCTGGTCTGTCGGTTTAAGGTCAAGCTTGGGTAGTATTAACTTGTTTTTCTGTTTTTATCAGTTAGATGCTGGTTGGAAGAAAATCTATTTACGTGTCTCCCAAGTACCTTCAACACTTTATCTCCCTGATCAAACACACCTAATTCAGCTCATCTGCTCAATAGTAGACTCCAAGATCTGAAATGAATCTGTCAGATAAGGGAGACATCCAAAATGTGTATTGTTGGTGGTACTCCAAGACTCCTTCTTTGGGAAAACTGCTCCGATTAGGGCCCAAGAAGAATTTTCAGATCTTTAGTTTTAAGTTTTAATTAAAGTTAGATATTTCTGGACATATTTTCCCCTTCAGTTCACTTTCCCCTCACTTTTACTATTCTTAAAGGGATATTTTACTTACCCTAACGGGGTTCAAAAAATGTATGACTGACTTTCTTCAGCAACACAAAAATATATAAATATTTGTTTCATTCATTGTGAAATGAATTTCCACTTTTTACTGAATACTTAACATTTAACATAACTCACTAGTTTATCATGTAACCAAGTGTCATCGAATTTGAGGTTCCTGTCGCCATATTTGAATGTAGTCTGTGTGCATTGATTTAAGCTTTTGATTTTAGAGTGAATAAAGACTCATCTTACAAATTATCATGTTGCTTCAGACAACATGAGCTTGAGCTTGAAAGTTTTAAACTCTGCCGACTTTCATAATATGGACCTAAACTACTGGAACATTATTCAACATATTGTATTCTGCAGAAGATAGAGAGCATGCAGGTTAGAAATGACAAAAGGGGGAGGAAATTATGACTGTTCCATTTCTGGCTGGTTCAACCCCAGTTCCCCCTCGAGCAAAGTGTAAGATCCTTCTTACTCTTTCGATCTTTCTTTTAGACACTCCTGGCCTACTTAAAGACAACTAATGTAACACAAGCTGGAGCACCTTAGAAGATCCTGCGTGGGAAGAATTCAGGGGCATTGTTCTGCTGCTCCGACAAGAGTGGTGAACAGTGTTGTGAAAGATCTTATCCTCAGAGGTGTACCCGGTCTGGATTGTCACAGGTTGGTTCTGGACCTTGGTAATCACTGGGTTTTGGTTTCTGCCAAAAAGCAAAACTCCTGGCTCAGTAGAAACAGGTTAAGTCTCATTGACAAATTTACAGAGCAGGCATTGTTGGAGCACAGTGTTTGTGTGTGTGTGGGGGGGGTTGTGATACTTCGCTTATTTGTCCTGGCCTGGAAGACTTCTTTGTTGAGTGTGAGGTGTACTGCGTCACCCGTCATTTTGTCACAGTACAAGGCCACTCTTTAAGGATTGGAAAAGTTTAGCTATAGATACACTACAGTGTTCTGCTCAAAGCATATTTGACAGATCACATTCTCCATTTCAAGGGTCTTCTACTGAGTTTTCTTGCTCCCTGAAGGCCTAATCAGTGCCCAGGTGGCAAAGTTAGGTACCCGCCCTTGGCCTCAGAACTGCAGATGTCACCCGGTGGGTTCCATGAGCCCAGCTGTGCCGGCCAGCTGGTTTCTGCAGACTATCCGTGCATCTCCCTGGAGATATGACCCAAATAGTAAGCCCCAGAGAACGTTGAAACACGCCGCAAACGCACAACCCCAATCTGTCAAGTGCAAGTAAAGAATGGATTTGGATTTTTAGGTTTCAGGAAGTAGATTAAACATGGACTTACCCATCATTCCACACTGTGACCTGTTGCTTTGCTTCGCTCTGGTTGTCGTAACCCTCATTCTGGGGGTCCTTTGGGAGTTGACAGTGTTGTTTCAGGCAGTGTGGTCAACGTTTGAGATTGTCTCCACTTCTAAGTTTGAACCAGTGAATGTTGTTTTCCAAAGGAGAAACAGCAGAGCATTATTCTCATGCCCAGTCCTGCCGCATGCTGGACTATTGCAATGCCTTGCCAAGAACTCACACGGTGGCCAGCGATGGTACTCAATCCAAAGAAGTCTGTTTTTTTTCTGCTTTGTTTCAACTAGACCAGAATATCTTATCCTACTTTGGAGCCAGCGAGTCTGCAGCAGTGCTGTTGTTGTGTTAGAACACTTGCACTTAGACTTGTGTTAATGACTCTTGCTAATGGACCAAAGCTTCCAATCTCTTGTGGCGTAACTGGAGAATAAGAGAAGGCCATACGTCTGTAAATGGTATCGGTTTTCTCCTCCACTTGTTAGCGCACAGCAAGCAATACCCTGCAAGTTTACTACGTCCCTCGATACCTGTACTTTCAACACAGGAACCAATAGTTGATATTACAGAGGAGCTAGTTTGCAAGGTGCACTTTGACGAAATGTTTACACTTTCTATGATCTATGTTTGCACCTTGCCTGTATATGCAGTGTTGACTAGGCTACAGAGGATATTAGCCAGGCCTCTTTAAATAAAATTCATATCCTACCGACTTGGCTGTCGGAAGTTCGCACTCGGGGCAGCAACAGTAATTTTTCCCTCATGTCTTTTCACTGTCTAATGGCTTTATATTTCCTGCCCACTCTGCCAGCATAGCTGCTGGGAGCAGGAGGAAACAGCCTGGAAGTGCACTGCAGCAGAGATGCTATCTCTACGTCACCTTCATGAGAATCTGCAGACTTGATTCCCTGTGGGAAAATAGCCTCTCTCCATCTCCCGCCCATCTCTCTCTCTCTCTCTCTCTCTCTCTCTCTCTCTCTCTCTCTCTCTCTCTCTCTCTCTCTCTCTCTCTCTCTCTCTCTCTCTCTCTCTCTCTCTCTCTCTCGCTCTCGCTCTCGCTCTCGCTCTCGCTCTCGCTCTCGCTCTCGCTCTCGCTCTCGCTCTCGCTCTCGCTCTCGCTCTCGCTCTCGCTGGTCATTCTTCATAGCAGGTTCTGTCGCCCCGAGGAAGGCCTCTGAGTCTGGTGATGACTGACAGCAGAATGCCTCTGTTCTTCTCTGAGGTTCATGTGCACTCTACTGTAGCATCTTCTAGGCAGCCGCCACCTCCATGTAATCTCTGGTACATACAGTAGGAGTTCCCATCTGTAGGTTTCAGTGAGTCTGAGTGCTTGTGCCCCCTTTAGGAAGAAGGTGGTATTGCCTCTATTAAGGTCAACTTATAGGCCCACTGAAGTGCCTTGGAACATGCAGTCTTATTTAATGTGGTTATGGAGGATTGTTTAGTCAATAATTCAAGAAGGCCCATATTTTAAAGCGCTTTATAACAGTTTTTGTAATTGTTTAAATATAGCATTTGTTACAATAAGGGTTTATTTCCAAAGCAAGACCATTGGTGGCTCCTCATTACCATGCAGGCCAATGTTAACTTTTTTTTCCTTTTTTCTTTTTATCTATAGCATTTATGAAAAATAGCAGCATGGTTAGAAACTGTTGCTAAAACATGCCACTGGTGTAAATACATCTTTAGTGAAAAATCTATTATAAATTCTACAACTAGTCAAAATTTACCAAAATAAATAAGATACATTCCAGTAAATGTAGAAACCATGAGTTTAAAAAGCTTGCAGGATGATGTTTTCCCCTCTTTTCATCAGTCATTTTAGTGGTTGTTTTCGATCAGGTTTGACTTTCTCTGTAGTGTTTTACTACATTCTCAATATAATTCAAATTGGCCATTTTATCACATTTTATCATCACCGTTGCATTGAAATGGCTTGTGCAATAACATAAATATATAACCTACTGAAACAGAAAAGAAAACGCTGGCAGTATTGACGGCAAAATAGGCTAAGAATGTTTTGTTCTGTATTGAAAAGTGCAATATTTGAATATATATATATATATTTTAAATTACAATTATATCTGCATGTCAACACCTAGAGACTTTCAAACATCAAAATATAATTTATTAATATGTGTTCATGTTAAAATGACAAACGCTTTCAACACGCTTGCGTATCGTGTGAAAAATAGGCGTCGGCTCTATTTCTTGGCCCGAGTCACGCGTCACGCAGGCAGTGTGCAATCTCTAATCTGTTAACATGAAAAACTAACATGCAGCTGACACGTTCACGCCACCCAGCCAGTGTGTAGTCGGCCTAACAATTTTGAAGTATCTGGTGAGAAGCTAAAGTGCAGTGTGATATAATCAACATAGTTGATCCATGTTGGTGGAAGTGAAAGAGTTTCAAATGCTTCTAAATGTGAATTTTGCAATTGTTTTGGAGCTCACTAGCACTTAAATATTGATTTCATAGGGACTTTAGGTAATAATCATGATCAATTTATGTAATAATAACTATTATTATTATATTTTTATTATTTCTTTATTTCATGTCTTTGTTTTTATTTTACATTTTAAAATCTTAAGTCAGCATGTTTCATTATTAACCTCAGCGGTTTCATTTTATACAGGACAGGACCTCTGCAATGGAGACCATCACTGTAATTAGTTTTAAAAATAGACACATTTTATTATTTAAGAGGTATCACTAAACATTAGATTAACCCCAGTACTAACATGGATCAAACTGTGGGTTGCAAACCAGACGGTTCTTGTTTTATGGGAACCGTTTCAAACGTGACTGATTTCTCACCTAAGCTGTCTGTTGTTGGCAGGGATTCCTCATTCCTTTATCTGTATTTTTTTCTCCTCTCTTAGAGAGCTCTTTGCTCTGTCTGGATGTGTGATTTATGTATACTTTTATTGAATTCCTGTGCTTTGTTTAAACTAAATATGGCAGAGGTGCTTAGCAGTTTTCTCAGTTTCATTGGCAGCATTAAAACCCATCTCCTCTGGTCTGCTTTGATCTTAAGACAATCAAACGCTGTTAAAGGCATGGCAAACGTGTGTGATTTATGAAACCACTTAGCATGTGTGATACTCGAAAATGAGAAGGCTTGTAATTGGCTGGGATGTTTTACCTGCTCTGCTGGTTGCTAAACTCGCATGTGCCAAAAATGTAACTTAGAGCTTTAAATGGGAACTGTTCCCGTAAATCTTCACAAGAAGTAAAGCGAGCGCACAGGACAGTTAGAGCTCGTTATCGCCAGTCCTTAGACCACTGGAAAAAATGCGAGGGTTGACAGAGGAGTAATTTTATCGTTGTAATGAAGAGTGTATCTGCAATTAGCCTTTTGTCCTCTACAGCTGAAGTTCAGGCCCTCGGATCCAAACATGCGTGACTCCCTCATCCCATTTAGCCTGACTGAGGAGCCCGTCGTCTAAATGTCTGTGCTGGTTAAAGATCCCCCACTACACAATTTAACTGTGGTCACACAATGCTCTTGAATGCAGATTGCGGTGCGTTGCATGGCTGCTATCATGCTTATTTGCTCTGTGGTAGAAAGTTTTTCTTCATCTCATTTGATGCTATGGCCCCATAGGGACCCTCTGGCATTTCCAGCCCTAAAGCTGTTGTTCAACCATCAAAATGTATTACAATAATGGAAATAAATCTGACCCTGAAGAAACTGGCTGAAAGGACGCTTGGACAGCACATTACACCATTTTTTTTGTTTCTCTTAGTCTTTAGATTTTAGTCACACTAGTTTAATGTATAGCGGTTTTAAAAGCATAACATGTTTGATTGGATATTCTCTGTAATATGTAGTAGAAGCTTGTCGGAAGAAAACCATTTGGCAGTTGCAAGAACCAGCAAAAAAAAAGAAAAGAAAAGAAAGGGAAACAGCACCCCCCGGTGACCCAAACACTATTTTCATAGCTTGTTCTGTCCCGTTGTTCAATCAGAAACCATTTTATATAACGTGATTTGTTTTTGGATTATATATTTATTAATCTAGCTGATGTTTCTATCCAAAGTAGCTTTTGCTAGTGCCAGTTGAGCTACAATGATTACAACTGATCTAACCTCTTTTTGAATATTAGAATTAGGCAAAAGGTCTTTCAAGATTCAAGAAAACACACTGTGATGCTTTTTTTCTTCACTAAAAAAAGGTATTAGTGACTGTTTCCTTTTATTTTAGAAGACCTAAAATGGCAATACTTTTAAATAATCTCAGACATTTAATGCAGACTGCAACTGACCTTAAAAAAAGTTCAGTGCTCACTTTTCAAGTGTGCTTTCCCGCTGGTTTCCCAGTGGCCCAACTTGCTCTCTTTGGTGTTTGACGAAAGCTTCAGAAAGATGCTGAGTGCTTCTCTTCCGTCTGTGCTGATCTCAGCTGACCATAAGTGAAAGACAGGATTTTTATATGCTTCACGGATCACTTTCTGAATCTCAGCTGTCCTAAATAAAAAGTGTGTTTGCAAGAAATGGAGTGATGGATGCATTCAGACTTAACTCCAATGTGTCAGGAGAGAGCACCTCACATGTCTTTCCAAACCTAGATCGCATTCTTCTGTGGAATAAAAGAAGAAATATTTTCAAGTGATGAAAGTGAATGCTAGTTGACCAGGGATTATATATTATTTAAAATATAAAAGACTTTAATACTTTCAATTTCATTTCTTATCAAGACTTGTATGAAAGCTTTGTGTGAGGAACAGACTAAAACTTATTGGTTCACTGTTATCACATTTTTACATAATAATATAAATTTATGTTTTTTTTTTTTTTTTTTTTTTTTTTTAGCATTTTGGAGACCAATCCTCATTAATTTTCAATGTATGTAAAAGTGATTCATACTCCACATGGCTCCAGGGGGTTAATACACGCCTTCTGAAGCAAATTGACGGGGTTTATTAGAAAAATATCCATATTATTTTAAACTTTATAAAATAAAATATTTAGCTTCCGCAAGATCGTCTTCCGTATTCAACTTGCGCAAAATTGGTCTACTTTTTGAATTCCATACGTCACAATAGTTAAGCTTTTTTCATAAGCTGAATACCAAAGATCGTCTGACGGTGCTAGATATTTGTATAGTTTTAAATATGGATATTTTTAAAAACTTGATCGTTTCACTTTAGAAGGCCTTTATTAACCCCCGGAGCCATGTGGAGTGTGTTTATTATGGATGGATGCACTTTTTTTTTAGCTTATTTTTATTTATTTTTTATTAACTAAATGGATCATGTCACTGACATTATAAAGCTTGAAAACATCAGAATATTTATTAATATAACTCAGATTGTGCTCATCAGAAAGAATAATGTCATAATAGACCTAGGATGGCCTGAGGTTGAGTAAATCATGGGGTAATTTTAAAGGGAACTAATCCTTTAATTCATCCTGCAAACTTCCAGCTGAAGTAAAACATTGTCTGATGTGCCCCTGTAGAATCAGCACTGATGCAGCATCGCTGCTAAATATCCTGAGTGAACGCGATGCTGTCAGGGTTAAAGAAACGTGCTGCAGGCAGATGTACAGGTTTCACTGGCTTCTCTTTATTGGGCTGCCGTTTATTTTTCCTCTATAAAATGTCCTGCTGCTGCTTTTGCTCTGCAGATTTTCCTAGTGTTGCAAACAGTGATTTTAAGAAGCTCAAAGGAGGGAAGCTCCTACTTTTTAGCGTTTCTGGTTGCAAATATTGACTGGCTGTTATTTTGAGATTATCACCCTTCCTTGTTTTTTCTTGACTCATGTTGCATCTCCCACACTCCCTTCTGATTCCAGGTCATTCCTCCCGCTGCTTGGCCAGGCCTTTGGATCGAGCGACTGTTATTTTTCTTCTTCTACTTTTTTATGAGGGACATTTACAGCTGAGGTCATATTGTTCTCGTGCTCGCGACACGTCACCTGATGCGTTTAGCACAGCCGTTTTTGCGGCGTTCACCTGCAGGTGAAAGTTTTTAGACTCTATGTAACTTGGAAAGTTGATGACGTGACGGGATTGAAACTAAATATGCAGTAGCTGGAGATTGCATCTAAAGCCACTGGCAGTATGAGAATAGATAATGTGTCAGTGATGTGTAATGTCGCTTTACACAAAGGTAGAAACTTATGGTTGTAGTTTATTTAGAAATGCACTGTCATACTGGAATTTGGTTCTAAAATCTTATTCTCTTTCTTTCTTGTGTCTATGCAGGCTAGGTGATCAAGCAGGAGCGCTGCTCTGACAGCAAGTGGAAACCCAGGTGTGTATCTTCTGATTTCCTCTAGTCTCACGTGGGATTGTGTGATATTCCTGTAATAAAAGAATATGTGGTATGATATAATTGGTTCTTGTGCTGCTGTTCAGTGGCGTTCAGACAGTGTGAGTTGTGACAGTTCATGCACTGATGGACAGATTCAGCATGTTTACCAATTACTGATCTTGATGCTATCATTCTGTAATCTATCTATTAATCCATTTAGAATTTTTTTGTTTTTGAAAGAAGTCACTTATGCTGACCAAGTCAGCTTAAGATCAGAATTACAGTAAATAAATAGTAATATTATAATGTAAAAAAAAGAAAGAAAAAAACTATTTTGCTATTGTAATATATTGTACAATATAATTGATTTATGTGATGGCAAAGCTAAATTTTCAGCATTACTCCAGTCTTCAGTGTCACATGATCCTTTGGAAATCTAATATGTGAAGTGTTCTCAAGAAACATTTCTTATCTAGGTTAAAAAAACCTAGTTTAATTATTTTTTAATATCATTTCAAAAGAACAGCATTTATTTGAAATGTAAATCTTGTGTAGCATTATAAATGTCATTACTGCCACTTTTGCCAATTTAATGCATTCTTTTTTAAACTTACTGACCTCAAACTTGTGATGTACTATACTGATGTGTTTACTGTAGTGTGTTTCCCAGGTCAGTAATGTTAGTGAGTAGGTTTGCTTGTTTGTATTCACACACAGTCAATGCATTCTCGAATGTCTTTGAGGTAATGCTGTAGTTCCGCGTTAGTCCGTTAGAGGGCTCCTTTGAAACATTCTCATTCTGTGTTCAGTTGTGGCAACCTGCTTTTTTACTGCAGAAATTATACAGGTCTACAGAGCAACTGCCATCTTGCTTTTTATGCACAGAACCTAAAAAAAATGTTTGCTGATGCTTTCTATTAGGTGGGAATGGTGTCCCTGAATGAACCCTTTTTTTTTTTTTTTTACTGCATATGAGGTTTTGCTGCATTACCAAAATTTTGCATCAAAAATCTTACAGATCAAAAACTTTTTTTTTGTTCTTTTTTTGGGGGGGTCTGAACAAAGCTGAAGGACATTAGTAAAGATATTAAGCTGTCGTTTTCTAGTCCAAGTTTTAAGGCTCTTGAGGATAGTCGAGGATCACGGGTCTGGGCTGTTTATTGATGAAGCCTGAAATATCAGTGGATGTGTTAGTGTACTAGAATCTTGATTTATTGGTATTTTATTTCAAATAGTTGCACCTGAATGTGTGGGTCATTGGGTGTTTTCTGTATAGTAATATTACTGGATGAGGTGCAGTGGTTTGCTTTGTCCTCATGATGGCGTTAGAGTTACTTCCAGATCTTCATGCTGAAGCTTAACAGGAGCAGATATGGAGATGGACTGCTTAATGATTAAAGATTTCTTTAATTGCTCTAAACAGCTGTTGCATTTAATATTCTAGTGATCATGGCTGTTTAAAGTGGAACTACTATTTGGCTGGTTGCTTTGGAAAATTACTTCTTTTTTTCTTTTCTTTTTTTTCTTCTTTTTTTTTCAAAGATTCCCTGTTGCCCAACATCAAATATTGTCTCTGAGCTTCTTCAGAAGTTGCATGGATGTGTGATTTGAATGAAGTATTAGACATATAGGAGGGGGGAAAAACCCCTTAAACATATCTGATAGTGAGCGAGAATGTATTAAGTCTCTGATGTTTTCTTTTACCCTCTTAGCTACTAAAATGGGAATATCTATAAAAATAAAAATGTGAATACCTTCTGTGTGAACAACCCTTTACACTATAATTACTACATTTTAGAAACTTTGCCACCATCTTTCTTTCCAGCTTGAGGTCTATGGTGATTTTAATTGGCAGAAGATCAAGGAACATTTGAACTCTGTTAGAGATCTAGATAGGGCGATTTATGCGTTCAATAAAATACCTTACAGCATTTGCATTTGTTACTAAGTAAAGGAAAAACTAAGTAAAGTGCCTGCAGGCTTCTTTAGATATAGTTTTTATATTCTGGTACCCTGCTTTAAAGGTGCAGTGTGTAATATTTAGGATGATCTATTGACACCTTACAATGTGCCATTTCTATCTCCATACACCGCGGCTCCCCTTACAGTGAAGTCACCAGTTAGCGGCACCATGTTTCTACAGTACCCCTAAACGGACAAACTGCTCTACAGAGCGCTAGCTACACTCTGCTGTCCCAGTCGACATCTTTGTCCTGTGTCAGCCACCGTAGCTTTTCTGTGCTTCAAAAGGGATTCACAACCTCACATCTAGATGCCGCTAAAATGTACCCAGTGCTCCTTTACAGGTACAGTTTTATTACAGAAAGTGCATAGTCCACTTCATATTTAATACTGTAAAGCTGCTTGCTTTAAAGCAATTTATTATATAAAGCACTACATAAGTAAACATGAAGCGACTGGAGTGCTGAATTGCAGAGCTTGTGCAAACTTGTTTCTCACACAGAGGAAAGCTTACATATCTGCTTTACATATTTAAACCTAAATCTAAGTCTTAGGTCCTAATCTAAGGTCTTAGTGTTAATTTTTTTATTCTTTATAGCGGAAGCTAAAATGAGTCCACACTTCCGCTCGCTCTGAACAGTGTGACGGGAGCTGATATAACTCTATTTTCTTGAGATGGATATGCTAATATTTTAGTGTTTTTGGTGTATTAAACCCCTACTCACCTGTTGAGTAATAAAAACACCTCAGCATCAACAACATTTAAAACCCCTTAGTTCTCTACATCTCTCAAAAGCCAAGTCAATGTTGATTCTGGTTTTATTACGAGCTCTTTCACGTTCTCTTTTTATGCCAGCAGACTCTCCTCTAACCTATGCCACTCCCACACCATACACTCGTCAAAGTAGCCGGAGGGACTTTTCTCTATTTACAATTTACAATTTCCCATGAATACAATCCTGTCAGGTCTAACATAAAAAACCCTTATTATAGGCTTTCCATGGTCAATCAGGGTAAGACAAAAACAGGTCTTGAATGAAAGATTAATGTATTCGTATTGACATATTTCAATTTTGAGATAGTTATATATTGTACCTTTTAAGTAACCATTTTTTTCAATATGGTTTAAGCGCATACTGCAGCAGAACAGGGATTAAAATGTGGAATAAATGCAGTTTCATCATATATTACCAAGAGGTCATCTTGGTGAAAGAATGTCAGGGGAGTGAACAAGTTTTTGTTGGCCATATGATGAAATGAACCCTTGCTTTTGATTGGCTGAGGGTTTGGAGATGTCGTTACCTGGACCGGCGAGAGCAGACTGCTCTTGCCTCAGGTAAAATAGCAGGATATGTGAGAAGAGAAGAGAAGTGAGAAAACAAATACGGCACAAAATCTCCAGCGGTCTCTGTTTACTCTGTCTAACCTTGTAAAGATCTACTAGTGTCCTCTCCTCCGAGCCTCCTGCTTCTCTCTCTCTCCTCTTACAAAGTACCAAAAGGAGAGGAGGGGGAGGAGACCGCGCGCGCGTGTGTGTGGTAGAGCTGAAAGTGTGGAGCGAGGGAAGGGGGCTTGCGGCGCACACCTTCACTGTGAGTGGCTCAGAAACAGAACAGGACAGTGCAGTCAGGTAGCTTCCTGTCTTCGACTCGAGCGTCAGGGTCAACCTGGACATGGCCTTGGTTGTGGACGCCACACACTGCATGGGGGCCTACTACTGTCTCGTTAGGACCCGATTCAAGCGGCGACGCAAGAAGCGGTCGGAGCGGAAAGGTCAGAATGCTTTATTTAACAGGCCTGGTGGAGATCTGGGAATGGGTTTTCCCATTCTAAAACTTGATCGTACGCAGTGCTTTCTTCAGTCCGTGTGATTTGCATTTCTAGATAAACATATAAGAGTAGTATAGATAAAATACTTTAGGTGAGTTGACGTGTACTGCGGTGTTACATGGTAAAAAAAAGAAAGAAAGTCTACCCCAAATTTTCTTTAGTGTACTGAAGTGTGAACTATTTTAAACTGTAATTCTTCTATAATTTATGCGTGACTTCATGCCATATTTGTAGCTTTAATTTGTCACACTGCTGGATCATTTGAAATGATCTAGGGACTTTTTATTGTTCTGCCTGTTCTAAAGCTTGTATCGAAGTTTTAGAATCATCTTCTGGATAATAAAGCCATGCTTTGCGAAAATTTAGGAAAATTCAGAAATAGATTTTAACCACTAGAAGTTTAGAAATGCCAGGGTGTTGTTGCAGGTTCTTTCAAATTATTTTACATTTATGATCTTTCTTATCTTCATCAACTTTTACATGTAATATAATAAGTCTTAAATGTAAAGTTCTCACTTTAACATATAGCTTTGATATATTGCATCTCCACCCCCACCCAATTTATGAATATTGATGTGGTCAAGATTACAGTTCATCTTAAAAAAAACTTTTTGATACCATGCAACTCAAACATTTGTATATCATTAAAAGGTGAGTGTATGTATAAACATATATTTCCATGTTAAAACATCACTATTCCATGACTTGACGAGGTTCTTTGTCTTTAGGCTTAATCTTTTTTATTTATTTTTTTCATTCCCTTAAATATGCAGATATCCTGTGAGAGTGTGTGTGGATAGATAGATAGACAGACAGACAGACAGACAGACAGACAGAAAACTAGGCTCACATGTTTTGCATTGGCATAAAAAATGTATAAAGACAGCTTTTTCTTTTATGGTTTGGATTTATGCATGATTCAGTTTCTTATTGCAGGAGTTCTCTTTTATTTTTGCAGTTTTATGAATGATTTACATTTCTGTGGTGAGTTTAGGTGAAATGATGAAGTAAGATCCTGTTCTCGCTGAAATTGTTATAGTCTGCTGTGGAATGAGCAGCTTGTTGCGTGTCTGATGGATCACCATGGTGATGAGCCACAAACAGGGAAAAAAGATTGAATTAAGTGTGTGTGTGTGTATATATATGTATGTATGTATGTATGTATGTATGTATGTATGTATGTATGTATGTATGTATGTGCACGCACGCACACACAAAGATATTTTTATGGAAAATTCTGCAGTGACTGTCCCTGCTCTCTGACAGATATTAGTTCCTGAGATGTCACTTGTCTCTTTGACAACTGTCAAGAGCAAAAATGAAGGCACTCTCTCCCTGTCAGTCGTCATATAAGGGTGGTATTTTAGAGAGAACTAGTCTAAACATAGCTAGGAAGCATAGCTTTCAGTAACTTTTAACTTGCTCTTTTTTTTTTAATGGTTTCTTTTAAAATGTTAACTCAATTCCGTCTTGGTAGGTGTGAAATCGTATTTAAAATGGGAACATTATTTGAAAAGCTTTTTTTTCTTTTGCACAGTCATCAGATTTTACATGAGCTAAAGTGTGTATTGAAATGTTAAAGTTAATTATCTGCTTTTTGCAGCAGGTAATGAATCCGAAGTTTGTTAATATTGGTTTGAGATCCACATTTCAGCTTCTTTGACCCAAATCTGCTTTGAGGACTTTTTGGAAGTTTTCATCTTATTTTTAGTTAATGTGCGTAATAATTCTGTCCTACTTTGGAATGTTACTCACCGTAGTTGGTTTAAGTGCACTTTACAGTGTGTGTGTTTATATTAGGGGTATAAAGGGTAAAATTACTTCGGTTTGTATAATGGTTTTAGGGTCCTGGTTTCGATGTGGTACAGTATGTACTATGTTCAGGAAAAAATAAAAATGATGAAAATAAAAACAAATAATCAAATGATAAGCAACGGCACAAATAAATACAATAGAGCGAATATTAAAAGATTGTCTGCACCATTAACCCACAAAAACCTGGTCTAAAGTCAAAAGCGCAGTCATTTTTGTTTTATTTAAAGGGCGCTTGTAGGCTGTGAACAACGTGCTTATTACACACACACACATGGATGTCCAACAGCACACCAACATTTTTAAATATAAAAATAAAAGGATTCCTCTCTGGAGAAGTGTTCAGCCTTTCTGCTTGCAAATTCCACCATGTAAATAGCAAATCTGCCATGGACCATGCCTTTTTAGACCATGCGTTGTGCAGGCCAACCTTTTTTCCTGCCGTTAAACAAGCAAAAGTGCATTCAGACACGCACTAAGCGCACCTGTGCCATGCGCTTCAAACCATGCGCTCAGATCATTAAAATAGGGCCCTAAGAAGGGGAGCTGGTGCCTGAGTCCTCCCCAGCACCACAGCACTCCACAATTTTCCTATGTAAATCTGAAAAATGGAACCGCTGTACCCTCTAATCTAGAGCCATACAGACTGTCCCGCTTATTGTTGCATTACTTTACGTAAATCTAGCTCCCAGACCAAGGCCATATTCATTTGCTTCAGCTATGTGTATATTAGTCTGCATTAGGTCAGTAAGTAGCTGACATATCTGTTCGTCCTATATTAAATAGCTTATCAAACTTTTTTGTTGTTGTTCTGAGAATAGACATGACATTCTTTTCCTCCTCTGGAATTTATCCACAACTTTTAATATTCTAAAACGGCATTCTGAGGCAGTAAATGCTACATTATAGGTGTCATGAACTGGCTTATTAAAAATGTATATTGTTGTCTGAGGTCAACTTATGACATTTGCATGATTTTTACATTCAAAAACCTACACTGGTAGGTCTACACTGGTTTTGAGGCTCTCTCCTGAACGCTGGGCTTTGTTGGGCGTGCCGCACTGGAGACTTGGAAGTAAACGCCCACGGCTAGGATTGGCTAAGATTTGCATATTTAATTAGCTTCTGCTACCCTGTCAGTTCACATGAGGGATTTATTTGAAAGCAACCGGAATAATAATCTGACAAGGCTCAGTCTCGAAACGTATTTACCAAACAAACACATTGATTTATCTCTCATCCACCCGTGATTCACTTTTTTTTTATAACTTGGCCCGCCTGATCGCTGCGCACTCTTCAAGCTTACCGGAAATCAAGAAATTGATTTTATTTCACTATTTAAGATTTACTGGCCTGCCGACGTCCTTACATTTTGGTATCCCGTCTGGAAAACACATGGCCCTGGGACGTTGGGCTTTGCGAGCCCTGGGAGTCTGATCTCGCAATGAACCAACACATAAGGAATTTTTCCAGCCTGCTCTGTTAGACATGTCACGTACACATAATCAATACAATCTGTTAATGCAATAGCTACTATCGCATATAAAAAAACATGTTTTACTCACATAAGTGTGCTGCACCATTCCTGTCGTATATAGAAGGTTTTAATCTCAATATGTTTGCAAATCCAGTGTCAACCTGTCTTGTTTAAAAACGTTATCTTGCTATCTTCAGTTTGGCTCCAGTGTCGGTGGGCGGGGCTATAGAAGCAGCGTACACATAGAGGCGCTGTTTCACCCTTCTAATACGTCATTGATTTGAGAGCCTCGTTTTCTGGGCCTGGTGTCTATAAAAGCTTTTCTTTGAATAACAAGGAAGTTTTCAGCTCTGAAACTTAAAGAATATTCTTATATTACCATGACCTTTTATATATCACACTTTTCCAAAAGTGTTTCTGCTTATTCAGCGATTAGAATATACAAAATGCTTCACTTAAACTACAGCGCAAAGACCCAGAATCTGCCATATCATTACTTGCGGTCAGGAGCCGTTACTGGTGACTTCGAAGGTAGCATCCTAACATATGAAACCTCACAAGTGTTTCGAAATGCTCTATTTAGGCACCAGCGCAAGTTTAGTATTAGCTCTATACTAAAACTATCTATTGTTGTTATGGTGATAACAATAATTTTATTAAAAACAAAAGTACACATCACACACGGTATTTATTTAGTAAAGCGAGTTATAAGTCTAAATACCAGTATACATTTTTAAATGTGTATTTATATACACAGAGTTTTTCTTGTCATTTTAGCGTTCAAGTAAAATGGCTCAAACATGCATTTTAGTCTGGAACTATAGGCTTAAGCCTTGTTTTTGAAACCGGGGGGAAAACCAGGGGAAAACAGACTGTCCTAGTAGGCAGCTCACTAGTTATTGGAGCACAGCTCATGCGTTTCTCCACCTGTCCGGGAACGGGGTGAGGTATTGGGTGTCACACTCAGGCAGTGCGCGGATAAGCCCAGGCAGGAGGGTGTGGCGGCAGCCGCTGAGGTGTGCTTTTAGAGGTATTATCTGAGCATTCTCCATTTGCCTTTACATTCTGAGCGGCGCGGGTTGAGAACTGAGACCTGTCATCCAAGCAAATCCTCCGCTGCTGAAGTGGCGTTTTCAGCATGCCTCACACCCCCTAATGCGGCCTGGCAACTTAAGGCGGCTTTGTCAAACCCGTGAGTTTGTCTCCTCCTCCTCTTATCTGGGGCAGGATGCCGAAAGGAGGCAGAAAAACGGAGGCGTGATTCTCTTTAAGAAGTCTTCTGCTAATGTAATTCCCTCACTCACGGACCTGATTGGGCCACATTGTGTCTGCACCGTCTTTCAGTGCGGTTGAAGCCTGACGTTGAGCTGGCTCCAAGTTATCTTTGGAACTTTAGGGGCTTTGCGTCACTCATGGTTCCTGCAGCATTGGTGGTGATGGTAATAAACGTGCTGTGAGGATGTTGTGTTGAAAATCACAATGACATTATGGGTGTTAAAATTAGGTGTAAATAGTAGTCCAAGCTGAGAATCTGTACACCGTTCTGCTCATAAGTTCACACCACCTTGCAGAGTCTCAAAGATGTTATAATTTTTGTTTATTGAAATAAAGCTGTAATGAAATGTAAATATTGCATGAAATGCTTAAACGTGAAATGAGCATTGGCAAGTTTAGTCTAAAGTCCTGAAATATTTAAAACAAATGACAAAATTACGTAAATTTAAATAAAACTTAAGATATAAAAATGAGAGCTAATATTATAATTTATAAAAACACAAAAACACCTGTTAATATTGTATATTTTTATGTTAATTCAAGTAAATTGGGACACTTTTTGCTGTTGAGATGATTGGGAAAAATGTCCCCAGTTATCCTGAATGTTATATATACTATAGAATGTTACTATAATAGTATACAAAAATTCTAAAATAAATTATATATATATATATATATATATATATATATATATATATATATATATATATATATATATATATATATATATATATATATATATATATATAATATCTTGCAGATTGTCCAAGGACTATGTAAATGTAAGCGTCTGGGAGTTGAGATGCTGTGTCTCCCATGTCATTTAACCCTCTCCAGCGGGCCGCTGATGACATGTGGAGGAGAGTTTTCTGCCCAGCCAGCAGACTGGAGGAAATGAAGCTTCTCTGATGGAGTGAATGGGTTGTGTGCAGTTTGATAATGGTGTATCTGGGGAAGATCACCATTGCTCTCCTCACTTTATGATTTATGAACACACGCAGCAGCTTTACATACATCTCTCTTTAAAATCTTCTGATGTCCATTAAACTGGATATTGGATTTAATTTTTATAAACATGCTTGAACTTACTCAGTATGATTGTCTTTAAACTCTTACTCAACTACAACCTGAAACATCTGACCATTGTAGCTGCTGTATAATGTCCTTTTGGCAATGTTGAGAATGCATCGACACATGAAGCTAGAATCATCTGTTGTTCACATACTTGGATAGGGTGTTATTTTAGAAAATATTTTAGTTGGTTATGTCACATTTTCATTACATTTAAATTTCTCCAGAAAAGTGTGTGAATGTTTTTCAATAATGTTTCAAATCGAGATTATAAATTCTAGACTATAAATTATTTTTCTGAGAACTTGCACATTTAACTAGATTTTTAAAAGCTTTTTGTTCCTTTTTTGTAAAATCTGAAATCCTTATTTGTCATTAAGATGCAATTTGTTGTGGAAATCTAAAGATTTTGGGTCTTTTGCTTAAAAAGCCTAAAATGAGCAGATAAGCACTGAAATAATTACAGCTAATGGGATGTAATAAGTTTGCGCAGTAACCCAATTGGCAATACCCTGTCGATCAGGCAATTAATTCATAATTAAAAGCAATTAAAAGAGCAGTTCTCATTCCTCTTAAGTGATACCATTAACCTTTTCTGTGCTTATCGATTAGCTAATGCCACTGGAAAACAGACTATCAAAATGCTGCAGCTCTCGCGTCTAATTGAGACTCAAAGAGTCTCAATTGTCAAGTTGAGATGACATAATTAGCCTGGATCAGTGAGGAAGAGGTGTCTGTGTGTCTGTGTGTCTGTGTGTCTGTGTGTCTGTGTGTCTGTGTGTCTGTGTGTCTGTGTGTGTGCGTGTGTGTGTGTGTGTGTGTGTGTGTGTCTGCGCGTGTGTGTGTGTGTGTCTGCGCGCGTGTGTGTGTGTGTCTGTGCGCGTGTGTGTGTGTGTCTGTGCGCGTGTGCGTGCACATGCTGCTTTTGTCATCCTCCATCCCTTCATTTCTCAGGCTCATTAACTGCAGGTTGCAGTCTGAATAACTGCTAATGTTTCTGAAATAATTCTTAAACAAGCTGCCCACCCACAGTTAATGACTCACTCAATGCAGGCCACCAACACTCATCTCTCTCTCTCTCTCTCTCTCTCTCTCTCTCTCTCTCTCTCTCTCTCTCTCTCTCTCTCTCTCTCTCTCTCTCTCTCTCTCTCTCTCTCTCTCTCTCAATTCAATTCAATTAAATTCAATTCAAGATTGCTTTATTGGCATGAATGTAAAAATACAATATTGCCAAAGCGAATTACATAAATAATAATACATATTGACATAAATAATAATAATTGATGGTAATAATAAAGAAAATATTACAACACAGTATAACATAACTTGAACTTAAATAACCGGTGTAACAAATTAGAACATTTGATCCCACAGTATTTTAACATATATATACACACATATAGCACTCAGCACTATGTATCGATCTGCAGTTTTCCTCTCCCTCTCCCTCTCTCTCTCTCTCTCTCTCTCTCTCTCTCTCTCTCTCTCTCTCTCTCTCTCTCTCTCTCTCTCTCTCTCTGTCTCTGTCTCTGTCTCTGTCTCTGTCTCTGTCTCTCTATCTCTATCTCTCTCTATCTCTAACCCTCTCTATCTATCACTTAGTTTTTTCCTTCTTTCATTTTTCAAATTGTTTTACTTTTTGGTTCCATTTCATTGTTCTTGTTTTCATTTGATCTTTTGTCTGTTTATCCATTCTCTTTGGTTAATGTTTTCTTTGTCACTTCTTGTTGTTTTATTCACTCCTATTCACTCTACAATGTTAGTTCCTTTGTGCGTCAATTTTCTTTTATTTGATTTTGTTTCTTGTTCTTTCTTTCCTGGTCATATCACATTTGCAAGTGTT
This sequence comes from Pseudorasbora parva, assembly GCF_024679245.1. Taxonomy (NCBI): domain Eukaryota; kingdom Metazoa; phylum Chordata; class Actinopteri; order Cypriniformes; family Gobionidae; genus Pseudorasbora; species Pseudorasbora parva. The sequence continues at coordinate 44,740,991 of NC_090176.1, forward strand.
GTTCTTTTGTTCATTTATTGTTCTTTAATTTTATTATTTTTCATTTTATTCCTTTTTTTCCATTATATTCTGATTCTTTTTTTTCATTAACTTTCATTCTTTCATTCCTCTTTTAATTATCCATTTCCATTATAGTTTCGTTCTGTCTTTGTCTGTTTCCCCAATAATCAATGACAGTGTTGACAGTATTAGCGCGTTTTGGTTAGTCCTGTCTCTCCATCCATCTGTCTGTCTTATCTCTGTGATGTTTCAGATGCTCGGCTCCTGCCTGTCCATCACGGTTACCTTCAGAGCTGTTAATAACCCAGCCACCGGCTGTAAAATTCACCGGCTAATCCACTCAGGCATGTACACGCACCCAGCGCTGCCTTCCTCCCGGTGGATATTGGAGTAACTGACCTGGCCTTGAATTAGGAGTACAGTGATAGTCATCTGTTGTGAGCAGCGGGGGCCGCTGAGGCGAGGAAAATAGGCAAGGAAGGAGATGAGCAGAGAGAGAGAGAGAGAGAGAGAGGCAGAGAGAGAGAGAGAGAGAGAGAGAGAGAGAGAGAGAGAGAGAGAGAGAGAGAGAGAGAGAGAGAGAGAGAGAGAGGGAGGAAAACTGCAGATCGATACATAGTGCTGAGGCCAGCAAACTTCCTGTCTGTCCGGTGTAGGTTAGGAAAGCTGAGGATTAAACACACACAGAGCTGGATATAAGCTGAGGCTCATCTGTGCTCATAACCAAGATTTTGAAGCAATTTGTCATGCTTCAAGATGCCACGTCAATCCCTACCCTCCCACACAAGGGTCATGGTTCTGGGGGCATCTATTTCCATTGAAAAGTAAAATGTATTCCGATACAATTATTTTTGGTAGCAACATTCATATAGCTAATATTTCATTATGGTATTCTTAGAAAGCAATAGCCTGACAAGCCTGACCCACATCAAGATGTTTGGTCTGGAAACTCACCATTGACAGGGCTCAATCCGAGGGGCGGGATAAACGGCTGTCTTTCAAACTCCCTCTGCACACGATAGGATAGCGCTACAACCAACCAGAGCAACGAAGGTGAAGCAGAGCTCGTTGATAGATTAAACTTTCACCGTATTCTGAACACATCTTCCCTTTTTATAAGAATTACTTCAGTGCCGCTCTTTGTTAGCCTGACATGGTCATACTCAATTCTAGTCAGAATATGAGTCTGAAACTGCTCCATTGGGCTGTTATTATGGGGGGTGTTTAAACCGAACCAGGAAAGACCTCAATTGGATAGACCTACAACCAATCAGAGCAACGAAGCGACGCATTACATTAGTTGTCAAATGTCAACAGTGCAGTTGAGCTCTATTGACATTTGACAACTAATGTAATGCGTCGCTTCGTTGATCTGATTGGTTGTAGGTCTATCCAATTGATATCTTTCCTGCTCCGTGTTTTCCTGGTCCCCCCCCCCCCCAACTCCACGTCTTCCAGAGTGGCGGTCAAAGCCGATTCGAAAGACCGCCGTTCACCAGTGAAAGGGCAATTCTGAAATCCGCTGCCGCTCCTTTATATAGTACATATATCCTAATTAACTTCATAATCAAAGCCTTAATCAATATTTATCTTTCTATATTATTATAATGATTCTTTCCAGTTGTTATTTTTCTTTTAGTTTCTTGTTTTCTAAAGTGTATATTTGGTCTGAGGAGTGACTGAGGGTCTGGCCTAGAGATGTGTAATGTGTCACTTAACACTTGCAACAAGGTCGTGTGTTTGGATTTTTGAGGTATCACACACCTCTAACATGTCCGGAGTGCAGTAATGGGGTTTGCTCACTTAGCCCGGCTTCCAGAGATGAAATATGGATTTGTCTTTCATTTAATTTATTTATATTTCCTTTTACTGAAACACTAAAGACTCAAGATGAATATTGCCTGTACTGTTGTGTGTCCCTCTCACTGAAAGAAAGCACGTTATTAGTATGTTTTGGTTAGAACTGGAGCTTAATCAGTATCAGTAAATGTATCTGACTGTTAAAACCACATGTCATTTTTTTTATGTGTTATATGATATGATAGCACTACTTTAACACGTGTCGCTGCAGATCAGCCGAGTATCTTGTCAGCAAGCCAAAGAGTAAGTAAACTGCCGGAAATGAAGCTGAAAGCTGCTGACAGTCAACACACAATCATCTTCATTAAAAAATAGTGAGACTAAAATAATCTTAGCAGTGCTGATGCTGCTCTTTCTTCTATTGCTGTCTTTGATCTAAAATGCAGCTCATATGTTTTTCTTTTGTTTATGTGTACTTCATTAAATGTGCATGTAGCGTGGACACATGGCCAAATGATTTCCAATCAGTAGAAATCCATGAAGTGACCATGTGTAAACAGATCAGAGCAAATCTGATGAAAAGCTGAAGTGCAGGGTGATGTCATGAAAATCATTGATCCATTTTGGCGGAAATGAGAGTACGTTTTGAAGGCTTATATTTTCTAAATGTGAATTTTGTCGTCGTTTTGGCTTATAGATAACCTTCAGGGCGCCAGACTAACTTTTTGCCTTGGTTGCACTGGTGCGCCTAACTTTTTTATTTAGGCGCACCAGCCCAAAATTTAGGTGCACCCAAAAATTTCCCCGGCTCGCATAATACCAATTTCACGGTCACCTTTTTATCACGTTCCATATAAATTAATATATATTTTGTTAATGACAACATAATATATGCTGTAACACAGGAATTAAAATCAAGGAAAACAATGCTTTGAACATCAGCCTACTATTTTAAAAGTTTTAACAAAGCATTATAAATTAATAAAAAAAGAAAAAGAAATAATAAACAATGAAATACAGCTCATAATAAATAAAAATACAGAATTTTTTATTTCCTCTGCCTGCAATATTATATCACGCTTTGATTGTCATAATTATGTGGCAATGTTACTAGTAGGTTGCGGTAGACTAGTTTTTTATATTTCTTAATAAAATTGGGCCAACTGGAACAAATGTTATAATGAAATTATGAATTATTACGGGTATATCACCACAGGAAAGTTTTTTTCAAAGAGCCAGAAAGTAACATTGCAGCAGGCACCACAAATTAACAAGCGTTTCAGTTAGGACAGTAGATATATCAGCAAATATCGTTCGCAAAGAGATTATATTTGGAATATAATGTAGCAATGGGTTATTTGGAATATAATGTCGCCGACTGGGTTATCGTTAATCGTTACCGTAGCTGAGGGAAATGTTGCAGCGAGATCTGCCAGTCTCTGATCCAGTCTTCAAAGGAATATTACAAACAGCAAACGTCAAAACTCAAGAGTACACACGATTAATTTGTTTTGGTGGTTTTCTTGACGATGTGAGTACAGGGCTCCCTCTTTTACTTTAATGGTAACGTTAGACTTTGTTTTTAATTAGCTTAAAACATCTATTCCTATATGTTGATTCTCGTGCCGCCTGAGCTGACACTGACTCTGCTGACAGGCGGTTGTCATGACAATGAAGAAGTTTAGGCTCACTCTCTCACACACACACACATGCTTTCGCTCTTACACACACACGAGCGCTCTCTCTCTCTCACACACACACACACACACACAGAGTAAAATGGGCTCACAAACCGCCGCCTTTAGTTTGCGGATACTGTTTAACTACCTGGTGCTTCTTAGGTCGCAATTTCAAATCACTCGCAGGCCGCACACAGCACTGAGCAGGAGTATCAGGAGTCTGGACCACAGCCAATCAGAGGCAAAGACCCGCCCCATCTCTGTCTCTGATTGGTTTAGACCACGACATGATCCAACCATGAGTGTGTGTGTTCCGTCAAATGAGAAAAAACGCTTCGTTCGTGGAGGCAGCTGAGCTGAGCAGATGCAAGGACGTTAGGTGCACTGGTGCGAACCTAGGAAAAATTTTAGGCGCATGTGCGACCAAATTAGGCGCACTCTAGAGCCCTGACCTTAAAATGTTACTTCAGTGATTTAGCATTAAGCTTTGTATTTAAACTGGGTCATTAATGTAGTAGAAATGAGAAGTTATTTTTTATTTGGTGCCTTCTAGACTGAGAAAAGACAAAAAATGTATTTCTCATGAGGATGAAAGACAACCACTCCCAGAATGCACTTGCTTCACTGACCTACGAGGCCACTCCCAAAGGCCACCGCTACTGGAACACCTTACTTTCCCGCCACGTCCATTTTCATAAAATCAGTTCAGTTAGAGAACAGAAACTACAGTTTAAAAAAGCACATAAGCACAACCAAGCCTAGAAAAAAAAACACGGAGCCACCCCTTTAACTTTCAAAGGACTTGATTTCCTAATTTGGAAAGTGGACACACTCACTTTGCTCCGCACCGCTCCATTTACATGAATGCCTGCGCGAGCCCAGCGCTGTGAGTACGATTCCACTCCTCCATGGATGGGTTAAAAACATTCGGAAATAGCTCCCTCTACTGGCTGTAGTCTTTAGCCTCTGGCCAAAAAATCCATAGACAGTAAAAGAAATGGACGGAGGGATCCCATTGCCTTCTACGGCGTTAAGTGATGTCAGTATAGGAGCACTCACTTCCTGATGGCTGAGCGAACTGCGCAGGCTCAGACTGAGCTTGACGACGTAGATGTGACGTGAGCCTCCTGTCTGACAGCTGTAGGTCTTCTAGTAGATGTGGAAAGTGAAAGCTGAATCCCGTTGTTTAAATATTATCTCCCGTTGCTTTTGGCTCACTATGGGCTTCTCCCCATTCTTCCCCCTTGACTTTATCAGACTATATGTCTCCACGTCCCCCCGACTGTCTCATAGACAGTAAAAGATTGCCTGCGAGCGTCTCCTCAGGTCTATACGGTAATTTCTCAACTGTGCGACAGAGTCGCGTTGGTTATGACGCAATCGTTAGCCTATTTTTACAAAAACAGCTTCTGCGGGGCGATAGTGTAAGATACAAGGTAATGGAGCCTTTTATGCATTGTCGTGTTTCTTTAGAAATAAACAATGGACAAATGGAGTCTTTAAACATCTCAGATGTAAAGTTATTCACTGTCAAAGTGACTCAGAAATGAATGGGAGTCAATGGGATGCTAACAGCAGGTGATGGCTTGGTTAGCAATGGCAGCCCCTAGGGGTGGAACGCTTTCCGAGCGCTAGATTACCCCCTTGAAAAAATCCTCAGATGACGCAAAATGACGATACTGATACAAAGCCATATGCTAAATCGTTGAAGTAACCTTACATATTCATACTAAAAGAAAATGTCCATGGGGACTTCAGGACATTCAGAATTCCTAAGCAACTATTTGACCACCCTGGGATCATAGCTGTGAGTTTTGCACAGACAAGCACCACTATTCAGTGATCTTCAGAAAATGTGAAAATTTAATTTTATTGCTGCTAATAAGCCCATGGTCACATAACATATTTCATGAGTTTTAGTAGAGTTTGTGGATTTAAAGGGGTCTCGTGCTGGCTGTAGTCTCTCCTGGTGGTGTTCTAGCGTGAGGTCTTTGCAGGTACATGCCTGGCAGCTGCTGTTCCCGTTTTGACAGCGGCTTCATTTATCAAGCCCCAGATATTAGAAGCCACTTTATCAAAGTGTCTCGTCGCAAGCTTTTGTTCAGGAACTCCTAAATGTGTCTGCGGTCTAAAAACCCTGTAATTTGCAGCGAGGTAAAAATGAGTGTTGGCAGACTAATTCAAATCTGTTATTGGTCATTAAAGTGCTGAAATTCAATAATAGAGCTGGATGTTCTCAGCAGCGCCTGGTTGCTATGGCGACAGTCATTCGGGAAGAGGGGGGTGGTTTAGCTACTCCCGGACCGTTCTGAGGTGGCCGCGCTCGTCTTCCTAACATGCCCGGCCCATCAGTTTTAATCAGGTGGAGCGACAGCCTGCCCCATCTACAGGGACCCTTCTCCATTAGGTGCTCGGCCGGCCAGCGTCTGCCGTACGTGTAGTCCATTAAGCATCGTTACGTAGGTGCAGAAGCAGGTGAGGAGAGACTCTGGAGACACGTTTGAGGAAAGACTGGTTTGTGCGCTGGAGGACACTTCCAAGAACCATAGGAGGGCACAATCTTGATTCTTTTTGTCACATCACTTTTTATCATTCATTTATAATGTGTTAAAGTTTTTGCATGAAAAACTACCATGAATTGGGAGAATCTTACAAAAGCTGAGAACATGTCTGTCCAAAATTAAAAACTGCAGTGAACAATATGTTAAATAACAATTTAAACACGCATACCTTACCTAGAAACTAATGGTCAACCGATTAGTTTTTAACCGATGACTAGGTTGGCCCGCGCTGCCCGATAACAATTAATCAACCGATGGATACTGTATTTTTTTTTTTTAAATAACACAAAATAGTTCTGAACTTTATTATACAAATGTAAAAACAATACTGAACAATTAAAAAGTGTACTTTACTTTTGAAATGTCAAAATTATTAATTATACCTTGAACATTCATGTTAGTTCATAGTGCATTAACAGTTTAAGAGATACAGCTTTAAAATGTATAAGTAAATGTTGAAATTAACGATAAGCAATATTTTTATTAACGTTAGTTAGTGTTACAAATGGACTCTTATTGTAAAGTGTTAACGTTTCATAATCTAAACAGTCATGCACAAGGCCATAGCATTGAGACACTATTGTATGTATACTCTCACTTTATTCGCTTTTTAATTTTCGAACACTTGATTATCTTAATAAAAAACAAGTGTTTACAGTCATGTAAAAAGGACTGAAATCGAATGCATCGGCTGCATGGCGATAAAGTTCCCTTTCTCATGTCATTAGCTTTAAATATGCAACTTCGCTGCATAATGAATGCATAAAAATGACCAGTTGGATATAAACTAAAAGTTAGTTGTCCAAACTGACTTTCATAGTTTTAACCTCTTGAGGTACAACGGCAAACATACTGCTGTTCTCCACTAATGCAGCATCTGGTCAACTAATTAATGACTTTATGAAGATATGTACAATAGTGTACTGTATACCTACCTTTTTATTGCCTGTTTAAAATCTGCATCTGAAGTGTCCCGTGCTGTGCAGCGCGCAATGTCATAACACACTCCACGAGGCGTCAGTGATGGTATTAATTTCGCCTCTAGAGGCCACTCTCGTACTGTAATATTAACTGTTACAATTGAAACCGATTTTTATAGCGATCAATCGGGCGACCTCTTCTAGAAAACCTAACTGACTGCTGCCATTAGAGTCCTACACGCATATAAATATGTTTATTTAAAGACAATTTTATCACATTTCTATAATTTCCCAACTAGTCTTAAGTTTTTTTTCAAAGCCTGTTCGAGTTCAGAGAAGTTTGAAATGTCTAACTGCAGGGATTTGTAATGATGAGATTTTGGTGAAATGTTTCTTATGGAAGTGTAATTCATTGTTGTAATCAGCTACACTGTAAAAAAATATTTAGAAAAAAAAGTTACCTGGTTGCCTTAATTTTGAGTTCACTGAAATTAAAATTTTGAGTTAATACAATTACATTTTTTTGAGGTTCGACAACCTTTATTAAAATAATTATTAAAAGATTTTGTAAGTGTATTGGGTAATTGTGTGTTTTTTATTTGTGATGACGCAGTGAAACATTCCAAATAGTGCTATTTTCATGATTTATCAATTTTTTATGTGGTTCAGATACAATAATATTTTGAGTTTCTATTTATTAAACACATTTCCTTCATTGTATCAACTCAAATTTTTATTTCAATAAACTCAAAATTTTAAGGCAACCAGGTTACTTTAAGTTAAACCAACAAAAAAACAAACACAAAATTACAGTGTAGTTGGTACTCAGATTAACTTCTGTTCATTTTAGTTGATCAGCTTTGCTATTGTTATATTAGCCTTTTCCACCTTTTATAGATAACAAAAGTGATGAATGCCATGAGAGAGGAAGAGGGAGAAATATTGACTTTTTCTAAAATACAGTTCTGTGGCCTTAATGAATGTGGATGCACCTCCATTCTGGAAAGAGGCCCTTATTTCTTCCCGGCTGTTTGAGGCTGTGGAGCGATCCATCTCTGTTAGGCCACACAGGGGCTGCTATGATGGTTCAGACTCTGTGCTGAACTTTTGCACGTCTCATATCCCTCTCCATTTGCACAGCCCATCCATCTATGTCCACTCTCCCTCTCTCTTTTTGTCTTTTATGCACTCGTTCACTCACACATTTCCTGCACAGGGCCCTTTGACCTGCGGTAGATGTTGGCAATGAGATGCACCTCACAGGCTGGTTTTTGGAACGTTTGTAGCCTTGAAAATGCAATTACCTAGTTACTGCGAGTATATATAAAAAAAGTGTGGTCACTGTGCTTATGAGGTGGTTTTGTATTAATATTTCTCAAACAGTCTGTTTATAGTATTACATTTGGCATGAAATGGAAGTTGCGATTTATCCTTTTCTTCCCTACTGTAATGTATATCTAAGTAAAACTGCTTGGGCGAAAAAATGTAGGGCGGGACTTAAGCCGCCTTCACGTGCTATCGGATATTTGGTTCTTCACACTACTGAAGTTGTGATTACGAGCTCATTGCTTTCAAATCTTGAAATGAAAGGGTGTTCATGTGCAATTTTTACCTATAGGAAACTTTTTACTTTTTGCTTACGGTAATTCCGAGAGCATGTGAAGGCAGCATAAATTGTTTCTGTGGGGAATAGATTTAATGGTTGTGGTTTGCTATTAGTGGATCTCGTGTGAGTGACAGGTTCATAAAGTTTTTTACATACGGGCTCTATTTACATTTGGTTTTGTAGATACTTAGATGTGCTATGAATTGTTTTTGTAGACTTGCATCATATTTTTATTTGCATACATGGTCTTGGTCCTTTTCTTTGTATTTCCTTTAAGAGATGCAAATAGTTTTTCAATCCCAAGCCTTGACTGTGTCATATTTGTTTGTATGTTCAGATTTCATTACTGCGGGAAAAAAAGAGAAAAGCTCAGCATAGAGAACCTTGGCATAAGTATTTTCTTCTCTTGTTTGTCCAACTGCATTTTTTCTTAGCAAGACAAGGTCATACAGTATCAAGGCCTCTGGATACAATTAACAAAATACAAACTCAAGGCCGCTAGAGTCCTCTAGTCTAAATCATCTCTCCTTTTTTAAGAAATGTTCAGAAGCTGAAGCTTTTCTTTCGGTTTCCTCTTAATTATTTCTGTAATGGGTTTTATTAATGATGGTGACTCTTGCGACTGACTGAAATCCACATTTGCATCTGCCCTTTTTTACCCAGTTGATGTGTTTACATGCACTTTTAAACGTTTAATTTCTTTCACAAATTCATTTAAACCCTTTAGTTCTTACCAGTCTTGTTTTTCTGCATGTACACTACTGTTTAAAAAGACTTGGTCAAAAAAGATTTGGATTTCATTTAATGCTGTCTTTTCCTTCATCAAAGGATCCTGACAGAATTATCATAGTTTCCACAATTAATTGAGTTAATACAATGAAAAAATGTTGAGATTCAACAACCTTCATTAAAATATTATTAAAAGATTTTGTAAGTGTATTGGGTAATTGTGTGTGTTTTATTTGTGATGATGCAATGAAACATGCCAAATAGTGCTATTGTCATGAATAATTTTTTATGTGGTTCAGATACAATAATATTTTGAGTTTCTATTTATTAAACAAATTTCCTTCATTGTATCAACTCAATTTTTTTTATTTCAATAAACTCAAAATTTTAAGGCAACCAGGTTACTTACTTTTTTAAGTTAAACCAACAAAAACCAACAATTTTTTTTACAGTGTAAATACATTTGAATACACTGAATAATGCAGTGAAATGTTTGTCAATAATATGAAATATTAAAATCCAGAAAGGACAAGACAAATGATGAATGAATCCCTAAAATGTTCCATATAGAACCTTTTTCCTGGTTACAAAGAGGGTTCTTTTGATTGAACCCTTAAAAAGGGTTCTATATAGAAGAGGGTTCCAAATACGTAGCGCTGTTAGAACCTTTTAAGGTGTCCAAACAAACTCTCTGCTTACCTTTTTTTTTTTTTTTGCTGTGCAGTTCTTGGAGTTTAACGTTTAGGCCTGTTTGCAAATGTATTTTGCACCAGTGCTCGTTTCCTATGCTTCATACTAATTCCTGTACTAATGATGTGTAGAGTTGAGCCTGCGCTCCCAGATCTCCGGGTTTTCCCTGTGCTGACCGCTCTAATCCCGTTAACACCGCGGCATTGAGCTGTTCTGTTTTTCCCAGAAGCTCACCCATGCTGCGACCTCTGTTGAAACCCGCACCTTTGGAAGAATCTTCCTGAAAAGCTCAAAAGAGTTGCATTTTATTGCATCACATTTATGTAGACAAGTGTTCAAACATGGGAAAAAATCTTATTATTTTTGTTTTTTTTCTTTCTTGAGACATTAAGATTCCGACTTACTAGCCTAGACGTGTCGAGGTTTTCTGATGTGTGGATAATACTTTTGTGAACTTTTGCACGTCTCATATCCCTCTCCATTTGCATTTCTGCTTGTGTGTAAAAGTGAGAGTCTCCTTGTAAGTTTTGTTATGAAGCTACTAAAGCAATGGGGCATAAATCCTTAGCTCAGCACTATCTGAGACAGCATTCAGTGCCATCGGGTTGTATTTCTCAGCCTAAATGGAGCGGAGGTCACAAATGAAGGGGGACCTGAGAAAGGAATGGATACAGAAGCATCTGTTAAAGCCTGCGAGGCGGATGGATTGATAGAGTAGGTAGGCTGTCATCTGTCCCGAGTGCGGCGGTCACTCGACCTTGGAATGATGGACTCTGGGAGAGCAGCCATTTATTGGCCTTCTTCCAGTGCCTGGACTTTCATAGCTACACATGTGGGTGATTTATGCCTGGTGGGCGGGTGTAATGTATAAACTGTGTGCTGTAGGGCTGTGTGGCGGTGGAAATGTGCTTTTGCTTTACTGTTTATACTGCAAGACTCCAGACTGTGACGGATACTTTGAGAGTCTGTATGAAGTTTTAAAGATTGTAATCTCGATTCAAACACCCACCCATCTTATTCCTAAATGGCAACTGTGTCTATTATATCTTTGACAATCGCAGCAAACATTCATTCAAATCTGTTCAGGTTGTCTCTGAGCCAGAGAGAGCAGTTGTCATCTATGAAGCAGCATCTTTTCGACCACACAGTATCATTATTTCTGTGCTATACAATAATTCACCCAAGCCCATTTTTCGAGTAACTATATTGTGAATTACTGATGTAGTGATAAAATCACTCATACAGTGATTAAAATGTGATATTTTTGAGAGAGGCGTTTATAAAAGAGAGGGAGATTTTGTTTTATTAATCTGCTGGAATTTCTGCATGTATTTCCATACATTTGTGTACACACGGAGGGTTTGAAGATGATGATCTTTGCCCTCTCTTACTCCTTCAGCTTTTCACATCTCCTCCACAGAAAGCAATCTCGCATAAAGCTATCATATAAAAAATTCATCCTGCACTTTCTCGTTCTCCTTGCCAGCCATTCTTTCAACTCTAGTACAGAGTGATGAACAGCCAGCTGTCAGTTATTAAATCCACTAACACAGTAAAAGAGTTTCTGCCCTCGGCTCAAGCTGCAGGAATCTGCCTTTTCAGAAAACCCTCAGATCATTTGAGAAACCTTGATGTTGCTGGAACCGTGGAGTTCCAATCCGTAGAATATTCATAATCATCCTTTGTCTGAAACCGGTCAGGGAATGTTTTTTGGATGAACAAACTAGTTTCAGCTTCCAAAGCACAAAAATATAATGTTGAGTGGCACTATAATGTAAAGACATAATCAAGATATATTTAATGCGATTGCTTCTCAGTAGAAATTGAATTGTAATGAGAATTTTGTATCCTATGGTAAATTGAATTATTAATTTTCATTCAGTATCAGTTACAGCGTGTTGAAATTACATTTAATATTAATGTAATATTTTCCATTTTTATTAAATTAGCTTTTATATTATTTCTTTTTATTTAATTGTTTAATCTAATTTCCAAGTATAAGCTTTAGACATAACCAAAGTCATTTAATGACGACCGTGCTTGTTTTGCAGTAAAAATGCAATCATAAGGTGACAAGAATGGAATAAATGGACGTTTATGAATTAATTTCATTGCGTTGATGTAGCGAAGAGAAGATTTCATCTACACTATGCTGTCTTTAAACAGACCAGATGGGGCAGATTTATGGAAGTATTCAACCTTACGCCTGTTCCTTCTTATATCACCTAGAAAGGCAGCATTTTTCATGTTTCGGACACACTCAAAGAGGATATTTGTCTAGCGGAAAGTCTTAGTGTTTCAGACGAGACGTTCTATGTTAATTGGTAAGCAAGTGTTATGTACTACATTCCGCACTCAAAATAAGGCAAATGAATCTCTGAGGCCATTTGTCTCTGGTTCTGCTGGGGTTTGAGGGCTGCAGCCCTGTCCACGGTCCTGAAGTCCCTGGTCTTGTTGTAGGAGTGCGTTCCATCAGCCTCTGACACATGTTGGGCTTTTGGCCACCCTGCCCCCCAGCACTCTATTAGAGCACAGTAATTGGCGTTCAGGCGGGCGGAGAGCAGGAACTCATATCAGCAGCAGTATTATTCAATTTATTTGGAGAGCTGAATTTATTTGTCCTGAGGGCTGGTGTTTGGCTCAATCTGACAGAGGACCATATGTGTAGAAAACATGCGGTTGTAGTGCATGCTGAAGAATAGCTAATGTGTTTCAAACTTAGCAGCACCTATTTATGAATATTAAGTAAAGGCCAGTATTCTTCTGTTAAACGTAAATTAGCATTTTAGGTATAATGCCTGCGTTGGCCTTTTCCGCCGAGCACATGTGAATTTGTGATTTTTACTGTTATGCTCCAAAAATAAAGAAATCATAAAAAGTCATTATACAATGATTTATTATAGTCTTTAATGGTTATGTTAAAGTAGTTTTATAGTTTATACACACCTAGTATATATAGTTTATATCAATAGTTTTGACCCACCATTATTGTAGTTCATAACTTTTTTTTTTCTTTTTAAATTGTAAAATTGAGTTGAATTTGAGTTCACTGTTGTGATGATGATGATGATTATTTTTATTATTATAATTAATTACTAGGGGTGGCACGGTACATGAAAAAAAACGAACCGTTCGGTTGGCTTGTCTGGGTTCGGAGCATGTGTGTCACACGGTTCGACGCATGCGCTATGTAGCCTCGTGCCCTCAGAGAGTGGGTGTCCTTTTCACGCGAAATAAGAGTCGTGTGTGGATATACAGTAAAAGTGGAGTGCTGCAGGTCACGTGTAGAAATGGCAGATGGGAGAGATAAGGAAGGCTCGGCAGAGTTGGAGGATGAGTCGTATAACGCCGGCTTCCCAACGCGCACACAAGCAGTGGCAGAGCAGAAGTGCGTATGGAGAGCGGGAGCGCATTCACAATGCCAGCGTTTGTCTCGCGCAGCTGAACTCTGGCTTGTGTATTGCAAATACAGATGAAAATTTTCCATTCTGTCACCTTTTCCGGTGTTCTCCTCCCACATCTGTCTTTCTCCTGCTTTGATTTATGATGAGCAGCATATACTTGCTGCAAATGTGACCGTGTTCCCCTCTGTCCCAAACACACATGCATATAACATGTTGTATAAGTATAGTTGATATGATGATGATGACATGATAAATGCAACATTAAAGTTAAAGCTACACTGTGTAACTTTTTTAGTTTATTCTTAGCTAAAAACACTTAGTTCTTTCAAAAATATATGTGCTCATTAAAGGGGGGGTGAAACACTCAGTTTCAGTCAGTGTCATGTCAATCTTGAGTACCTATAGAGTAGCATTGCATCCTGCATATCTCCGAAAAGTCTTTATTTTTTTTATAATTATATAAGAAAGATGCGCTGTTCCGAGTCTTTCCGAAAAAAGCCGAGCGGGTGGGGGCGTGTCGTGTGAGCGGAGCTAAATAATGACGTGTGCTCGCTGCTGCTATTGTGTTGAGTGCGTCGAGTGCGTCGTAAAGCTGTCATCCCTAACAGCGGGGAAAAAACTTTATTCAAAATAAAAATATGGCTTTTAATCAGATACAGCCATACATCTATGATCCGGAATCAGACCCAGAGGCTGCAGTTGAACAGGAGCAGCAGCAAAAACGACTAGAGCAGGACGTCTCTATGTGGTACGATATACACTAACTATATAATATGCTTAGCGGCTTGTGTTATTTACATATTTATACTTGAATTATATCGTCGTATTTTTGTCTTTGAAGGTGTACATGTGGGAAGTGCAGTTGTGCACGTGTGTTTGTGTGTTTACGCGTGGTTTGTGTAGACAGGTTAAGTTAGTGTTTACATAGATAGACACGGAATAGTAGCGCATTTGAATGAAGAAGCGTGCTTATTTAGTTCAACATATTTCCCCCCTCTTTGTGTATTGTTGAGTGCTTTTACAATACACAAACATAAAGTTACACATATAGTGGCCAGCTAAACAAATGTACACGCACTACACATCGCATGCTCCATTGATCAATTTCTATATATAGTAATATATATAGTAACTATACGTGATCATGTTTGGGCTACTTGATGAGCATAGACACAGACATTTGAAGCAGTCTAACTCACCGCCCGCGGTTCTAACGTTGGGACTGCTCCATCCTTCAGCATTAGGCTATTGGAAAATCCGGCGTCATGCTGGGCCATGTTTATGAAACAGTCGGCACCGAAATGCAGCGAACAGATATAAACATTCGCGCAACTCAGTTGCTGATCCGGAAAAGCAAATTACATCCACTGTTGCCTTAACGCGGGGTTTTGGGGGAATCTGTGCAGGACTGTCTTGGTCTGGCAACCAAAAACGCACTTTTTGATGTCATTGTTAATTGTGCACATTACCTGTGCAGCGCAGCCTACGAGCGCTTTGATGGGCATAGCCTGTTGCTTTCGCTCTCTCCCTCTCTCTCTCTCCCTCTCTCTCTCTCACACGCTTCCGGTAGAATTGTCCGTAAGGCCCATACAAGGAAATTCCGCCCCCACTAACGTCAATGGGGACGCATGATCGCAAAAAACTTGCCGAAACTTATGACTAACCGGAAGTAGTATTTTTGACAAAGAAATACTCCCATCAAACGTCCACCTTAACTTTTGAAACTTTGTCCATGTTTAGTATGGGATTCCAAGTCTTTAACAGTGTAAAAAGATCAGTATGCATGAAACAGCATTTCACCCCCCCTTTAATGTATATTTACTTCTTTCAAGTAATAAAGTATTATCGTAAGTTTATAATATGCCATTGAAAATACATAAGGGTGAGGGGTTCGAATGCCGGTTGCCATGTTGCCCCTCCATCTTGAAAGTATGTTAGCCTAAAAGGGACATATCCATAAATTCAAGCTTCGCCTTTTGTGTTTTAACACTCTATGGCACCGTGTCGAATGTGAAGAGGGGGATTGCCATGTTAATCTTGGACTAAATCGGCCACCGTAGGAGTTAAAACGAAATCAGAATTGAGAGGAACAGAAACTAATATTCTCTGGATGGTCATATACCTTTACACCGCTAGATGGGGGGAAATATCACACAGTGTAGCTTTAAGATAAGCTTCTAAGTTATTCAAACTAAGTTTTAATAAGTTAAACAGGCCTTTGAAGTTTGGGCAAAAAGCTGCTTTTGCTGAATTAAAGCCCCCATGCATTGTTCTGATCAAAAAATTGACATGATTATATGAAAAATGTTATGCCAATGTGTTGGACAGCATAAGCAAAAGACGGCCAGTTAGGAAAAAACTTCTACATGATGTAACTTTTTTCAAAAACGGTATCCTAAATTGTGGAAAATTAAACTGTATGTCGTGCTGAAGTAAATTTCTGGAGTGTTAAAAATTAAAAGAAAAAACAAGAATCATGCCGAACTGAAAACTGTGATAGGAACCGAACCGTGGGTTTTGTGAACCGTGCCACCCCTATTAATTACATTAGGTAATTGTTTTATTTATAAACTACATTCTAGATATACATGCATTATAATTTATATAACATTATATGTGATATATTTTAAAGTAAATCTAATATAATTCATAATAAAATAATATATATATATATATATATATATATATATATATATATATATACACATACATACATATACATGCATACATACATACACAGTATATAATAAATAAATGTGTATAATGTGTTTATATATTGTTAAATATTTTATTATTATTAATTTCATTGTAATAGCTATAATATTTATTTTATTATGAATTATATTAGATTTACTTTAAAATATATCACATATAATGTTATATAAATTATAATGCATGTATATCTAGAATGTAGTTTATAAATAAAACAATTACCTAATGTAATTAATAGGGGTGGCACGGTTCACAAAACCCACGGTTCGGTTCCTATCACAGTTTTCAGTTCGGCATGATTCTTGTTTTTTCTTTTAATTTTTAACACTCCAGAAATTTACTTCAGCACGACATACAGTTTAATTTTCCACAACTTAGGATACCGTTTTTGAAAAAAGTTACATCATGTAGAAGTTTTTTCCTAACTGGCCGTCTTTTGCTTATGCTGTCCAACACATTGGCATAACATTTTTCATATAATCATGTCAATTTTTTGATCAGAACAATGCATGGGGGCTTTAATTCAGCAAAAGCAGCTTTTTGTATATATATTTATATATATATATACACACACACACACACACACACACACACACACACACAAGCACAAAATTGTTTTTAAATTAATAATCTAAATGATATTACATGTGACATATTTGGAGATGTATATATTTAATATTTATTAATAATACAAAATATTTAATTAAGCAATATTAATTTAATATTTCCTTTTATAATATTTAATGTTTATTTAATTTTTACTTACGCTGATTTTTAATGTATAAAAAAGCTCTGACTCACAAGACATCTTTTTACCTTGAAAAACGTTTCAAATCTGGAAAAACACCTTGTACTCGTGATGTTTAGTGGTAATGGGTGTGATTTAATGTGGATGCGGGACCATCTCTCTTTTTATATGTGCTTCTCTCTAACAGCATGACTCATGACAGCCACAGTTAAAGTTAAAGATGTGATAGAATGTTCTCAGGTGTACGGCCAAAGTGCCCTGGGCGTGTCACCCTTCATCTGTCCGTCAATACCAGCCAAAGGCCACTTTGGTGAAATTACATACTACATAGTGCGCTCTAAAGTGGCAGATCACGGTGAATGCCCTCACGCTCATCTCACTGCTTGCCTCTGTCATCTGGCTCTTCTTTATCTGTAATGTTGACACTGTGGAGGGATGCCTGTGTCCAATAAGCAGAGATTTGAACTCTTGCAGATCAGTCTTCATTTGAATGTGATGGCATTAAAGACTCTAAGGGTGAATAGCCCCCTTTTTCTTCTCTCTGCCCATGGCTCATCAAACATGCTTTTATTCCGAAACGCACATCAGTCTGCTCTAAATCACATCTTTGAAAGATAAGAACTGAGAGCGGGGAATGCTTCTGGCAATTTCAATGCCAAACATGCCGCTAAACATAACCTCAGAGAAAATCATCTCTTTATGCTCGTTTCCATTGGAGCCGATGTACGAATCAGAAAAAAACTTTCTTCCCCTTTGACCTGTGTGGTGTAAACTTGGTTTGGTGCTCATATTGACATCTTTACAGCATTCATGCATGTGTAAGCATCATGGCAATGTGTAGAAGTGTGTTTGTATATAGAGTTTAAGCAGAAAATATGGTAAAAATCCACTTAAGACTTTTTGGGCACCTCAGTTTTTTGCTAAATATGCTTTTATGACTAAAACATGTGACATGTAATGCAGGGTGGCACTTTCTATTGTGGAAATCTGCCTGAATCCAGATGATTTAAAGAGATCATTAATAAAAATGATCTCATGTTGTTTTGAATCTGAAAGGGTTGCTCTGTGAGAAATAGACAATTTATGGAATCTTAATTCACTGAAAATGTCGCCCTTCACATTTACATTATATTTTTATGCATTTGGCATACATTGGTTTTTAGTTAAAGAAACTAGCATTGCATTTAAGATATATATTTAATCACTGTCTGCATTCCCTTAGAATCAAACCCATGGATGATAAAATGGATTTATTCAATGTAATGTAAGTCACTTCTGTGTTGAATATGGCAAGCTATATATACAAGCATATAATACAAGATGGCTAATACATATTAAAGTTGAGTCCGACAGGAAGGTTTTCAAGGAATGATGGTTAGATTAGGTCTGTTCTTCACACAAAAATATTTAGCTACAGAAGCCTGGTTATTATGAGCCAGTGAACATTAATGTTATGTGTTGAACAAATGAAGGAATTAATGAATTTATTTATTTATTAAAAAGATATTTCAAAAATTCCCCTTTTCCACTGCAAAATAAGAGCATGACATGATGATTAAGAGACAGAAAGTTTCAGAAGTTTTATATAGCCAGACATCTCCTCCACAGTCATGCAAGATGAATGAAAAACAAATCAGCGAGTGCATGTACATCTCCCAGGTTTCTGTATTTCACAGTCCTGCACTTTTACATCAGCCAGACGAGCAGAGGTTTGTTATTTTTGGTTTCATATTGCATTGCTCTTTCTCTGTTATAGCAGGAGCGTCTCCTCTCACAGTGTACTGATATGATGTGCTCTGAGAATTGCATGCTGGTAGTTTTCACCTCCAAGCTGGCTTTGGGACCCACTGAAAGAGCAGATGTTGCTCTCTGTTTGTGTTTAACTAGTAACATTAATGAACTGATGTGTGTCCAGCTGCTAGTTAAGCTGTCGCTGGACTGTGTGTACTTAGAGATGGAGGGACCTGACACAGCTGTGCAAACATGAAATCCTGTTATCTCCTTTTGAAATGAGTCAAATGTGGCATTGCTTCAGTCCCAGTGTCAACACCTTTTCAGTGGTTACTCTTGAGTCTGTGGGTTTGGTTCAACACCAAGTAGCATCCTAACAGAAATGGAAGCTGATAAGTGACTGCTTGTATGCATATATGTATGTATGTATGTATGTATATATATATATTATATATGTATGTATGTATGTATGTATGTATAACTTTCCGAACTATTGATATTAGTTAAAGTATTCAAAGATACTTATGAGAGCTGTAGCTAGATCTGAACATTAAAGTGAATTATGTTTTGTGAGCGATAACAATGACAATCAAACGTGGATAAAATGGTTTTAATAATTGATACTCCGAAAACATATGACTAAATAAAGAATACATGTATATACAGGATATTGAAAAGTAACAAAAGTAAGAACAGAAAGAGAGAAAGAAGAGAAAGGAAGGGTTCAAAATGGCAATTTCGCAAACATTACTACAGACAGCCAGCAAAGAACAATATCACCTTAAACAGGGTTACTAGTCTTAAAACGCATCTAAATTTCGATGGAATGTATACTTGTATGGGCTGCTTTTGTGTTGAGTATAAAGTGTCTGTGAGTCTCTCAGAGCGTTCTGTGAGCTGGAGCACACTCTCTGTTCTCCCAAGGTAGTTTGAGAGTGAATATTGCCAAAAATGAGAGGAAGGTCTAATTCAAAGTCGAGGAAGTTCCATGACCGCTGAGAGCTCGGTGCCTGTCCGCCTTTGTCCGAGGACTGATTAGCGAAGCCTGCCGACTTCAAGGGAAGTCTATGGTGCGACGGCAAGCCAGGGCCGAAATCGCATGGGGAGGGGTGAGCAGGGGTGAGAGGACGGGAGGAAAGGTCAGAGAAAGAGTGGAGAAAAGGTGGGTTACTGTTATTTAAATGTACAGTAACATATGCCTATCTTTCCTGAAATGGCCAATCATGGGTAGGAGTTTTAGACGGGAGAGAACTTTCTTTGTCTCTGTTTATGACTTAATTTGCCTAATTTATGATGGTGTCAAAACTGGTACATTTCTATTCCAAATTCCAGATTCCATTTCTGATTCATGAAACCAGATTTGAAACTGATTGAAGT
The DNA here is from genome assembly GCF_024679245.1 of Pseudorasbora parva. Taxonomy (NCBI): domain Eukaryota; kingdom Metazoa; phylum Chordata; class Actinopteri; order Cypriniformes; family Gobionidae; genus Pseudorasbora; species Pseudorasbora parva. The sequence continues at coordinate 44,760,948 of NC_090176.1, forward strand.
TGTCACAGTACTTCAAAGGTGTTGCCTGTTCTACTTCGGCTAGGTCACAAAACCGTTGAAGGTGTCATCTCCCCCAGACTCATCGGCATCGGGACGCTAATTTATATGTGGCTAAAAGCTATCGACCATAAACGTCAGCATTGACTCATCTTTAATCCTGAAGAGAGAGACTCCAAATGCTACAATATCCAAAATAAAAGTGTATATTTATAAAAATATTAATATATATGGTAATTATGCACAGTACACAAACACATTATGTAATCACAAACTTTTTTTGGGGATGTGATTTATTCGACAAGCCAGACCCACGTCAAAATGTTTGGTCTGGAAACTCATCATTGACAGGGCTCAATCCGAGGGGCGGGATAAACGGTTGTCTTTCAAACTCCCTCTGCACGCGATAGGATAGCGCTACAACCAATCAGAGCAATGAAGGTGAAACAGAGCTAGTTGACCTTTTTTTTTGACCTTCCTTTTTAAGAATGACTTCAGTGCCATTCTTTTCTCAGAGAAAAGCTTAACTCCAAGTCTTCCAGAGTCACGGGCTCACGGCCATAGCTGATTCGAAAGACCGCTGTTCGCCAGTTTCTGTTTACTAGTAGCACGCAAGCGCAACTCGCTCGTCATTATATTAAGCCCCGCCCACCGACTCTATACACGATGTGATTGGCCCGACCAGAGTTTGCCGTTTACAGCTCAGAAGTGAATTGAGAGTAGCTAGATGACACTCACGGCAAATTAGATTTGCTGCCGCTAGGGTGCGTCTAGATTTCTAGGCTAATTTATTCGGTTTGTCAGCACAAATTATTATATTATTTATATTACTTATAATCTAATAATTAATTTGAAAGTTTATTCATTTATATTATTATTCTTGTATTAAATAGCCATTTTTCAAGAAGTTTAGCTTCAAACTTTTCTTTTTTTTTTTGCTCTGTGATCAGTCACAACATCAATAGCTTCCAGTATAAATGTGAAGTGAAGCTGAGACAATGACCTTCTTGCCCTGGTATAATGATCCTCCAGTCTCCTGCGCTCCACAGATGCAGATGACACATTCGGCGGCCTCCTAAAACGCTCTCCCCGCACCCCGCCTGTGATTTTTGTGTCTACCACTTGTAGATTGAAGCTGATCTCATTGCTGTTTATGGATTCATGAGCAAAATGAGAACAGCAGAGGAAGCTAAATCAAAAGCGACAGACACAAAACGAGCTCAAGTCTCCGAGCCGCTCATTACACCATAGACCATTAGCAGACCAGCAAGAGGAGAAAAGAGCAGAGAGATGAAAATCAAGGAGCCGTTTGACGTCTGCTGAAATTTCAGCTCCACTCAGACAAATACTCTCACAACACCACTCCCCTGACTCTTTTCAATTTTCTTATGGAATATTAATCTTTAATAGGGTAATAATTGTGGTAGCATATTTGATGTCACCCACCATTAGACCAGATTAATTAGGCCATTTAGTTTAGCTTAAGAAAGTGTCGCCCATGAAGAATGGGCCAGAGCAAAAGCAGAGAGCTGTGATTGGCTTCTTTATGTGCTTTGTAATGGCTTTCATTGGGCCGTCTCACATATAGTATTGTGTGTGCTTTAGTATTGATGGCTGAAAATGTTGCTTAATGGTTGCTCAATGACATCATACTGCTCTTATTCATTTAATTTTATGGTCCAGAAATATTAAGTTATTGCAAACAATGATTTCAATATTTTTTAATTAAAGTTAAATTTATTAGTATTCCTTATGTGCTCAAACTGTCTAGATGGTATAGCTGTCCAGAGATTGTAATAATTAAAATAAAATCTGAAAATAAAATAATCACGGTAGTTTTAAATTAAAACTTTTTTTATTTATTTGAATAAGCAGTAAAAAAATTCAAAATAAATAACTGCCGTTTAGCAGTCATATGACATTGTTCTTATACACACACATACACACACACACACACACACACACAAACACACACACACAGTTTTTATATTTGTGTTATATTTATTTATTTGACTGTGTTCAGGTTTTCAAATGCTAAATAGATATCACATCATCATTTTATTATGAGCTCTATCTTTTTGCCAGCAGACTCTACTTTGTTCAGTGTTTTTTAAAAACAACGTATCTCTATTTTTCTCTATCTATACATGGACGAGTGTCGATGTACGCAATTTTCTGTGAAAACATAATTACTTTAAAAAATATAAACCCTTATGTTAAGCATACCACATTTTTTTAAAGACAAACAGGATTTATGATGTAATGTTTTAAACAAAAAAGTTACATCATTTATCTTTTAAATAAACATTTTTAAATGTGTTTAAAGCCACATGAAATTAAATTCTAATTAATTATTCTATTCTAAAGATATTATAAGATATTCTATAAAATATTGCATTTAACTTAATAACTAGATTTTTTATATCAATTATATTTATATAATATATATACATTTTTGGTTTATTTATTTATTTTGGCCTTTATTAAGATAGTAAATGACGGACAGAAGGCATAGTGGGAGGGAGAGAGAGAGAGAGAGAGAGAGAGAGGGACAGGACTGGGAAAGGTTCTTGAGCCGGGACTCAAACGCTGGTCTGCCGCAGCACAGCTGTGCTTCATCTGACGTGTGCTGGCCATCGGCTCTGACACTCCAATACTGGATTTTTAATAGATTTTCCCTTTTCATTATTTCAGGCATCCGTATTTGTCACACAACTTATAGAGGGTAAAGAATTCGAATCAACAGTTTTGTACTCTTGTTCAGGTGTCTTACCTGCCAATTTACCTTTTGTGTTTCAAAGAATGAAATCATACAGATTTGAAAAGACATGAGTAAATAATGACTATGCCTTTAAAATATTTCAAGTGTCTATTTTAAAGGAAGACAAAACAGGAATACTGACATTTTTTTGACAGTATCTCTTTTTTCTTTTACTCTAGAAGCTCTTTGTATCAGCTCTGTGTCACATCACCGTATAAAAGCTGCCTCACTATAGCCTCGAGTCAACACAGCCCTGCATCTCGCCTCTATTATGAGGAATGTTTTAATGAAATGTAGAGTTTTCCTCTTGTGTTTGTGTTGTATTTTTCACCTGATCTCGAGCAGCATCTGTGTCATGGGGGACTAAAAGCCCGTAGATGTCAATAACTGTATTTTTCCTCCGAGGCAGCTGAAGATGAGGTCTAATCGAATGGATATTAAAGTCACAATAGACTGCTCCTGCTATTACGGCCTGTCAAGCACGGCCCTTTCTCTCAAAGATTAGTTTCTCCTGCTGAATATTTATACACTTACTGTAGGCTTAACCTCAGTCAATGGTGTTTCATTCCTCTTCTATCCTATTCTCTACTCTCCTCTTTCATTTCTGTCCTCTTCTCACCTCTCTTCTCATTTTTTCCTCCTCTTGTTCTTCCTGCTCCACTCCAGTCATCTAAATAAAGCAGCTTTGGATGCACAATGCTATTTTTTAGAGATATTATATGACTGCCTGTACTTTCTCTTTGATACTTGCAACACCAGATATTTTGCTATAAAGTGTTTTTATTATTATTATTTTTATTATTAATATTATTTTTAAGTGCACTGTAGTGAGGTTAATGATTGGACGGAAGTGTTTTTTTCTTCCACAATCTTAGAAAATCTGGTAGTATCAGGTCATTTTAAAATGCTGTTTTCTAGACCTGGAAAAGTAATTTCAACTTTCTGTAATTCTATAGCTATTGCTCTTGTTTGAACAAGACCATAGTGTGTGAGCGAATTGTACTTTTGAGTTGATTCTTTTCAGTCCGGTCTGTTTGAATCAGTCAAGCCAGTTCACAGATCAGCATGATTGATTCTTCTGCTTTAATTCTGAAACATTTAGGATTCACTCTAAATTTGAATCTTAATCTGCATCTTACTAATCACTGGAAAAGTCTTGTGATTTGTTGGAGTCCTATATTTATAACATCTAACAATATAGCTGATCATTAAGACATCATAAATTCAAAATGCATGATTTTATTACAGAAAGATAATTGTAAAATGATTCATTATGAAGTGTCCGATATGCTGACATATTTTGTTACCAATGTCTCTGTTTAGTAACTTTATCTGTCAACATACTTTACATGATATGATTAATAATTGAACACCAATAATAATTGAGCAGCAAATCAGCATATCAGAATGATTCCTGAAGGATCATGTGACACTGAAGACTGGAGTAATGATGCTGAAATTTCTGCTTTGCATCACAGGAATAAATTACATCTTAAAATATATTCCAATAGAAATAGTCATAATTTCACAAGATTTTACTGTATTTAGTATCCAAATAACTGAAGAAAAGAGGAAAATAGACTTTCAAAAACATTTAAAAATCATACCATCTCCAAAATGTGTGTATATAACCCCTTTTCCACCGAAATTACCCGGAACAATTTGTCCCAGGAACTTGTTTTCCCCCAGACCCGTTGCTGTCTGTGTTTCTATCGCGGTTTAAAGAACCATGAAGATGAGGCAAATTAGTCCAGGGACGTAGAACTGAGCTCGACTTTTCAGTTCCCATTGGATTTTGTCCTTTTTATATAAGCTAAAATAAGCCTGAACCTCATCGTTGGTCCATTGGTCGTGTTTTTTAAACTCCATTGTTGATTCGAATAGCAAGCCACTCTTACTGCACTGTCAGAAAAAAAGGTACATTTCTGTCACTCGGGCAGTACCCTAAGGTACAAAACCGAAAAGGTACTAATATGTACCTTTAAAGTTCTACTATGTACCTTTTAAGGTACTAATATGTACCATTTGGGGGTGAGTAAGGTACAAAGCTGTACCTTTTCACTTTTGTACCTTAGGGGACCACCCCAGTGACAGCACTGTACCATTTTTTCTGAGAGTGTGCATGCACCACAACAGTTTTTTAAAATGCCAGTTGAGATTGTTTTATCAACCAATCAAAATACTGCATGAACTCAATAAATGTGTGTGTGTTTGGCGTACAAGTCCCACCCCTAAAAGTTCCTGAACTTTGAAAAAGTACTACCTCATGAGCAAGGACTTTTTGAGAGGGACATTTTTTACCCAGAACTTCATTTAGACCCTGGTTCCTGCGGTCAAAGCACATAAGCCCCGTTTCCACCAAAATTACCCGGAACAATTTGTACCAGGAACTTTTTTACAGGAACTTTTCTCCCCCCAGACCTGCAGCTGTCTGCGTTTCCACCGCGATCTAAAGTTCCGTGAGGATTAGGCAAATTAGTCCGGTGATGTAGGACTGCGTGCGACTGCTCCTCCAACCCAGTGACGGACAGTAATCATTTTGACGCGACACTAGCCACGTTTACAAGCACACTTTTTTTGTCATTCCGATTGAAAGATTTAGTGGAATGTTTACATGAGACGTTATCTAAACCCATCTGGTGTTTACATGTGATGACTTTCAATCGCAATCATTTTGTCACATGCAGTTTGTCTGCCGCATCAAAAATGTCAACGCTGATTTCTCCAGCAGCTGGAATGTGTTAACTGTAGCCATAGCAACTCTTAACAGCCACCAGGACTAATACAGTATTATATAAGCTATTTATTTGTTGTAAAGTGTAATAATCATCTCAGAAAAAAAAAAGTCTTCTGTCAGGCGCAGTTAAAGTAAAAACTGCCTGGGGCAATATACGCTGTCATTATTCCAACATTATCTTCATAACTTACGAAATAAAAAGTTTACCCCTCAGAAAAATAAACTTTCCTCTCTTGCCAACATGAGTGCGCCGGGCGCGGTCACGTCATGTAAGGGCGCACACTTAAAAGTAATCGGTCAGGTCGTTTACATGGTAAAAAATAGACTGTAAAAAATGAATAACGAGTATGGAAGAGATTCAAGCTGTGCTGCTTTTGCTGGTTATGTATAGGTTTACTAAAGAGGTAATTAACAACGACAGAAAAGAGCACTAGCATATTCAGAAAGCTTGGCTGAGACGAACGCGCGCCATCAGACAGAGAGCAAGACTGATATTTACTGAACGCTGAACGAACCTCGCAAAAGACTTTTAAAAATGGCGGTTGAAATAAAATGCTAAACCAATCAGCATGTTCAGCGCCCAAGTCCTGCCCTCGAAAGTTCCTGAACTTTGAAAAAGTACTACCTCACGAGCAGGGCCGTTTGGAGGGGGACATATTTACCCGGAACTTAATTTAGATCCTGGTTCCTGTGGTCAAAACGCACCGAGTACCACCCAAACTTCCTGGGTAAAGTTCCTGCGGTGGAAACAGGGCTATAGAGTACCTTCCCAAAGTCCCTAGTTCTTGGAGAAATTTCCGGTGGTGGAAACATTATGTAACTCTATGCAATATCTTCCATCCACCAGGTGAAAATTATGAATTCAATCAATTTTGTCATTCATGTCTGTAGCACTGTAGTCCCCATGTGTTGCTCTGTGAATTGTGCTGCTTATCACGGTGAATGCTTATTAGCGGGGGTTTGTCGAAGCCACTGACCTCAAGGTCAAGCAGAAATAACTGTCATTATATTTGTTTAGCTTTCTTTAGCAAACAGCACTAATGATGATCTCTCTTTCTCTCTGTCTTTCTGTCAGGTGTGGCTGGGGCGCAGCAAGCGCAGGGCCAGTCGAGGCGTTTCACCACCATGGATGTTGATGAAGAGGAGAACATGAGTGAGTGCCCATACCTGAACCTCAAATTCCAGCACAGAGCCCTGCGCACCCCCTTTACTGATCTGTGTCATTTAGTGAACCGTTCATGTGCGCTCCTGTCCCTCTATACACCCATCATGCTAAACAATCCCAGCACAGATGTCTAGAGTTTTTAGACATGGGCCAAATTTTTACATTGAAATTTCAGTCCGTGGTCAGACCACTGGTCTTGGAATTGGAGCTGTTTAGTCATTTTTTATTATTGCAGTACATTTTTATCTGACTCAAATAATGTGAAATATTAGTCAACTTAGTAACATTGTGGTTGATGTATAAATATTTATATTAATTTAAACATATAAGGCATATAAAAAGATTTATCTACATATAGTAAAACATTGCTTGCATTGTGTATTGGGTGTTACACCTTCTACCTTTCAAGCATGTCCAATTCCTAATCGATTTAAAATTACTACTGCTTTTTGATTTTGCTTCTTAATCTTGTTTAAAGAGATTGTTCACCCAAACATGAATCTTCATTTACTCACATTTTATGACTGTCTTTATGAAACAGAAGGGAAGAACATTGGGGTCCAAACTACATTGAACCCCATTAACTTTTATTGTACTGACTCTTCTCCATTTTTTTTCTTTTGTGTTCCACAGAAGAATACATCATAAAACGTCATGACAGTGAGTAAATGATGACAGAATTGTAATTTTTTTGGGTGAACTATTTCCTTAAGTGTCATTTTTCTACAGCTCTCGTTCTTGTGCCACTGCAAATTTAGCTAAAAATGGTAGCTGAATAAAAATGCAATGTATAATACAATTATAGTTTCATTTGTTTTAAAACAGAAGGTAGCGCAAAAAAAACAGTATTACTAGATGCTTAGAAATTTTGCGTTGCCTAATAATTGACTGTGCTTTTCACTTGAATGAATTCGAAGACTGACCGGACTCGAGAATGGAGAGAGTTCCTCTGGGTGTCTCAGAGTCCCGTTCCTCTTTTTTTCAGTAATGTAATGAATAGAAGATTCTGGGAAGAGTTGTTAACCCAGAGGAAATATTACGCTCTATTGTCCCGTCACTCCGCAGCTTCTGTTCAGAGCCACTGACAATGGAGGTCCCTGTCATTTATTGCGGATCTGTAGCGGAGCAGACGTTTTCTTATTTAGATTTTCTGCCGATAAGCATACTTGATATCCAAAAGCTTTCTATCTCTGACAGTGTGCATTTCTCAGTCAGGTTTAGGCGTTAGAAGCAGGAAACTACAGGATTTTGGGCAGCAATTTATTGTTTGGCAAGAGTGACTGTTATATACGCTCATTCAGCACCTGATTTTCCAGCCCTATTGAGTGAAAAACCAACAAGTTGTTTTTCACTCTTTTTTTTTAGCAGTCTTACCCATGTTTCCCCGTTCATTTTCTCCATAGGAATTTCAGAATGTAATAGATTTTTGATAAGAAATGCATTCGACTACATTACCGTGGCGTTCACCAATCGAGAATCAACATGGTGGCCTTTCTGACATTGCTAACAGAGGAAAGTAATTGCTGCACTTTGCTGTTTCTGGACCATTGTGCAGATTGAAGTTCATGGCTCCTGTCTGCATGTGATTTAAGCTGTTGTTGCCACTGCAGGTGTTCGTTTTTTCCTTTTTCTATAGTGAGCCAGTGCATTTTACTGGTTAAGTAAGTGCAGTTTAGGACTTGTTCCTTTTTCCAGCATGTGCAGTTGATTTAATTCTTTAGCTGAAGGTTGGCAGACTGATAAACAGATAGCTTTAATATCTCTAGTAAACTTGAAACTGTTTTTGTTTTTCCAGGCTGTTAAAGTTGAAGTTGCATTGCACAAGTCATTTGGGCATTCTTTGTTGATAGTGTAACATTGACTCTAAGGACACATCTTAACTGCAATTTAGGTTTGGCAAGCTCAGATCTGACTGAAAAAAAAGAAGCAAAATAGTACATTAGAATGTTTTTGCTGATTTTTTTATTTATTTTTATGAATGGATTTTAAAAGTGGTCTGCCTATTGTAGACATCTAACTAGGATGTTTTAGAACACTTGATTTCCATCAGTAATCGCTTACATGAGCGTGTGTGTGCAATGGTTTGACCTACGTTATGAGTTTATATTCAGGTTTCAGGTCACGAAACGCAAAATAAAAATATAAAAATATAAAAAATGTAAAAATGAAACAAGTTTTGTGTGATTGGTAGGTTTAGTGGAAGGGTTAGTGGGGGCACGATATACAGTTTGTACAGTATAAAAACCATCACGTCTATGGAATATTCCCAAAAACCACCTATACCAACATGTGTGTGTGAGTGCACATGGGTGCAATGCGAATGTGTATTACAATTTGACATGTACAATAAGGGTTTGATTTTCAGATTCTTCTTCAGACTGTATTTTGTATCTCTCGCTCTCTCTCTCTCTCTCTCTCTCTCTCTCTCTCTCTCTCTCTCTCTCTCTCTCTCTTCTCGCTCTCCCTCTCTTTATTTGTCCTCTACGTTCTCTTTCTTGCTCACCCCCCCCCCCTTGCGTTTTCCCTCACACAACTTTCTCTCTTCTCAGATATCTTGATTTTATTTCTCCTGTCTTGCACCCACTCCCTTATCCACCCTGTTTCTCCTACTGTTTGCAGAGCGCTCTTACTCTGTTCCCCTACTGTTCACGGACGCTATTCTCTCTACCAGAGCACTGAAAGCAGTAACCTAGCGAGCTTTTGCTGAAGGATGTTATAAATGAAAATTTAGCCAAAGTTCCATCAGCTTTGTCAACAGGACATGATGATGTGTGTTTCCTCTGCAAGACCTTCTTATTAAGGGAAAGCAATCGTGACCTGTAAATATACACACGAGAAAATAATTTTCATGAAAACTTGTCCTAGTCCTATTTCACCCCAAAATCGAAATAAAATCAAATGTTATATAAATAATATTTTTCATTCAGAAAACCATAATGTCCATTTTTTGCTCTCGCAGTTAACACATTATTGATTAAATATACTGCCTTATTGTCATGCTGTTTTTTTCCCTTTTTTAAATTACGGCATTTATTTAATTAGATGTTTTTTAAACCTTCAGATGAGCGAAGGACACTGCATAAATATTGAATGCCATACATGCACACAATACCTAATAATTGCTTGTAGGCATATATTATATATTAAATTTTTTAAATGTATTTTAAACTAACTGATTAAAGAATAACCACGATTGATTGACATCCCTATTGTGACTTTTTGACAGTTTTTTTTTTTTTTTTTTTTTGGATTTTGGGTTGAAATATGACAATATCTTGACAATACTTACTATTTAAAAATAAAAATGTAACTATTGTAAACACAATATTATTGGTGTTGTATAGCCACCATTTATATGGAGGGACGTTGCATTTGTTACTCAAAAAGAGCCTCATTTAATTAGTTATTAGGCTTTTAAAGCTTTGGTTTCTGTTCCCCATTAGCACATAATTTATCTCCAATGAGATGATTGATTGACTCGGCTCGAGCCATTGCCTGCAAAACTGAATGTTCAAACTGTACTTTAAATTAAACTGATGATTATGATCATTTAGATTTCATACCTCATGGTTTTCCTTAATTATGTTAATTAATCTGTTATTTTTTCTTGATAGTTTTTTTCAGTGTCATCTCTGAAATTCCTCTCATATTAAAGTTTCACACGATTAGTCTAAAATGTATCATGCTAGCATATCTCGGCACACAAAAAAGGAACACACATCACTTGTTTGGTTACAAAGAAAGATAAAGGAATCTATAAATTTTACATTTACAAGATCCTGCAACGAAGGCGTTGTAAGTTACTCTTTCTGGGCACCGCAGGTTCATGCAGCACCGACGTAAAGGAAAACCGCAACCTGGACAACGTCTCTTCTAAGGAGGGAGCTGGCCTGGTGGAGCAGCTCCCCAATGGTAGTGGAGGAGGGGGTCGCAAGCGCCCCCTGGAGGAGGGCAACAATGGCCATGCGCACTCGAAATTCAGAGCCAAGAAACGTAAGAAAACGCCAGGGCCGGTTCTGCCCAAGAACGCCCTGATGCAGCTGAACGAGATCAAACCAGGCTTGCAGTACAAGCTTCTCTCGCAGACCGGCCCGGTCCACGCGCCGGTTTTCGTCATGACCGTCGAGGTTAACGGGCAGTTGTTCGAGGGCTCGGGCCCCACAAAGAAAAAGGCCAAGCTGAATGCTGCCGAGAAGGCTCTGCGTTCCTTTGTTCAGTTCCCTAACGCGTCTGAGGCGCACCTGGCCATGGGCCGTACGCTCACCGTCAACACGGATTTCACCTCCGACCAGGCTGACTTCCCTGACATGCTCTTCAACGGGTTTGAGACGCCGGCACCGCCCGAGGAATCATTTTTTCTGGGCTCCAACGGCAACGGCTCCTTAAACCCGCTGGGAGAGTATCCCGTGCCCCAAGCTCCAGGTACGAACAGCCTTGTGCAGGCGCCCCTGCCGCAACCCTCCTCCTTCACCTCCTCGACCAGCGGCAAGAACCCCGTCATGATTCTCAATGAGCTGCGGCCAGGCCTCAAATACGAGTTTGTGTCGGAGAGCGGGGAGAGCCATGCAAAGAACTTTGTGATGTCGGTGACTGTGGACTCGCAGACGTTCGAGGGCTCGGGCCGAAATAAGAAACTCGCTAAAGCCCGGGCTGCCCAGGCGGCTCTGTCTGCGCTCTTCAACATGCAACTGGACCAGACCCCGTCCCGCCAACCCATTCCCAGAGAGGGCCTACAGCTGCACCTGCCGCAGGTAAGAGATTCAAACCTCAGATTTGCCTTAGTTTTAGGATTAGCCCAAAAACTTTGCTGCACAGAATGATTGATGTATTTTAAAGCGTTAGTTCACCCACAAATTTTAATTCTGATATTTATTTACTCACCCTCATGTCGTTCCAAACCCGTAAGACTTTGTTGATCTTCAGAACACAAATGATGATCTTTTTGAGCTTTATGTTCCTGCATTGACAGCAATGTAATTAAAGGGTCATTCATTAATTACTTACCCTAATGTCGTTCGACACCCGTAAGACCTCGGTTCATCTTCGGAATACAAATGAAGATATTTTTGTTGAAATCCGATGGGTCAGAAATACCTTGATTGACACCAATGTCATTTCCTCTCTCAAGACTTATAAAGGCCCTAAAGACATCGTTACAAAGTCCATCTCACTACAGTGACTCTACAATCATTTTATGAAGCGATGAGAATAGTTTTTGTGCACAAAAAAACTAAATAACTTATATAGTGATGGGCTGATTTCAAAACAAAGTTTCGACTGTTATGAATCAGTGTATCGATTCATGATTCAGATCGCGTGACAAACTGCTGAAAACATTGGAGATCTGAATCATTAATTCATACACTGATTCATAACGTTCAAAACTTTGTTTTGAATTCGGCCCATCACTATATAAGTCGTTATTTAGGGTTTTTTGTGCGCACACAAACTATTCTCATCGCTTCATAAAATGAGAGAGAGGGTCTTTGTAACGACGTCTTTAGTGCCTTTTATTGGTCTTGAGAGAGGAAATGACATTGGTGTCAATGAAGACATTTCTGAGCCGTCGGATTTCAACACTAATATCTTCATTTGTGTTCCGAAGACTAACGGAGGTCTTACGGGTGTTGTACGACATTAGGGTAAGTAATTATTGATATAATTTAAATTTTTGGGTGAACTAACCCTTTAACACTTTCAAGACCCAGAAAGGTAGTAAAGACATCATTAAAATCATCCATGTGACTCCAAATTTGATGAAGCGGCGAGAATACTTTTTGTGTGCAAAAACCAACATAAATAATGACTTTATTCAACAATTTCTTCTAGCCTGTGTCAGACTCTTACGCTGGTGACGCAGTGTGAATGGTGCAGCACTTCCAGAACACTGGCTTACGATTGGCCGACGTTGTTCACGTGAGCGCCACAACACATGCGATCAAGTTGTTCTGCTGTAGAACTAGGAAGCACTGCGCTGTTTACACTGCATCAACAGCGTAAGAGTTTTACACAGGCTAGAAGAAAGGTTGAACCACTGTCACATGGATGATTTTAACCATGTCTTTACTGCCTTTCTGGGCCTTGGAAGTAAATAGCTGTCTATGGAGGGGTCCGAGAGCTTTCGCATTTCAGTAAAAATATCTTCATTTGTTTTCCAAAGATGAGTGAATGTCTTGCGGGTTTAGAACGACATGAGACTGCATAATTAATAAGAGATATTTTATTGTTGGGCGAACTAACCCTTTAAGTGGTCATTCACAGAGAGATAATGTTCTGTTTGAAAAACGCTAGACTAGATGTTATGAGCAACATTGAGACGCAATGTGGCAGGAATATAAATGAGGGTTGAATTCTAGCATTAAAAACTGCTTGATATAGTACAACAAATCAATTCCCTTGTTTCATAAACAGCCTTTAGCCCTTTTGTTATACATTTTTTGAGAGACTTTAATTATTAATAGCTAGCTATGCAGCAGTATTATAATGGTTTATTTATACCTTAGAGATAGGCAGGCCTCAACTGGTAAAGAAATATTATACAAGAAGATTGCATTACAGTTATAGTTTAATAAAAGTTATAGATTATTTTAACAAGCACTGCAGAAACTACTTTAATGTTGAAACTCATTTAAACATTTTCTTGTACTGTGGCTTCCTTTAAACACACATCAGACTGTCTTATAAAGTCTGATTGTATCTGATGTGTAACAATCTGATAAAAAACAGACATCGGTCTTTCACATCTCAAAAATGTTTAATTGACGTTTCTGATCCATTTAAGTTTATCAGAGATCATCATCTAAGCCTTTATGCCGTAATGCACAACTCTGGCACATTAGACCATTTTAATCAAGAACAAAGTGGAAATGAAAGATGAGCTCTGTTAAAACATTAGGATGGAATAAGTGAAATAGCTTTTTTTTCTTCTTTTTTTTTACTTACTTGTAGTATATACAGTCAAACCAAAGTGTATTCAGACACCTTCAACATTTCTCACATTATCATGGCAACAAATGCACCTTGCTAATATCAGATAACTTTGATAGAAAGGTATGTAATGGATTACAATCAACCAATCAGCTGCCAGCTGTTAAATTTAAGTACAAAATTAGATAATACCAGTAATACTAGATAGATTTAGTTGATTAAACCAACACCTTCCTTCCGCGATTCGTACCGAGGGGGACCCCCCTCGCCCCCGCGGAGGTCTGTGCACGACACTGCAGCTCCTAATGACTTGCTTCTCTTTTACAGTTTTTGTACTCGCAAGTTGTGAGAAGGACCTTGATACTTTGGACCTTTTTAGGAAATTTGAATGGCCTAATAAAAAGCGTGTTAAATCATTATGGTATATGGGATGCTGCGTAATGTCATGTCTCTAGCAGAGCATTTTGAATATGTCATGCATATTCAATATTTCACTCACCCCTACCAGTGAAACAATGCAGTGAGCCGAAATGACCGACGACTGGCGTTTGTCTGAGAAGACGTCTATTTACACATTTCTAAAATCCTCTGTTAATCCTGTTTTTGAGATAAGGCCAGGCCTGGAAGCGACCCAATCTTAATTAACATCTTCCTCTGAACCGTGTCAAAACAAGAACATTTTGTTTCAGCCTGCCCACTACCTGTCCACTAAAGAGCAGTCCTGTCAGCCGCATGTTTTGTCTCTGATGCTGATTGCTCTTGAGCTGTCTGTCTGTGTGACACATACAGCACCATGAATGCAAAACCCAATTATCCATTCCTAATCTGATACCCACATTTAACATGTTGTCAATATGAGTCCAGAGGCAAATAGGTGTATTTGTTTTAACCAGATGGCAAGAGGTTAAATAGTCTCATCATGGGACAACTGATCGTTTTCCTTTTTTCTCCATTCATGTGGGTATACGTACTGACCTTACATCAAGGATGGAAAGTTGAAGGCTATAGGCCATTGTGGCCGTCTTAATTAGGAACAAAGCCTAATGGAAATGAAGATGGGCTCTGGGATGGATTGTGTGATTTAGCAAAAAAGACGATATTCTACTGTAAAAGGACTTTATCTTGTGATATCACTTGTTACCATTACTTATTAAAATTAAAATTACTTAAACCGATTAGCACTGTTATACTACTTTATATATACATATATACACTGTAAAAATTTATTTAGAAAAAAAGTTACCTGGTTGCCTTAATTTTGAGTTCATTGAAATTAAAATTTTGAGTTGATACTATGAACATTTTTTGAGATTCGACAACCTTTATTAAAAGATTATTAAAAGATTTTGTAAGCATATTGGGTAATTATGTGTGTGTTATTTCTGATGACGCAGTGAAACATGACAAATAGTGCTATTTTCATGATTTATCAAATTTTTTATGTGGTTCAGATACAAAAATATTTTGAGTTTCTATTTATTAAACTAATTTCCTTCATTGTATCAACTCAAATTTCAATAAACTCAAAATTTTAAGGCAACCAGGTTACTTACTTTTTTAAGTTAAACTTACAAAAACCACCACAATTTTTACAGTGTGTATGTGTATATATATATATATATATATATATATATATATATATATATATATATATATATATATATATATATATATATATATATATATATAATATATAAAATTTCCTATAGTATCTAATATTTTAGAGCTGTCAAAATGAACATGTTAACGCACATGATTTATTTTTTCTTTCAGTTTAACACTTTAAAAATGTTAAGCCATTTAACGTAGTATCCATTTAATCCTTAGACTAGCACTATTCATGCCAAAACTTTTAAACCATTCAATCACGATAAGACGCAAAAGAGAACGCAGTTCACTTGTGTGCACAAAAAGCTGCATCAGACAGCGATTGAATGGACAAAAACACAAAATGATGCCAAAATGCATGTTTTGTATTTAATTTGAGACTCAAATGTCAAATTATTACAATATAAATATATGTTAGGTGTGATTTATCGCAAATTGATTGCAAAAAACATGTGATTTAATTAGTTACTTTTTTATCTAATAGCACTAATAGTATTACATTTATTTATTGGACTATATAAAAATGATAGAAAAAAACTTTTTCAGTAATTTGCATAAAATGTAAACATATTATAGGGCTGTTCATTTTATTAATTTGTTATAATAATTTACAATTAATTAATCATGCACCAAAAGATCACTTAAAATTATTGTGTTAGATGAGAAAATAACTGAATAACCATTACATAAAAAGTAGCTTTAGAGAAAAAGATTTTGATTCAACAGTATTTATTACACACGACTTTATTTTTTCAAATGACGGATTAATTCAGAAACAAAATAAGTGGCCATCTTTATGAGTCCCAGAAAAAACTGCTCACCGGATTCTTTAAAGAACGCAGACTCGTTCATTCAGTCGTGAAGCGCACAACAGTTCTGCTGTGGCTTTGTTTGGAAATAATTTAATTGGCGAAATTGAGCAAAAACAGGCAATATTGTGTAAGATTGTTAAATTATATTGCACAATTAAAAAACCCATAGAAGAGGCATTTTTTTGCCCTGATATCTTGAATTTTAGTGGCATTTTTACTGCATTCTTACACTGTGTCCTAACTACATGCAATGCGACGATTTTAGAAACGGTTTCTATCTCTGCGACGGTAATAATAATACATTTTATTTATGATGCCCTTTTCTTAAACCCAAAGTGCTACAGTAAAATGAGCAGTAAAATGTCTTAAACAAATATGTCTTAAAGGGGTACTTCAGCGCTGGGAAGATGAATCTGTATTTAAACTGGGTCATCAATGTAGTAGAAATGTGAAATTATTTTTTAATTTGGTGTCTTCTAGACTGAGAAAAGACAGAAAATGTATTTTTGTCCCATGGGGATGAAAGACTACAATTCCCAGAATGCTTCGCTGCCCTGTGCCATTCCCAACGCCACCAACTTGATTACAGTGACTGAGTTAGAGAAGACACTACAATTAAAAACTGAACGTGTGTGTTCAATATAATGAGTGAGTCACCGCGCGAGTCTCACAGCACTGAGCACTAACTGCAGGAGTGATGAGAGCTGAGGTAATCGCGACTACACTTGCGGCATACATTCACAACGCGAGTTCAGTCTGGCACTTTTCAGTTCATGCCTTTACAAGCTTAACTTTCATAGAAATTAATTTGAGAAGTTAAAAGACTTACATTGCTCACCATAGCTTCGTTTAAATGAGTGCCTGTAAGCTGCCAGCTGAGCTCTCCCTGCAAGCTGTGTGTAATCTCCCATCCCCCATGCGCGGATTCAAAACATGCGGTAATGGCTCCCTCTGCTGGCTGTAGTCTTAAGCCTTTGGGCAAACATTCCTCCTATGATGCAAAAATCGTCAATTTGCATCATAGGAGGAATTTTTCCAGAAATAAAATGCATAAATCTCTTGTCTCAGGGAGATACGAGTGGGAAAAGCACAATAATTTGAATATACTCCAGGGTTTCTACTGATACAAAGCCATGTGCTAATCGCTGAAGTAACCCTTTAATAAACTTTTTTTAAATGACCCAACGTTGGTGCATTTCTGATGGGCAGAGAAAGCACATTCCATAGCTTGAGGGCTTTGTATAAAAAGGCTCTTTTAATGATAATCTCAGGTAATGTTTATGTGCTTTTGTATAGTGTGAAAAGCGTGTAATGTGACTTTGAATATCATTCAGTGCTCCCAGCTTTGTAACATGGTCGTACAAAAAAAAAACCAATGAATAAATCACCTCAGATCTTGAAATTAAACAAATGGTAACAAGAACATTCAAACTGTGAACAAACAAGTATATTCTATGACAAAGATTGTTTTAGTGACTCTAAACGACTCTATATTAGTGTATTTTTAGTAATGTTTAAACGGTGTCATATATGTGAATTTGATGTACTTCTGAATGTACTTATCCATTTTCTTGCGAGTGCCGTCACAATTAATCTCTGGTGCCGTGCACTTGAAGCGAGAGCCCGCTGTTCTGATTGGCTGTGATTTTTTTGATCGATTTGTTGCATCTCATAGTCCCGTCAAGTCTGATGTGGACAGACAAGCTCAGATAATCTAAACACATAATATTTTTTCCATAATTAACATATTAAATTGACAGCTCTATTATTATCATTTTTATTATTTTAAATATATTTCATTTTTACATTTATATAGCATTTGGTGGTTTAATTCCATGTAATTTAACATAGGAAACATTCTCAAGAATGTTATTTGTCTTTGAAATGTTTTTTTATCTCTGCGTTAGCGTCCTTTTTTTCCCACTTTCTTAGTTTCCCAGACTGCTCTCCTGTGAAATCTGTCAGTGTCTAGTTGGCCAGTGAATTTTCTGTCATCTGTCCCCAGGCGCTAATGGAAAATGAAAGCAAATAAAGATGATGGTGGAAACTAGTGTGTTTTATCATGAGGAAAAAAATGCAGCCTTCTGTTCGGAGGGAGATTTCGCCATCTCCTGATAATGTATCGGGATGCTCCGCTTAAAACTCCCATTAGCCGTCTCCGACTGAGTGACTCTGAAGTATTTGGGAAGCAATGTTAGACTAATGTCTCTAATTCATGCCCATTCGGCCATTGATTTTTCCTTGGCATAATCATTTTCCAGCATATTAAGGAATGTGAAGTGGAGGGCACTGTTAGCGGAAAGGAATCACCGAGGTGCCTGAAGGGTTTCGATGAAATATTGATATTATATTGCAGCAGCCGAAGGTGAATCTGAGGTCTACGGTAAATTCTGCTTTACAGTCATCCATAGAGGGCAGGGTCAATTGAATGGAATTTAATTTGTGTTCATTCTATTAGAAATCAGTATAATTGTCTGTACTATTCTGTGTTAACCTCTACTTTTAATCTTGAATGTTTCTGAGTTAAATCAGCATATTCAACCAGAAAAATGTAGGGCCTTGACTTGATTTGATCCATCTGGAATTGAATAAATCATGAGAAGTGTGTATTACATATTAATGCAGGTTTGTTAAAGGGGATAGGATAAAAAGGGTAAGGATGACTTGATGTTTTTATGTCTGCCTGTAGCGGTGTGAAAGATGTTTTCATGTGTGTTCATGTATTACTGAGTCTGACAGCTGTTTACTCTTTACCAGGTTCTTGCAGATGCCGTTTCTCGTCTGGTTGTGGACAAATTCAGCGAGCTCACTGACAACTTCACGTCTCCACATGCGCGGCGGAAAGTTCTGGCGGGTGTTGTCATGACAACAGGTAGAGTTCTGCATAAATAAATTAAAAGCTGAACATCTGCATTTTGCCACCAAATGGCTCTGAGACCATTCTTAACAAGCAATATGTCAAGATTTGAACTCATTAGTAATCTTTTTGAATCAGCCTAATGAATCACTCGCCGACTGCATGATGGTTTTTCATGTACTTGTATTGAAGTCTACTTTTACAACAACAACAAAAAAAATCTTAATGAAATCGAGGAATCAGATCATTTAACAACTAGAAAGGTAACATTTCTAGATATTCCTAGACTTTAAAGGAAGTGTATGTGAGATTGTGGTCAAGACTGGTACTGCAATCACTTTCGAATCTCCCCCTCCCCTCTGACTCGAGGTTGCCAGATATCTGCATGATCCAACAGAAAATATTTGTAGCTGCAGCTGTAGTAACTAGAGCAGATCTGGCAACCTGGATGCAGAAACACTACTGACTTCATGATTGGTCGATAGGTGGAGGGCAGAGCTTCAGGCCAAAACACAACATGACAACATCAATATCAGTTGAGGGCTGCAGCAACAACTTTTAAATTACTATATCCTGGCCAGACTACTGTTGTCAGTGATATAAGTATTTGAAATTAACATGATTTCTTAATGCCTAGTGACATATCAGGGCCATTTTATGATTAATTTAAATACATTTCTTACATACAGTTCCTTTAAAATAGTTTTCAGGTGTGAGTGAGTGTTGTGTGATTTTTGTTGGTTCGGTATTCAGTCCTAGTATGTTTGCTCCTGCTTTTAACTCAGGCACTGATGTCAAGGACGCTCAGGTCATCTGCGTCTCCACGGGAACCAAGTGTATAAACGGCGAGTATATGAGCGACCGCGGCTTGGCGCTCAACGACTGTCACGCTGAAATCATTGCTCGTCGCTCCCTGATCAGGTATCTCTACATGCAGCTGGAGCACTTCTTAAGGTGAGACACCGGCGTCACTGTCTTGCATGTGTGTGTACGTCTCGTTTGTCTTCATAGGATGATGGATGATGTTTAGTCTTGCAGAAAGGGAAATTAAACTCATAAACCATTTTTAATTTTACACTTTGTTATTGTATACAGTTTTAGATAGAGATGCAAAATGAATTGTGATTATTAATGAAATGGTCTGTGCAATTTCTTAAACCACCAAATATATACATATACGGATACTGATCACACCTTTAAATGTTTAGTATCTCAAATTACTGTCACAATGTTTATGGTCGTGCAAGCCATAATTTTGTTTTGTATGTACATGACAAAAAAAAAAAAACGTGGGGAAAATTATATTTTTGTATTCTTTCTCTCTAAATTTAGCAACAATAAAGAGGAGCACCAAAAGTCCATATTCACGCAGTGTGACAAACGTGGCTTCCGGCTGAAAGACAACGTCCAGTTTCATCTTTACATCAGCACGTCGCCCTGTGGAGACGCTCGGATCTTCTCTCCTCACGAGGCGGGCGTAGAGGGTGAAACTGAGTCTTTATTCAATCAGACTATTCACTTCTTTATGCATGATCAAGCGGGAGGTGGATGAGGACTTTAATTTACTCAAACACTTGTTGGAAATTAATGATCAAAACTGAATAGTTGTGTTCAATTAAGATCAGTATAGGCCCTCTTATGATCAGGTCGCATTTCATTATAATTTCACTTGACTGTCTGACTGCGTTTCAAAAACAAATTTCATCAATGTTTTTAATTAGCTGGCTTTGTCGACTCCCCTTTTGGCCTGATTAATTCTGCTCTTGAGTGTCGCTTTAATGGCCATACAATTATTCAGCTGAAGCAAAAAAAAACAATTACTCTTCTTTAAGATATTCTTATTCGCTGATTAAATCTGTTGTTTAATTGAAGTAGATTTACATTTTCAGAAACATTGCCTGGAAGTGCCTCTCATTCTTTTAAAATGTTTCTTTAACTCTGTTCTCCTCAGACCAGGGAGACAGACACCCCAACAGAAAGGCAAGGGGCCAACTGAGAACCAAGATCGAGTCTGGAGAGGGAACCATCCCGGTGCGATCTAGTAACACCATACAGACATGGGACGGAGTTCTGCAGGGGGAGCGGCTGCTCACGATGTCATGCAGTGACAAAATCGCAAGGTAACAGACTGCAAACACGTGTACATACAGGGCTCCAGACTGCGACTATAATGGTCGCATTTGCAACAAATAAATATTAGTTTGCGAGTTATATTTTTGCTGAGATCGCCACTGGCGACCATATGAATTTACTTATAACTGACATGTTACATGTTCTGTGACGAGAAGCCCATCACATCTTTTGTTGTGTTGATGTAATAAAATGAGTCGACGCACAGAAAAGTTGCAATGGGGGAAAAACTCAACTCAGCGAGTTTGAGCGTCAAAATATGAACTGAAACAGCGAGGATCATCTTCAGTTTCAGAAACACATCTCAGAATGCAAATGTATTGCTTTTCCAAAGCCTTCAGCTCTATCGAACAACAACACTGACAACTGTGCCAGCATAAGAGAGATAGAAAAGATGGAGATGCGTCAATGAATGTTAATATGTTGCTTTCAATGTGTTTGTTAATTTTAGTAAACTAAATTGTCGATTTTATCATTAAATAGAAGCAATAAATGTAATTCTGGCACCCTTTAATGTGGCCTGATAGATTGCTCAATCAGCATTTTGACCTTGGAAAAGAGCTTGTGTAAAACAGCTTAAGAACAATCATGTCAAATTTACCTCGGAAAAGACATTCAATGCTCATAAACTCATTAGTCAGCTAGAAAAATAACTATAGAAAGGGGCACTTTGCTAAATATATGCGTTCACATAATCTTTATACTTTTACTTAATCTGTTTTCTACATAAAGAATGGAAGTAGCTAAAAATGAAATTCAACATTGCCTATATAATTGCATTTGAAGAGCTGCATTTCACCAAATTTATCCTATCAGATATTACTAATGAAGGAAAAAATGAATAGGTGTGTACAAGACATATTGTTCATAGGGTGCATTAGGAGAAGGCCAAACCATGCTCTGTGGCCAAATGATGGATGAAAATGCAAAAAAAGGAAAGAAAGGCAGATGTAACACCACATTTATTATTTTGTGGCACTTAATAATTTGGCTCCTATTTTTTCTCCTATAGAAGCCATTGGCTCTTTAATTAAATGTTTTGTCTAAAGCCCTGACATACGAGTCCTGTTCCAAAACCTAGAGAGCTTGTCTTGCCTGCTGCCTATATAGGCATCTGATGCTCAGAAACAACACTAATATTTACCAGTTGCTCCGTTTTAAGGTTGTCCCAAGGCCAGTAATGTTTTGCACTTAATGTCTTCACTAGTTGCTATTAGTTGTTACATTATAAGTATAAAAAAGTGCAGTTATATATATATATATATATATATATATCACTCAGCCAAGACATGTACGCTATCTTACATTAGTATATATATATATATATATATATATATATATATATATATATATATATATATATATACATATATATATATACATATACATATATAAAATACACAGATATAATACACACACTTGACTGGCCAGAACAGAGTCCTGACCTCAACCTGATAGATCACCTTTGGGATGAATTAGAGCGGAGACTGTGAGCCAGGCCTTCTCGTCCAACAGCAGTGCCTGACCTTACATACTAATAACCATATCAAATTTAGCTATGTTACAAAATAATAATATATTCTAATTCTGTTCACTGAGTTCATCACAATGCATTCTGGGATGTCCTCTGTAAAGGATGTAATGTTGCATTCAAATTTTGGCCATAATGAGCATAATATTCCTGCCTACCTTTGCTTCTATGATATTTTTTTTTTTAAAAATCTGCCTAGTTAAGCAGCTCACTAAGTTGGAGCTATTGTCAGCCCTCTTCATTAGAATAATAGACAGCTCAGCAAAACCAGCAGTCTGGAACCTTCTGGTTAATCTCACTGCGCTAGGTAGATGCTGTACCTGTCACTGTTGGGAAGAGAATAAGGGCTTTGTGAATTTAATTGCTTGTTGGCTATTACCGGACTTCATAATTGACAGGGAAAGAGGTGCATGGGTTCAACATTACTATAACCCTAGTTAAATAAAGAAGACAGCATTATCAGTGTAGGAGGGAGCGTTCATTTATCCTGTGGGGTCAATGTGGCGATGTGTCTGTCCCTGCCGCCCAGCAGCTGTGAGCGGAGAGATAAGGACATGTCAGACACAGCTGTGACCAAAGAGCACAGGTCCTGTCCCTGCTAATGAGAGAATACCCAGTACACACACACTTTAACTGTCACTCGGTAGTACATGTATGCATTATCCTTATCCTGCAGTCTCTTCGTATTTATTTAATTATACTTTCATTTTGAATCATTTTTTTTATATAATGGTAGAACTCCATTGAAACTGCAGAATTTGTTCTTATTTTTTGTTTTCAATTAATAGAATATAAAACAGCAAAGCTTCTTTGCTATATATATATATATATATAGTCGTTAAAAATCCCAGGATGTCCTTCGATTAAGAGTAGGGGTGTAACCCCGGCATCCTGGCCAAATTTGCCCATTGGCCACTGTCCATCATGGCCTCCTAATAATCCCCATATCCTGATTGGCTTCATCACTCGGTCTCCTCTCCACCAATCAGCTGGTGTGTGGCGAGCGTTCTGGTGCAATATGGCTGCCGTCCCATCATCCAGGTGGATGCTGCACATTGGTGGTGGTTAAGGAGATTCTTCCCTCTATGTAAAGCGCTTTGAGTGCCTAGAAAAGCGATATATAAATGTAATGAATTATTATTAATTTAACACGTCAATTTGGTGCAATTAATTATGGGAAAATAATCTGTTAAAATTATTAATGCACCCGCCTCAGCCAATGTGTTATCTTACATTAGTTATTAGTTTAGTGAGGAACATGATGCAGGGCAATAACTGACTGTGTGATGAAACACAGTCCAGTGCAATGAAAATAGTTCCAAACAAAGCCACAGCAGAACAGTTGTGTGCAACATACACACTGTACAAAAACTGTTGGTTTAACTTAAAAAATGAAGTAACCTGGTTGCCTTAAAATTTTGAGTTTATTGAAATAAAAAATTTGAGTTGATACAATGAAGGAAATTTGTTTAATAAATAGAAACTCAAAATATTATTGTATCTGAACCACATAAAAATTGAATAAATCATTAAAATAGCACTATTTGGCATGTTTCACTGCGTCATCAAAAATAAAACACACACAATTACCCAATATACTTACAAAATCTTTTAATAATATTTTAATAAAGGTTGTCGAATCTCAAAAAATGTTCATTGTATTAACTCAAATTTTAAGGCAGCCAGGTAACTTTTTTCTAAATAATTTTTTACAGTGCAGTGGCGTTTCATTACTGAATGAATCTGTGTTGTTGTTGTTTTTAGTGAATCGAGGGAGCAGTTGATTCAGTGACCCATTTATAAAGACGGCCACTTGCTTTGTCCCTAAATGAATCAACTGTTTGAATGAATCAAGTCACTCATTAAGACAGTAAGGCTGCATTTACATGGTTCAAGTGACCCAAATCCGAAGTCTTTTTAGTAAAAAGTGCTCCACATGGCTTCAGGGGCCTAATAAAGGCCTTCTGAAGCAAATCGATGGGTTTTTGTAAGAAAAATATTCATATTTATCACAAGTTGCCAGACCGCCTTCTGTATTCAACTTACTAAGAAACATGTTAATAATGGATATTTTTCTTTCACAAACCCATCGGTCAGCTTCAGAAAGCCTTTATTAACCCCAAAAGCCTTGTGGAATACTTTTGTAATACTTTTGTGATGAATGCACTTTTTTGGGCGTCCAATTTTGGGCTGCAATTCACGATTATAATCATCTTTTAATATTATTAAGTCAAAATAATGTTAAGTCATCTTTTAATATTACTGCAATTGTATTTGTCTGAAAGAAAAATGTCATAATATACACCTAGGATGACTTGAGGGGGTGTAAATCATGGGCTAATTTTTATTTTTGGGTGAACTATCCCTTTAATACATTACTGTATGTATTGATGTCTGATCCATCCGTTGACGTATTGAACTAGATAAACTAGAGAGCCAATGAGCCTTTCGTGTTTTCAGTATCTTTTTGATACAGTATTGTTTGCTGATTCACTTTATTGCTTTGGTTTTCAGTGAAAAGCGGTGTTTATTGAGAACTGAGCTAGTTTATGTGTTGCTCAGGGACGGTCTGACACACTCACACACCGCAGAACTGATGTTTACAGCTCTCACTCAAGGAAAAGCAGCCCATCTGCTTCGATGAATGAGCGTGTGGTTTTGATAGAATGCTGTGTCTCCTCCGCCATAGCCTGTACCTGCTCTTCTAGAAACATGACCAGATGTGAGTCTCAAACTGGGACACACAGTGGGTGGAAGGTGTTCCTGTGAATTTTTAATGGAAGGTGCTGATCCAGCAGTGTCTGAAATAAGAATAACAGCAGCTCCAAAACATGCAACATGTTGAAATGACACATACTGTACATGTCTTTTTGTTGATCTTTAGTTTAAAGGTGCAGTATTTATAAAGATCTATTGACAGAAATGCAATACATAACTATGTTTTAAGTGGTGTATAAAGACCTTACATAATGAACCGTTATGTTTTTATTACCTTACAATGAGCCATTTCTATCTCCATACACCGTGGGTCCCCTTACAGTGAAATCAATATTTTGCGCCGCTAAGTTTCTACAGTAGCCCTAAATGGACAAACTGCTCTACAGAGTGCTAGTCACTCTGCTGTCTCCAACGACAACATTTTTGTCCTGTGTCAGCCACCGTAGCTTCTCTATGTGCTTCGAAAGGGAGCAGGGTGCAATTCACAACCTCACCACTAGATGCCGCTAAAATCACACATTGCTCCTTTAAGTCTGTCATACATAAACCCTCTTCCTAATCATCTGTTTTATTTTGTTTAGAACAAACCTAGAACTGTGCTTTTAATCAAAAATACAGTAAAAAGTGATGATATTCTGAAATATTGCAGTTTAAAATAATCGTTTTCTATTTTAATATGTTTTAAAAATGTAATTTATTCCTGTGATGAAAAAGTAACATTTTCAGCAGCCGTTACTCCAGTCTTCAGTGTCACTTGATTCTTTAGAAATCCTCAGTTAAGTTCTTTAATATGTCTTCTGATTGATTGAATGCATCTTTGCTGAATATGCTGTCTTTATGGAAATCAAAGGCAGGCTTGCATCAAATTGTGCACCCATCCCATGCTTGTGTGTTAACTGCAGCTTTGAGTTCTTCCAGCCCTAAATTATTCATGTGAATTATGTGCCACTGAGGTTTTAACCTATAGGTTGTTTGTTCTTACCCAAAAATGCAATATGTGGCTTTTTTGCATCGCAGTGCTTTTGATTAGAGCCCTTGTCTTATGATCAGAATCAAGTGTTCCAGTAATAGGCTAGTCTCAGAAGTCCATTCATTGACCACATACTGCCTATACACACACAAACACAGGCATGTAAAAAATTCCTTTCTGATTGGCCGGCTTCGAAGCAACGTAAACGAACACAGCATTTGTCAAAAGTTTTCCAGGATGTAGTGTCTTAGCAGGTACATTAGATATCTGACGGCCAACAGTACCAGTAGTAA
This sequence comes from Pseudorasbora parva, assembly GCF_024679245.1. Taxonomy (NCBI): domain Eukaryota; kingdom Metazoa; phylum Chordata; class Actinopteri; order Cypriniformes; family Gobionidae; genus Pseudorasbora; species Pseudorasbora parva. Next base: position 44,787,454 of record NC_090176.1, read on the forward strand.
AAGTTGAACTGTGTCTTTCTGGCGTCGGAGGCTGTTGATTGGCCAAGCTGAAAAGAACATCTCCAATCACTTGAGTCTGGAATCTTTTTAGCCGCGTTCAGCAGGTGTTGTTTTGGGGAGCAGATTTGGCCTTGATTAGGCCTTTTGATTGTGAATGGCTGAGGAGGGAACCCAGTGGGTGAGTCTGGGACCTGTGAAGAAGTAAATGAGGTGGTTTGGAAGAACAGCGCTAATTGAACAATTCATCCACTGGGGCTTTTTTATATAACAGGCATTTGAAATTCATTTACATCTGGGCTGCTGCTGGCCAGATTGGTTTCTTTGCTCTCTTGTTTTTCATCTTTTGTGATTCTTGTAGTTCCTGATTGTCTTATATGCTCCGTCTACATGGTAATTTTTAGTGTTTTTGGTGGAGTGAAATTAGGACTCCATTATGTAAAAGGGCTGGAAGTACTTCAGGCTAGTAACAAACTTAAAATAAAAAATAAATTAAAAAAGCCAGCTGAGTCAATGTAGTAAAGGTAAAATGCAGTGGTTGTCATCTGGTGGACCGTGACCCAAAAACAGGCCGTTTTGATAGAGCTGCATACAGCTGAGGAAAAAATATTAATAGACCAATAATTAATATTAACCAATAATAGAAAGTATTATATTCCAAATCTACATTAAATATAAAAATTATTATTATAATTAACTTTGAATTAAATATAATACAATTGGCTGGCAGGTTTGATGTCGAGCAGCAGGGCAAATCAATGCAAAACAGTAATAAAATTGTAAAATAATTATAAATAAGTTTAATGAAATTCAATGAGGGGGGAGTGCGACATTGCAAAATGACAATAATAAAATAATGAATTAAGTGTAAAAATTATTGTAATAAAATGTGCCGCAGGTCTGTTCTGAAAAAGATTTAAAATATAATTAAATTTAATAATAAATTCTATAAATGGGCCGCAGATCTGTTTCGATGGGGTTGCATACAGCAGGGAGAAATCAATGCAAAATGCATATAAAAAATGTAATTTGAAAATTAAATATAATAAAACGAATTATTGTTCAAAATAGATACATTTTATTGTTGCATACCCACTCAAACTATGTTTTTTGCATACTGTTGGTTTTATGCAATTCATAGAAGTAGAAATAAATTACTATGTTGATTAGTGTTATATATTTTTGGGTTAAGTTACCACTTGATGTCCAATGGGGAATCTTAGTCTTGAAGAAGCGAAGCCTTGATCTGAGGTGTTTGGGTTTGTTCTTGCAGGTGGAACGTGGTGGGCATCCAGGGCTCTCTGATGAGCTACTTCACTGAACCCCTCTACTTCTCCAGCATCATCCTGGGCAGCCTGTATCACGCTGATCATCTGTCCAGAGCCATGTACCAGCGGATTGCTGACATCGAAGACCTGCCCCAGCAATTCTCCCTCAACCGCCCTCTGCTCAGCGGTAAGACAACATCATAGGGCGGGCTCGCATTTTCACTCTCAAATCATTGAAAATGGCACCGATGTCAAATTCTATTACCATTTACTAGATGGACATTTTCCCTCCACTCGCCTTCAATTTCCTTGTGGTTTGATAAATTACTGGAATTGGCCTGCTCTTCATCTCACCATCACACACCGACAGCCTGTTTCAGTAATTCATACCATGCCTGAAATCGCAGAAGCCCCTGATGATTTCTCTCACAATTTTTTTAAATCTTTTTAAAAGTAATCCCACTCACTCTATAGCAGTGTTGGGAAATTTAAAGTGGTTTGTCTACGTATAGAGGCAAATGCACAACTATTAAATTAAAGAATTTAACAGGTTGCGTTTTTATACATGGTACAAAACAATGAATATTGTATTGTATGTCCCTATCAAGTTATTTTATTTTTTGCCCCCAAACCAATCAGAATCATTAAATACTGAGAGACTGCCTATACAGAGTCCTGATCTTAAATTTTGGTAAACATGTATTACAGTAGACATTGTAAACGTACTGTGGACACAATTACGCATATGGGACTACGGATTTAAACTTAATGTATTTAAAAAGAGAAACGCATGAAGCTCGAGGTGTCAGAATGCTAGTCTGGAGTCAGAAGCAAGATGCAACCCATAGCAATGCGTAGAGGCAACAACGTCTGAGGCGACAAACAAAAAACAGCAAATAAATGACTTTTGAGTGGTTTGTTACAAAAGTGCACATTCTAAGCTCTGAACCTCGGACGTGTGACGCGCTAGAGAAGACTTAATTGGTTCTCGCGTGTCACTTGTGCACATTTGAGGCCCCGTTTATGGCTATTTTGAAAAACTGGGAAATTTCCCTTCATTTGCGCCCCTTCGTTTACACACAAATGGAGAATTCGCCTCTGAAAACGAGTCTTTCTAAAAACTCCGGCAAGAGTGGAGATTTTGAAAATCTTCGTTTGCACATTTGTATGTAAACGGAGACAAACGGGTGTTTAGGCAGCCAACGTCACAGTATGCGCCAGAGCTCGCACCTACGTCAAAAGTGCAACCTATGTTTACATGTGATAGTGGAAGCGTTCAGAGTAGCAGTCGCATTTATGTTGGTGCAAACTCTTTTTGTGTGTTTGCATTTGCAAATACAGCTGCTCTATTATGTCGAGGAGCAGAGACGAATGAGTGCTCGGAGGTCAGCAATTTTGGAACAACTTCTCCCTCCAACACGAAAAACCAGACCACGTCACCGCCAGCGCCGACGCTATTTTCAGGATTCTGATTGGCTTACGTTGGCTTGAGCTTCTCGTTACACCGCCACCTACAGGTTTAGCATGCTCTTGACAGCATATATACACGGGTACGTGTAAGTGAATGCTTTTCTGAAAACTGACATGTGCACAAAGTTGAAACCGGAGAGGTTGAAATGTCTGTTTATTAAAATAGCCGCCCACATGTAAACGTAGCCTTAGCTTCTTTTCCTTATGGCGGATGGCAAACCCACTTGAAGGTGCACATTGCCACCTACTGTAATACAAATGCATGACAGCAGAAGTAAAGGATCTGGCTTAGAATAGCCGATACCGTTCAGTAGATAATTGACCCTGATATCGATCCTTGAGATTTTTTTTATAAAAAGGGTGAACAATTTTTATGCCTCTGAAATACTTTGGTTAGTTAGTAGCGTCACAACTTTTAGCTAGTTTCTTTCTACCCAGCACTGGGTATAGATAGACGCTTAGGTTACCTCATGAAATACTTGCTTGAGTTTCAAAGCGTCATCAGGGAGATGTCGGCTGCTCTTGGAGAGAACGTTTCCTTTCCCACTTTTGTTCCTCATGAGAAACACCCTCCGCTTTTGCACTAAGTTACATCAGATTCTTAGCAGAACTTGTTTTTAATGGCTTACTGCTGAAAATCTCCATTTGATGATGTGTTGTGGGAGGTTGAAGCGTAACTGCACTTGTCAACTCTTTTTGTTCATGTCGTCAATAAGTAAAGGGATTGAGCCATTTTTTGAGAGCTTAATTGAAATAGTATTGTAAGATTACATATTATACGATTAATATGTAATAATTTAATATTATTTTTATCTTAATAAGTATATAAATTTTAAAGAACAAAAGATTAAAATAATACCATATAACCTTCAAGTGTTTTTCAATTAATTACCATTGCTTCAGGTAATTAAGACAGTTTCTGTTTTGTTCTGTAAAAAAATGTTGTTGGTTGGGTATTACCTTTTTTGAGTTGTGTAAGACACAGTCCTGTTGTTTAGGATTTTATTGGAAACCTTTGCACCTATAAGCAGGGCCACGTTATCCTAATGGGCAACATGGGCTGCAGCCCAGGGCCCCGAACACCAGGGGGCCCCCGAGACAATTCTTTTATGTGTTATCCTTTTTTTTCTTTTTTTTTTTGGGATCGAGGTAATTATGCGTACGTTGAGCATCATTGTCGAGTCACAGCGGACACCCAGTACATCGTCACCTCAACATGTCGAACGAAAATGTAAGAAAATATGACACGGGCGGATCTACCAGGGTTTCAACTGTCACTCTAAAAGAAAGACCATTGCCACCCCAGCAGGCAGCTAGTGTATCCCAAATTCCCAATGCATAAAATATAAATTGTTCCTCTACAGATTTACATTAGCGGCACTTCAAATGTGATGAGAGAATAGCAATATAACACGTCTTTCAATTATTGTGTAGTAGTCCAACAAGTGACTCCTATAAACTGCTTAGATCTGCAACACAAATAGTTTGATCATGAATAGATCGCCTGTTATACGTCCCAATGTTAACGGATTTCAGCTCTCAATACACACGGGTGCGGTCCGGCAGTGCTTTCCAGGTGCGTCTGCAGCAGCGCGTCGACATTTCTGCACAGAGTTTATTTTGTGCTGGACGCGCTGAATTAAAGTGATAGAACGTTGTTCGCATTAAAATAAACATGCATTGAAGTGATAATCTGGTTATTTTGTATATCTGGGATTGGGGGCAAGGGCCCCGCAAAAGCTTAGCCCAGGGCCCCGCAAAGGCTTAGCCCAGGGCTCCGCAAAGGCTTAACACGGCCCTGCCTATAAGTACTGAATTGTTTAAATCAGTTTGTTCAAATTATTGTTGGCTGACATGCCAATGGAAATCCACTCCAGCAATAATCTAAAAAAAATGTATGTAAGTCACTGACATTCATTGGTTACAAAGTATTGGAACCCTAAAGCTTAAAGGGATACTTCACCGCTGACAAAACAGGCTTTTAAGAAAATTTGGGGGGGGGGAATTTAATTGGTGCTTCCAGACTAGAGAAAACAGAGAAATAAGGCAGCAATCTTCCCTTTTGCCAAATAGGTAGGAAAACTTCAACACCCATAATGCACTGGGCATGTCCCAGGCCACTCCCAGCAATTGTTATGGATGCACTTGACCAGAGTCAAATACTGCCTTGCTTGTGTTAGATTGTCAATTTGTGTTGTTCCTGAGTGCAGGGAGTAAGTTACTTTAGGTTTCCAGTGAAGGAAGCAGCGCATTGTAGGCAGTGGCTAAAGGCTGCAACGAATCGTAACTAGCCAACATTTCAAACTGGATGACCATGAACACAGTGTTTAAGGCCAAACAGAGGGGAAAACTGAAAGAAACTGCTGTTCTGTCAGTTCCGCCCAAAGCTTGTTACCATTATTACCATAATGCTATTTAAAGAGTAGACATAGAACAATACAATTTTCAGTGCTAAAGCCACCCTTAAATGAACTGTTCTGTTATTAACCCCCTGGTCGATCTGACTGTCCATGGGCGGGAATGCATAAATGTAATCTGTAGTTTTCACTAAAGCCCTGGAACTGTCAAAAGTGACGGACTTTTTCTGGAAAATAAATGTGAATTTCTCACATTGAAACTCGGCAAAGACATTTTAACACATCCACTGAATAAACAACCTTGAACACATTGTTGTATTCGTGTTCTTTCATTAAAAATAGAAGCCTTGAAATAAATTTCTTTGTATGCGTTCAGGAAATGTATTAGTTTGCATAAAAAGGGGCCACACTGGATGTTTGCAACAAATGCACCAAGGCCATCTCTGGGTTTAGTCTTCTACTATGATGAGTGTATTTGTGTGTTTGCAGGAATCAGTAATGCTGAGGCCCGGCAGCCAGGAAAGGCTCCCAACTTCAGTGTGAACTGGACGGTGGGAGATCAGGCTCTAGAAGTCATTAACGCCACCACAGGCAAGGATGACATGGGCAGACCCTCACGTCTCTGTAAGCACGCCCTATACAGCCGCTGGGTGCCACTTCACACTAAGGTACGACTATCACATCTTGTGTTTTAAAAAATGTAAACGCTAAGCATGTTATAAACACTATAAAGAAGTATTTAGTTACCTATCTCTACAACAAATCCTTTATACAGAACAAAAATAAAAAAATAAGTATAAAACAAAAATATAGTGGTATTTATAAACAATAATTATTAAAAACTCTAAGCCTAATCAAATTTATTTAAAGCGAAACTAAAACTGCTGTGTGTAAAATGTGTGTAACATTTGGGCACATTTGGGTATCTCTCTCTTTCTCTGAATCCAAATGTGTGCACTTGGTGCCTGTTTTGCATGCTTGATGTTAATTGCATTATATAAGTGCTTTGGAATATACAGCCCTGGGAAAAAATGAAACACTTCTCAATGTTAAGTGGTCTCTTTTCTTTTTTTTCAGAGCTGTAAGTGCAAAAATGTAAAAAAAAAAAAAAAAATCCTTCGCATTTTTCGCATACAGACGACAACATTGTCATTTAAAATAACGCTGTGTTATGCAGCCAGGCCACTACGCGCTTATGTAATGTAATACATATGACATGACCATTTTCACAAATTCACGTTTTTGTACAAACACAATAAATGTATCGTGTTAAAAAAAGTATAATAATTTGCAAAATTTTGCATTTTCAGGATCTCAAAAAGTTGTCGTGTAAACAAACGGCCATAACTCATAAAAAGTTTTCAGTTTTTTAAATTGAAAACAGTGCAGTGTAAATGGCCAGTAAGTCACAGCACATTTTAGATGATATCCAGCGTATATATATTATAAAAATATAGATTGTTAAATATTTTTTAGCGTTATAATTTTTTTTGCAAAACGTGAAGCATTTTATATCATTTTTTACTATTATAGTTACATATATATTTGTGTTTGTGAGTGTGTGACCTGTGCTGACAAAATTAGTTAAGAATGCGCACAGGTTATTTCAAGCTACAGGCAAACCAAATAAAAGATGTCGAATTTGAAGTTTTCGCAAAAATAAATTCATTAAACCCTCATCTAGCGATCCCAATGTTCCAGATAGCAATTAAACATCTAAAAGTATCTGTTTTAATATATACGTATATTTGTTTGTACGGTTTCTGAGAGGAGAACCTTTCCTTTGTCCACGCTTCTCGAAGGCGCTTCCCCCTCAGCATAAGTTTGGTATCGTGATACCGACAGTGCGTGATCCTGATATTCACATATACACAGAATTACAGTATTTCAAAATATTTGTCATGGCGAGTATTCATGTAAACATCATCTGTTATATCTTAATTAAACGTTTGGTTAACTGTTAGGGGAAAAAACATTACATGTGTAACATTATATTGGATCCGTGCATTACAGTGTGCCTTAATATAGAGGTTTCATGAATGTTCAAATAATTGTGGCATCGTGGAAAAAAGTTAAATTTTAATTTATTAATTTTATTTTAAGTGTAAAAATAAACGGCTTAAAGGACAACTCTGGTGAGAAATGAACCTAGGGGTAATTAACAGATGGTTACCAAGTAGATCGTTCTGTGGGATGCGTTTTTTTTATCTTTAAAAACAGATTAGCTTATAACGCTTGTCTATGGGCCACAGGCAGGGTAGTAAAATTAAATCTCTAGTTAATACCACTAACAAGGCTCAAAATAGCCTCACACTAACACAGTAGCATAATGAGGGCAAACCGAAGCATTGAAAACTTTGTAAGTTATAATCACGGTTCACGGACAGGTGCCATTATTTTCTCTGTTGCGTTCAGTGCTTTCTTCCGGAAACAACGGACCATATGAGACTCCAAGTCACAGTTCATCACTTAGCACAGCGCTTGTGGCTCGACTCTTCAAGACTGTTTTCCAAGATGGCGCCTGTCCGTGAACGCTTAATGCACTGTGTTTACAAAGTATCTTCTTATTAAACTGTTTGTTCACTAACAAAGTTCTCAATGCTTCCGTTTGCATGTAGGGACTCTCATTATGCTACTGTGTTAGTGTGAGGCTATTTTGAGCCTATTACCTAGCGATTTAATTTTACCACCCTGTGCCCCATAGACTAGTGTTATAAGCTAATCTTTTTTTAGAGATAAAACTCTTTACATTTGATTTTCATGAAAACGCATCCCACAGAACGATCTACTCGGTAACCATCTGTTAATTACCCCTAGGTTCATTTCTCACCGGAGTTGTCCTTTAATGAGTGTTGCGTTATATTACAAAATATTACAAAAATAAACACAAAACATCATAGTAATTTTTTTCCTCTTGGCAGCTCTCATCGACTCTGCGAATCAAAGTGCCCAAGCCCAGCTCATACCATGAAGCCAAACAAGCAGCGGTGGAGTATCACACGGCGAAGCAAACGCTCATCAAGGCCTTTCACAAAGCGGGCCTGGGTGCCTGGGTGAAAAAGCCCATAGAACAGGACCAGTTCTCCCTGAACTCTTGAAGAGGGGACATAAAACGACCAGGACATGACAACAACCAGCTGTTAATACTTCACTTGGTGTGTGTGTGTGTGTGTGTGTGTGTGTGTGTGTGTGTGTGTGCGTGCGTGCGCGTGTGTGCCTGTACGCGTGCGTGTGTTGCTGTTTGTTCTCAGACAAACTAAGAGCCCTTTAGTGTCTGTCTTTTTGCTCTCTTTGTGTGAATCATGACTTTGCCTTTTTAATTTGTAATGTAGAAGCAGGTTGTCATTTAACGTATGTTTGTTTTTGAAGTTAGCGGCATTAGCCTTCAGCAGATAACAGGATGTAATGTCATTTGTAACTGGAAAAATATTCTTTTTAGTTTTTCAAACTATTTTCACGAGAGAGGGTTGTTCTGACAAAACCTCGACGCCGTAAACGTGTACGTTACGTGGCTTCAGGTCGACCACACAGCTGTGCGCACGGGTCTGAAGGTTTCCTGGTCCAGCCTACCCAAATGCTGGCTCACCTTTTTGAGCATGATTCTCCTCGATATGCAAAACATAAGCATATTTATATTTTTTATTCCGTTCCCTCCGGATTTTTAAAAGGGGAAAAAATTCACATTGATCATAATTATACAGCATGGTCCCTTTAGATAGACACACTTTTGTCAGGACTATAGTGTAGAATTAGCATTCGCCGTATTTCTAGTCGGAATAGATTTCATATTTTAATTTGACCTCAGAGGGAAACTTGAACTTTTGCATATGGTTCCTTGAGCGCTTGGAAGCGAAAACTGTATTCTCAAACGGTTATTTGAATTGGAGTAGTCTTATGGATGCAACCAAATGGCATTGATCTTATTAAATGACGTGGCGTGGCTATTTAAATTTCTCAGAGGTCTTAAATGCATGTGTGAATTATGTAAGGCTCCGGCCTCACTCAAAGAAAGCCCTTTATCTGGGCTAAATACTGTAATGGACCATTTTAGAAGCCCTAATTTTCTTTTACGTCTCTACACTGTATTGACTTTAAGCTGCATGGAGTCCATCGGATCACTCAGACGGCAGATTTCCCAGAAAGCCTGATCTGCTCATGTGGTCGAAAGGAACAGTTCGTCCAAATATGAAAATTCACCCACATGTCGTTCCAAAGCTCCATAAAAGCACTCCATATGACTTTATTCCAAATCTTCTGAAGTCAAATAATAACTTTGCATGACCAGCACCATTTGAAACGACATGTAGGTGAGTGAATAATCCGCTTGTTTCTGGTTGAACTCGTCCTTCGACATTCATGCTGCATTTAGTCACTGCAGGTTTAAGAGCAGGGCATTGTGGGAGTTTTTCCAAGATGGCAGAATGGTCTGAAAAACGATGCACGTTTATTATTGACAAAAGTCATCTCTGCATGCGGAAGTGAGTGTTTGCAGGGGCGTCTCTGACTTTCACTTTATCCTTGCGTCTTGTTTCGAGGATCTTTTCTTTTCCTGCATAGACCTGAATCCTCCGAGACGGTCTCTGTAAGGCTGAATTCAGCTGTGTCCTCGAGAATGAGGTTTTCCCTGCTGTCGGAAGGTCTGAGCCAGGAGCTCAGGCGCTCTTTGATTTATGGCTTATCCAGTGCAGCATGTTTGACTGGGTAAGGTTATGGAGAGCTAGGAAGCAGAACTATTTTCTGTACCGATCATTATTTTTTAAAGTTGAGCTTTGGTGGTTTTCAGACTCCAGGAGTGTTGCTGTATAATATAAACTCCTGGTAGGATTTATTACATTTCAGTCATATGATTTGACACACAAGATGAAAGATACAAGGCTGCGTAGCTGACCCAAAAAGGAGTTGCTCAGCATAAAACCTGTATGCTTAGTTTTTTTCCTTGGAACACAAAAGGAGATTTTTGAAGGATCTTCATGCAGCTCTTTTCAGTACAACAGCAGTTCATAGTGACCATAGCTATGTTTCCATCCACCTATTTTAATGGGCATTTTGGAATATTGGATAAAAAATAAATAAAAAAAACACTATGCAAAATACATGTAAATTCTAAAAATGTGCATTCAAAAAAGTATGTGCTCAAATGCTCAAATTAGTCAGATAAACGTTTTATCCGATAGGATAAGCATGTATGAGCATAAACTGCAGTGGATACATATTAACGGAATAAATTCCTCAATGCACATCAATAATGTCATGTGACTTGGGACAGCAAAATTGGACCAACCAGTGGACCGTTCTCGTTGCACACGCAGCATCTGAAATGCCTGAACAAAGTCTGTCAGGTGGTTCAGGATAATTACCTTCCAGAACTGTCTTACACAACTGTGTTCCCAAACAGCAGACGTCCGTATCCGAAAGCAAGATAACTCGATTGCGTTTCGTCTGTGCGCTCGGAGGTGCAAGTTTTTTATTATATACAAAATTATTATATATAATGGCTTCTACTGCAGCCCATTTTTTAAAGTTAAGTTAAAGTTAAAGATGCTGTCCATAACTTTTTGGGCTCAAGCGGTTAATAAACAGAACTGCATGCGTCTTGCGGAAGAACATTGCAGCCGGAGCTACTTCTCTCTGATTATGTCTATGGCAGATCACGCAGGTACTGTGCTCCTCCACAGCGGAACCTACCAGTCTGGCCTGAAATAGTCCCTATATAAACATTAATTATAACTGTACCATAATGATTAAGGGTAAGACAAAAAAATGGTTTGGAGAAAGGATTCATGATGTACATTCACATTATATACTTTTGTAAATATTGAACACAAAAAAAAAGTCTTTGTATGGAAACATAGCTAATGACAGGACAAAAGGCTCAAAAAGGACAAATCGTCACCATAAAACCAGCATAATCAGATCGCAGGAAACAATTGTGTGAGGAACAGACTAAAATATTAGAAATCATTCTCTAATTAATTTCCCATCCATTAAATTACTGAAGTTGCAGTTTGGAATATTCTGTGCATTGTCATTCAGGTGGTAAGAATTTTAAATGTTTTTGAAAGAAGTCTCTTATGCTCACCAAAATGATGTTTATTTGATCAGAAATACAGTAAAAATTGTGAAATATTATTACAATAGAAACTAACACTTTTCTATTTGAATATATATTTAAATGTAATTTATTCCTGTGATCAAAGCTGGATTTTCAGTATCATTACTCCAGTCTTCAGTGTCACATGATCCTTCAGAAATCATTTGGTGCTCAAGAAACACTTTATTATTATAATTAATGTTTAAAACATTTATTCTGCGTAATATTTTTTGGATTCTTTGATGAATAGAAAGTTCAAAAGAACAGCATTTATTTAAAATAAAAGTCGTTTGTAATGCTATAAATATCTTATCTGTATCTTTTGATCAATTGAATGCATCCTTTATGATTAAAAGTATGTTTTTTTATTACTGTATGTTAAACAAGCAGAAGGAAAGATTTTGCATTGGTAAAGTCATAAATAATGAATATTGACATATATGACATTATTGTTGGTTTAACTTAAATTACGTAAGTTACGTAATTATGTAAAAAGTAAGTTACCTGGTTGCCTTAACATTGAGTTAATTGAAATAAAATAAATCATTGAGGTAATACAATGAAGGAGATTGGTTTAATAAATAGAAACTCAAAATATATTATCTGAAGTTGATTTGTCAAAAGATAAAAAAAGAATATTTTACAGTGTTTTGTTTGTTTTTTACACCATGGTCATCATGAAAAGCTGCGTGAAGACTCTTCAAAAGCTCTCATATGTAGTCCTAATGAAAAGATAACCACATACAGGTTTGGATTTTTGTTTTCCTTCGATGGGTCGCAGAGCCTGTTCTTCCATGAGACTTCTATGAAATCAGACCTGCTTCACTCTGCCAGTGCTATCATTCCATTTCCCGCTCAACGGCGTCAGGTTTCTCCAGCAGGATTGTTGTTGATTTTGAACCTTTTAAAGAAACCAGCAGTATGCGTGTTTGTCCGTCCGTTGGTTCGAGTGTGTTCGTTCGTGCACCTTCTGCTGAGCCCAGAGACGTCACGGCACCAAGACTGAGAGATTGCTGTGGAATCTTCACCAAAGATGTCAATTCATTTTCCTTTTGAAGCATTTAAACAAACGGAGACTATTTTTTAAAAGACGAGAACGTTATTGGTGCAAAGATTGTTCAGCATTTTACAGTTCAGCCTTGGTTGAGTTTTGTCCTTTCATATTCACTAATGTATTTTTTGTCTTGTCTTTTATTACGTGCATTTGAGTGGGATCGGTCGGGACTGGCTTTGGGACGTTCTCGTCATCCTCGGTATTCTGGTGCACTGCTGTAAATATATTGTGACCCTCTCCAATGCCGTTACAGTAGACTCCTTGCATATGTATTACTAATTTTAATTTTTCACTCAAAAAGCAACATGCAATTTCGTTTTAAGGTCTTTACTCAAAATGCCAGGGCTGCCGTGTCCTTGCAGAGCGTGGCCGTGGTTTGGGCCGTAATGTATTTCTGACGGACCCATATGAGCGTGTGGGGATCTGCGGTACTGTAATGATTAATGACTGTAGACTTTGACTCCCTTTTGCTCTAATGGAAACGATTACGGCCTGAAATTAATGAGCACAGGCGGCTCTACATAAATGTGGCTCAGCAAAAAGTAGCTCTTTCTGCTGGTGACACTTTTCAAGGACGGGAGACTTATGGGGTTTTAGAAAAACGTTCTTTCTTTCTCATCATCCTAATTTCGTCTTCACCTTCTCTTCAACGCGTCTTCTGTTACGGAGAGTTTTGATGGCGCGAGACGCCAGCGGATGATGTCATGATTATTCCTTTGTTGTGTTCTTTTGGGAATCTGAGCCCCGTCTTGGCAAAAAGTCCTGACTTTTCATCCTCCTGGTCCCGGCCAGCCCGTTTCTAAACGTCTTGTGATTTGGTGACTGTACAGTGGAGTCCGGTGGTGGTCCAGCTCGATCTCGGTCCATCCCGTCTTTTGCCTGTCCTTCGTAATATCCACATGGGTCACCTGCATGAGCTACTTCACCGAAGCTGCACCCAGCATGACGACATACTTTAAAAAAGGACTTGTATGTAGAAAAAGGAACAAAAAAATAGATCTATACATTAAAAAAAAAAAAAATGGAAGAAATAAAAAAGATCTTAGTTTACCTTTGCATATTAGTGTCGTGTTTTTTTTTCCTCCTTTCTGGTTTATTTGAAGAGTGTGTGTTTGTATGTATATTTCACAAAAAGTTGTAAAAGTGAGTGATTTGGAGAGCACTACACTAACTGTGCACTATATAGTGCTCCACATGGGACACTCAACTCAAAATAGATTTGTTTTGGTTTAATTAAAGGCACATCTAAGATTTTTGGATTCAAGAATGATTGAATGAATGAATGAATGAGGCATTTATATGTACTACTGTACACCCAAAGCACTTTACACTCATGTCAGGGGTCTCTCCTCAACCTCCACCAGTGTGAAGCTCCACTTGGATGATGCGACGGCAGCGACAGTACAACGGCGCCAGTGCACTCACCACACACCAGAGATAGGTGGAGAGGAGAGAGGGTGATAGAGCCAATTCAGTGGATGGGATTATTAGGAGTCCATGATTGGTAAGGGCCGATGGAGGGAATTTGGCCTGGACACCGGGGTTACACCCCTACTCTTTACGAGAAGTGCCATGGGATTTTTAATGACCACAGAGAGTCAGGACCTCAGTTTAACGTCTCATCTGAAGGATGGTGCTTGTTACAGTACAGTGTCCCCATCACTATACTGGGGTGTTAGGACCCACCCCAGGGTGCACAGGGTTAGCGCCCCCTGCTGGCCTCACTATGGCCCCATTTACACTGCACGGATCAAGTGACCCAATTCCGATTTTTTTCCTCTCACGTGGCACAGATCGGATATGACGTGAACGTGTAAGCAGGGGGGAAAAACACATGGATTCCGATATCCTCAGATCGGATTCAAGCCTCACTCATGTGGTAATAAATCCGAAATAAATGGGATACATGCATTTGTGTCTGCCATGTAAGTGGTCAAATAGGATATTCCCCAGTAAATGTGAGTCGTACGGCGTTGAAAAAGGGACGGAAGCGAAGGACGTCGACTCGAGTGGACACGAACTGCGATCAAGGGCTCTCCACTTTTTCTCCACCTTGTGAGAGAAATGTTTTGCTGACCTTTAAAGATGTGTAGAAAAGTGCTTTAAGCGAAACATTGTATAATCATTTTGTGTGCATCCGTTGCATATCGCGCCGCTTTGCTTCCTTTTCCGGTTAAGAACGTTTTGGGCTGTTTCGCCGATGTACAGTGTAAATGCAAATATCGGATATGAGTCGCTTTTAAAAGATGATGTAAGCAAGTCGTCAAAAAAAATCAGATATAGTCACCAAATCGGAATTGTGCATCAAGACCAGCAGTGTAAATGCAGCCTAACACCTCTACCAGCAGCATCCTAGTTTTCCGAGTTGGTCTCCCATCCAGGTAGTGACCAGGCTCAGCCCTGCTAAGCTTCAGTGGGAAACCAGTCTTGGGCTACAGGGTGATATGGCTGCTGGAAAAGCAAAAACCTCTAAAAGTTAAATATTTTGTTGACTTGTACTAGCATTATCTCAAATGTTTCCAAAAAAAATTGTAATCCAGAGAAACAAGCTATTTTAACCAGGACACGGATCATGCCCATGAGTCATTTATCAAATAAATCATTATCGTCGTTTTCAGGTTTTATTTTAATTTAACCATGGAAACACAAAAAATATTGTGATTTTATATCAAAAGATGTATTGTGTTTTATTAGAAAAGTGAGCAACTGTTTGGATACATTCATTGACTGAAAACGAATCGTTATATAGCTCAACACAGTTAGTCTTTTGTTTAAATCTGGTTTTCATAATTTACTGCAAGTACATGTTTTACTATGATCTAGCTTACAGCAGTGAGCAGCAAGTGTTTCATAGGCGTCGGGCGAACGCACAGGATAGCAGTGTAAAATACATTTCAACACACTCAAATGTATCGTTTTCTGCGTTACCCCACATACACATGACCAGAGGAAGCGGAAGCGGTCATCTGCGTTTGTTTTGAATAAGCGGCCTCTAGTAACGGGGGAAAATTTCATATTGTGGCTTTAAGGGCCAGATTTACTAAACAAGGCAAATTAGGGTGAGAGCGCAATTCCATAAAAGCGCAGATGGCTGTGGAATGTTAAACACTCAACCGGATCATTTCCATAATGAACAATGCAATCTACCAGTTAGCGCCTGGTTTAATACGTGATTTTTTGGGAGTGATAAATAATGACTCTGATGATTTAAATACTCGCCTCCCATAAATTTTGCGCCTGAAATGGAGAAGGGCAGCTGCAAAAATAACACCGTCCATGCTTTTTCAGCGCTAATTCATGTCTTCAGTTAATCCTGACAGTAGTTTTTAACGCTAAAAGAGGGTTTGCGCTGCAAGCTGTTAGTAAATCTGGTCCTAATAATCCATGTCCAAAATGATCTCATGAGCATTGTAAGACTGAAAAAACTAGTATATGCCGAAATGTCTGAATGAAGAACAAGGACTCTCTGAGAAAATAAAGGAAATTAGCATCTGAGCTTATTCATAGAGTTAGAGTCTCTGTCCGAGACGACATCACACTGAGTGAATCATCTATGAATGACTCTAATTTACATGCCTTTCCTTTCACATGAAACTTCCCCCAAACTACTGCTCCCACAAACTTGAGATCACCTGAAATGCACCAGAAATCTCTTTGTTACAATGTCAATCCTCACAATGCAGTATTATATGTGTTTGATATCATTTGAAATGTCTCAGTGCGACTGGTACAAATATCTCAACTCCACAGAAGTTAACCAAAAGATAATCAATGTTTTAAGGGTTTAAAGATATCTTTCCTTGGTGTATGGTGGGTGTGGCTTTCAGCCATTTGGCCTCTCTTCTAATCAGGTCTATAGGACCTGATCAATGCAAATTCCTATTGTTAACTGGTGTTTCCATTTGAAAGAGTTTCAAATGGTTCTGGGTATGTATCTGGTTTTGGGTATTTAAGGAAATGTTGCAAAGAGCTCAAGGCTTGACACTTTAAACCGGTCAGCCCGTAATGCTGGATGTCGCGAGATAGCCAGCATTATGTAGTTTTCAGAAGTCAGGTATACATTTCATTCTTTACTTCAGAGTATTTGATGTTATATATGGATTACCTTTGAATTGACTATGTAATTGGCTTAATACATTTACCTGACTGTTAAATAAATTGTTACACTTTTGATTGATTCTGACTTGCTCTGGAATTATTCAGGTTGGGTATAATTTCAACAAAGGGTTAAACGGAATAATTAAATGTGTAGTTAAACTATTAAAAATGAATGACCAAATAACCAATGGCATTCTAACCTAAATTCTAAATTATGATTAAATGGAGTCAGATAACGAGGAATTGGAATAAAATCCCCTTTTCCCAGCTGAAAAGACGAACGCGCAGCGAACTTCACCCGCCGATCGTTAGCCTCCATTGGGACGATTTGGGCGGCCTTACAAAATGGTGACCCCGACGTGATGTTGCAACTCTCTTACGAGCAACGTCTTTTCAGCGAAGTATTCGATTTTAAAATCAACAAGAGGTTTGCACTTCTCTTTCTTCAGCTGTTCTGGTAAGTAAAATTCTTTTTGCCTTTTTAGAAATGTTTAGGGAAAAACAGACGCATCCCATATAGACACATGAATAGAATGGGTCGGAATACCCAATGTTAGACCGGAACCGCAATCCGGTGGGGTTTAAGAATTTAGATACAATCACATATCAGGGACATGATAGCGACAGCGCAGTAGAGGAATTAAAACTCGTGTTATGGATTTTAAAATATTTCTTTGTCGGCGTAGACCTACAACAACTAAACCTAAATTGGAAAAACATCTTCCAAACTATTTCCTGAGACTCGATAAACATTTGTAAATTAGAGCGTTTTTAAAATCAGCTAAATGCTTTCTCCATTGTTTTATTAGCTGCAACAAACTAGCAACACACGATGAGAACGAGCAAACAATAGAATTAAAAATCTAAGTTTGTAAACAATTGGAAGGCATTTGTGATTTGATAGATACGCACGTTGATGCATTTGTTTATGAAAAACAAAGTTGGGGAAAACAGGCTGATGTAACATTTAAAAGTTAAGAACTTTTTGTTTGATCAGAATTGGCTATAAATATTATTGCTACACAGCTAAATTACTCGTGGCTACAAATGATTAAGAGGTGGTACGATTCAAATCTAAGATTGATACACAGAATGATAGTGATGTTGTTACTGTATTTTTGTTAAGAAACCTCATGATGTTTCTGAGTGGCTCAGCGAGCCCACGGGGCGTACCACGCCCACTCGGAGAACAAAGACTTTCTCTCTATGTTCAATGGGAGCGTTTAGCCAAATAAGTAACACCTAAATCTATCACATTTTGTAAATTCAGTTAAAATTGCCACTGTGCACTGAGCAGATTAGTCTGTAAATAGACTAAATCAAGCAATTAGGCATTTGTAATCTAAAAAGAGATACAACGAATGTGCTTGCATCAGTCTTGAACCAGTCTTTCATATTCAAATGTATTGGCATGAAAATAAAATCCGAAACCTCACTCAAAACAGAATTCGAGCAGGAATTTGACTGCACTCAGCATGTGCTGCTAGTTCATTGGATGTTAACAGCAACAGAGTCGCTCATTGAACTTAAGCCTGACTGTTGTCGTGCAATCAATGTACATGCCAGCCAGTTGTGACTGCAGGGCCGAATCAAAATCATTATCTTTAAGACACTTTGACAAATATGTTGTTGCGTTCGATTTAATTTTGATTTACTCTGAAATTATTGATTTTAGTGCATTAGGATGTATTGTTACCGCAAATCTGTCAGGTTAGTAACGGACTGGAGTTCAGTTTTTGGGTGGAGCTTTGAGGCACGCCGACTGAGATTTTAGAGTTCCGCCTAACGCTTGGTATTAGTTCGTATGCATTTTCAAATTTGTAATTGTACTAAACACGTGCGCATTGAACACACGATAGTTGTTTGTGTTAATAAAAACACCTAGGCTATTTAAGTTTATTCTTTAAAACACAAGATTGCTTTACTGTAAGTGTATGAAACACTTAGGATAAAGGTTGTAGATGCTATATGCATTCTAGACCATGTATCTTGAGAAAAACTGAATAAATGTGGTTCTTTGTTGAATTTGTTTGTCTCCCAGGTGGAGCATAGGATTGCCATGTGGCTACAGTGTTATTCAATTGCATTAACCATGAAAATGCTATAACGTATGTTGTGTTAATAACTCAGTGGATCATGTACATCCATGACACCACAAGACTACGCTCAGGTTAGTACACGGACTAGAACACAGTTTTTCGGTGGAGCATAAAAGCACACCAGGCTGATGTTTTAGAGCTCCGACTAACACATTGGCGTTCAGATACGTAGACTTGGACTGCGGGTTGAAAGACTAAAGACGTCTTCCGTTTAGAACAATAACAAATTGTTAGACCAATCTAAATAGGGCAACCCTAATTCCTGATTGTTGTAATATTGCTCTAAATTACGTAGACGTGGAAAACCACGGCATGATTATAGAAAGTCACCATTAGAGATAGTAAGTTGGTCACTTGAATCTGTGGTGATGGTCATGGGCCTCTGATTGAAAGCAGTTTGCATTAATTACGAGAATTCAAACCCAAGGGGACTGAACAAAAATATCTTGGAATGATCAACGTGTAGCACGGGCGTCCAAGATATCAGTCGTATGGCCTCTACTGACGACCAAGACTGACGAGTTTGTGAATACTCATGTTATCGGAATCTTAGTTTACTGACTATAACTCAATATAAAAGATTTAACCTCTGTCTACTTGACCAAGACTGATAAGTTTGTGATTATGGGCCCGCATACTGGAAAGTGCGAAGACCCTGTGACTCTAAGAACCTAATGAATGATTTCAATAAAGTAAAGAGTTAAGCAGAATAATCAGACGTTTATTCATATTTGTAAAGTATTAGAAATAATTAAAACGTTTACATTATTGAGTCAGATGAAATATTGAGGTAATGCAAAAAGAAATGTATTGGATTTTAATCTTAAGTTGCATTGGGTTAATTCCCAGTGCCAAAAGGGAGGGGTTGTGCTGTTATCTTTTGCCTTTACAAGAACACAGCTATATGTGTGGCACTGATAATCGCAAACCAATTCACCCTTCACCACAGAAGTACCTCAATTTTTTTTTTACAGGTCACAGAGACCTCAAATAATCAAATGTGTGTGCGACACCGTAAAACAAAATTCAATGCAGACAACACCAAAACAGGTGAATCAATTTCTGCCCACAGATCTGACTGTAAAGAGAGCAACTGGAAATAAAGCCATGGGAACCAACCCATCGGAATTCATGACAGTATGAGCGATAAAAGCTCTGATTAATCCAGAAAAATTCTCCAGCAGAACTGGGGTCTCTAATGCTCACAGCAGACTGTGAAGGCTCGACTGTAAGAACAGTTTTAAGGTGTCACACACTTTACTAAAACAACAGCAACAATTCAGACCTGGCCGATGAAACTCTGTTTCATGTGACAGCCAGGATGAAAATTGCATCAGGCATAATAGTGCCATTCAAATAAGTCCAAACCTGACTGTGAAGCTGTTGATAATGTCAGAATTAACTGTGATTCTCTGCATTATTTTTGTCTCAGGTTTACAACTGCAATTCCTTGGAGAACGGACGCTGGAAAGGGGCTAACACCCCAAAGTGGGCAAACTCAACAATGGAATTGTCAGAGCAACTTGAAATGAGGGAGATGGGTGCGAATACACTTGATGGGGTCATTCACACTTCACAAAATGTATACATGATCTCCCAGTGTAGCACTGGAACTAAATTTTGCAACACAGATTGTTATTGATAAGACTCCACCCATCTCCCAAAAACAAACACGGAACACACACTTTCTTCACTACACCCTCATATCACCTGAAACAGATCAAATCTATCCAGGTTGTACACTACACATCATAGATGGCATAGAGTCCAAAAGTGTTACTTCACTAAAGATCTATTGTCCATCTTTTCACACCAACAGATCCAAATAGCTTCAAACACACAGGACAGTAGAGTTGGTCACATGATGACAGTCTATTAAAGACACACATAGCAAACGCTATTCACTACATCCTACCAACTCATAGGACTGCTCACTCACACACACACACGCACACACACACACACAGACACAGACACAGACACAGACACAGACACACACACACACACACACACAAACACACTCTCCACACTCTCACACACACACTGTGACAAGGAATACACAATCCACATTATTGTATGACTAAACATATTTAGGTCTGCCTTAATTGCATTGGAAGATTCCTGAACAAACACAGTGGTTATTATATATATATGTATATCTTCATAATTGTGATTGAATATTATTGATGTTATTATTATATGCATATCATCTATTTTAATATATAAACTGCACTGACTTTTTGCTGCATTTCCTTGGGTAATCCAGACCAAGAATACTTAAATTCCGCTGTCACTTTATCACAGTGATAGTGAAGAATTAGGTGATTAAATACCACCCCACCAATTATGACCTTAAAAAAAAAAAAAAACACTTGAGAGAAGGTGTACCAATCGCACTGCTGACGTGAACCCACATTGTTTTTTATTTTTGTTTTCTTGCATTGTATGTTCTTATGCATTTCTCTATGGCTTTAAGTTCATCAGTGTTCAGTCGTTAAGTGGACATTAAGACTCTTTTCAGGTGTCAACTACGGAGAAGACTTCCACCCATTGAAATCTACCCAGTGAACCACACCATTGGAGGTGTGAGGATTACACAAGGAGAGTCAGATTATCGGGAAGGTGCAGAAGCAGAAGCTTCCCCATGAAGAAGTGACACGTTAACTGAACATTCACCAAGGTCCGAGACTGACTCTATGAACATGCTGTGCTGAACCACAGGTAGAACACCTGAACACATTCACCCACCAGCTGAAACTCAAGCTACACAAACCTGGTGAGACGGTGTCCTGCAGGTGAACAAAGAGCCTTCCGAAGGGCTCTGCAGCTGCTAAGACAATTTCGTCATCTCAAGGATTGAACCAACGTCTAACCAACGTCTAACAGTGATCCCATAGGACCACCAGAGTTTGACCCATTGGGATCAAGAGGTGGAACTGTAAGACTGAAAAAACTAGTATATGCCGAAATGTCTGAATGAAGAACAAGGACTCTCTGAGAAAATAAAGGAAATTAGCATCTGAGCTTATTCATAGAGTTAGAGTCTCTGTCCGAGACGACATCACACTGAGTGAATCATCTATGAATGACTCTAATTTACATGCCTTTCCTTTCACATGAAACTTCCCCCAAACTACTGCTCCCACAAACTTGAGATCACCTGAAATGCACCAGAAATCTCTTTGTTACAATGTCAATCCTCACAATGCAGTATTATATGTGTTTGATATCATTTGAAATGTCTCAGTGCGACTGGTACAAATATCTCAACTCCACAGAAGTTAACCAAAAGATAATCAATGTTTTAAGGGTTTAAAGATATCTTTCCTTGGTGTATGGTGGGTGTGGCTTTCAGCCATTTGGCCTCTCTTCTAATCAGGTCTATAGGACCTGATCAATGCAAATTCCTATTGTTAACTGGTGTTTCCATTTGAAAGAGTTTCAAATGGTTCTGGGTATGTATCTGGTTTTGGGTATTTAAGGAAATGTTGCAAAGAGCTCAAGGCTTGACACTTTAAACCGGTCAGCCCGTAATGCTGGATGTCGCGAGATAGCCAGCATTATGTAGTTTTCAGAAGTCAGGTATACATTTCATTCTTTACTTCAGAGTATTTGATGTTATATATGGATTACCTTTGAATTGACTATGTAATTGGCTTAATACATTTACCTGACTGTTAAATAAATTGTTACACTTTTGATTGATTCTGACTTGCTCTGGAATTATTCAGGTTGGGTATAATTTCAACAAAGGGTTAAACGGAATAATTAAATGTGTAGTTAAACTATTAAAAATGAATGACCAAATAACCAATGGCATTCTAACCTAAATTCTAAATTATGATTAAATGGAGTCAGATAACGAGGAATTGGAATAAAATCCCCTTTTCCCAGCTGAAAAGACGAACGCGCAGCGAACTTCACCCGCCGATCGTTAGCCTCCATTGGGACGATTTGGGCGGCCTTACAAGCATTCGTATGTGTTTTATATAAAGAGCCATTGAAGACGCATCAACAATGAGACCAGGGTATGTTTCACAGCACATTTTTTCCAACACTATTTTTTAGACTTCAATACATTTTTATTTTAAAAAACATCACTATAAAAACAAACATTTGAACTGTTATGTATGTCATAAGATAAAAAAATATATATATATATTTAAAAAAAAATATATATATAAGCAGGGTAAGTCTCAAACACAAGAGACTAACATCTGATTTATTATTGTATTGTATCAATTTGAATGTTATATGTGGTATAAGGACAAGTCACTACAATTCATAATAAAAATTTCATTCATAATCCATTTTTGAAGTGCGCCATAAAGACGTCATTCATGCAAGCAGGAATGCAGTGGTGGTTTGGAGTGTGTGTCTGTGATTGGTCCTGATGACACACACTGCTGTTACTGATCTAGGTGCTGTCATGCACAAAGTCTGTTTGCTTTTTTTATTTCTCAAACATACAGGCAGAAACTCCCCACAGCTGCTGTCAAGGTTTAGGAATCATCCGCACTCTCCGACAAGCCTCTGTAAAGTTTGTTGAGGTGCTTTCAGGACGGCATTGCTGAAGAACTTCCAAATCTGAGGAAGGATGAATGCAACTTCTCGGCCGGTGGACTTGACTGGGAATTAATCTTCAATAATCCGACTAGGTGCACCATTGGATGCTTGAAACAACAAACATTGCGAGTGTTGATCATGTCATTTCCCCTCAATTCCCCTCCCTCTGATAAACACAGCATCTCTCATTGAGTCGATAGATGCATGGTGCTCGTATTAATAATGAATCAGTAACCAGTGGCACAGACACACTCAAAAAGCTTGTCAGCCCGGTGGGATCTGCTTATGATGTGCGGCTGGGAGTTGATCTCTCTCTCTATCTCTCTCAAGTCTGAGTCGTCCAGGGAAGCCCTGAAGTGTTCTGTGCTTGCGGAGACCTTAAGCACATACAGATTTATGCTTTTTTCCATGTGTGGGTTCTTCACCTTCTTCTGGATTAATAGAGGGAATTCTTCACCTGTTCTTCTTAATATGGACTGAGAAATAGGAGGTAAATTTATGCAATCAAGGTTCCCACATTTACGAAAAGAGTTGATGTATTGTTGGATGGCTTTAATAGTCATTTTTTGAGTGCACACATTAACGAAATTACATTTCAGTGGCTCATAAACACTGCTCTAACATGTTATCTGCTTAGAGGCTTATTTGTACTACTGTACAGAATCTGTAAAATAAATATAATGAAAAAATGCTACAGCGTGCAATAAAATATAGCACTAAAAGTTTGAAAGTGGCATTTAGATATTGATATTGCACATAGTAATTGGCGGCATGTAAATACAATTATTGCAGATTAAAAATAACTACGGTTGTTGCAGTATCCCAGTCCAGTTCACGTGAGGCTCACTGCTGTGAGATATAGTTATTAAAAGGGTCATATAATGGTACATGCACTTTTACAAGGTGATTGTATGGAAATGTGTGTTGGCAGTGCCTGTACACAACCATCCTATAATGATCCATCCAGTGTTTTTGTTCCCATTGTCTCACATCAAGTCGTTTGACCGTGTGTGTGTGTGTGTGCTTTTATGTTGGCGTGAACCGCGAAGCATTTCTCACCAGACCGCTTTATAACCGAGGGTCAGTATAAAGCAGGTTTTTCTAAGAAGCTGCTCCTGAATGAAGGATCTGTACCAACTATTCGTGTTCCTGCTGCCCCTCCAGAAGAAGTGAGTGTAGTTTGAAACGCTTGCACGCTTCATGGTGAATGCGGCTAAAGTTTACAGGGTAAGTTACATTATGGCATGCTTTCTATGTATGACGTGCTCAATACATACCTGCAAACTTGTCGCTTTTCGGCAACAATCGCCGTTTTCTTGGTCAATATGGTAATTTACGTGAATCGCGTAGAACCGAAGAGTTTTTTTTTTTTTTGTGGGGTGGGGGGGGGGGGGGTCTACAGGTCTGCGAAACACTATTGGATAATTCTTATAACTGACATTTCTCTGGGCCAATCGGAATCTTAGCTCACTTGCGTCAGAATCTTGAAGCACACAGCGTCAACTGAGCTCTTCTTTGAATGAGACGTCTGGCAGCCACATGAGTCTGACGGTTGGAAGCAAGCAAGCTTAGTGTTCAATTCAAGCATGGGCGTAGATTACGGGACGTGTCCCCTGCGCTTTTAATAAAGTGTACTTTCATCCTCCGCACGTTTACTGGGTCTCCCCGATCTTAGTCGACCCGCTCCGAGCGGGATATGAACCAGCGTTACCTGCGCGAGGGCGGGCAAGTTAAGTTAACAGGGACGCTAAAGAGAGCTTTCTCTACCTCGATTGCGCGCTTCTTGAGGTCACAATCAATACATGAATACATGATAAATACATCAAGATTTAAATTCAGAGACAAAAAATAATCTATGCATGACCTGTCATTTTATTCGTATCTAAATATGAGGATGGCGCTCTCTCAGAAAGTCCAAAAGCGGATTCGTAGAAACTTTGTCACTGGAGCTTCAGCTGAAGGAAAACAATCGTTATGAGTGATGAAACGTGACAAAGACAATCAGACGATTGCGACAATATATATGCTTTATATATTGACATATTACATATGAGCCATCTCAATGTAGGCTATTTATTGACTATAAAGTAGGCCTGTATCATATGAATAATGCAGTGCTAACTGACAGCTTTTGAAATGTTTATCTTCTGCTCACCAAAGCTGCATTTATTTAATCAAAAATACAGTTAAAACAGTAATATTGTGAAATACCATTACAAATGAAAGCAGCCTTTTTCTATGTGAATATAGTAAAGTGTAATTTATTCCTGTTATCAAAGCTGAATTTATCATCATTACTCCACTCTTCAGTGTCACATGATCCTTCACTAATCACTCTCATATGAGGATTTCATAATCAAGAAACATTTTTGATTATTATCTGTGTTGAAAACAGTTGTGCTGCTTTAAAAATGTTGTGGAAACCATGATACATTTTATTTTTCAGGATTCTTTGATAAGAAGGTTCAATGGATAGCATTTATTAAATAAATTATCTTTTGGAATATTAAAAAAATCACGTGATCAATTTAATGTAGCCTATGTCTGATCAACAAAAGTATTAATTTCTCTCTTTTTTAATTTTACCACAAATGTTTGAATGGTATGGTGGTTTCCGCAAAAATGAAGCAGCATGATCATGAGCAACAAAACTGTTTTCAACACTGATAATAATCATAAATGTTTGTTGAGCATCAAATCCTAATATGAGAATGATTAGTGACACTGAAGACTGGAGAAATGATGATAAAATCAGCTTTGATCACAGAAATAAATGACACTTTACTATATATTCATTTAGCGAACAGATGATGTACATCAGAATATTATTTCATTGTATTACGTTTTTTTACTGCATTTTTTATTAAATAAATGCTATATATAGTCTATGATATATATATATATATATATATATATATATATATATATATATATATACATATATATATATATACATATATATATATATACATATATATATATATATATATATATATATATATATATATATATACATACATACATACATACATACATACATACATACATACATACATACATACATACATACATACATACATACATACACACACACACACACACACACACACACACACACACACACACACACACACACACACACACACACACACACACACACACACCCGGCACTGTCACCTTTTTTACTCTGAGGAGTTTGCAGGTCTGTCAATATAATTCATAATCTCACGTTTATAATGAACAATGCGTTATGGTTATTGTGTTATTACAAACTGTATGCTGGGGATATTTAATGTGTACATGGTAACACTACACTAAGCTTACATTTGTAGATGGTTTATAACAGTGTCTGTTACTGTGAAAAAAAATAGTGTTGTAACAGTTATTACAATGCATAGAAAATGTTACTCCTCAATGACAATTTATCACTTAAAAAGTTTTAATTGACATTAGCTGTAACATCAATCTGTCAATGAACTAACATATACATCAGTAAACACATAGCATTTTTATCTGACTACGCTAAGGTTACCCTGCCAGAACAAAGATAGATCAAAGTGGCATTACGTTAACCAACCATTCAGAAACATCCTGTTTAGCCTTAATTGTCGAATTTCATTGGTGCTGTCATCTTGTCCCAGAACTGTTGTCAAGGCAATGCTCCACGTGTGTCCCACACAACAGAGGGGCGGGGTGAGCAAAGCTCATTAGCATTAAAGACACATGCACTAAAATAGCTTGCTGTTTAAGTTTTCATTTAGACACTAAAGAATCATATTAACTTGTACAAAAATGGCATTATATGACCCCTTTAAGGGGTTATTTTGAGCTCAGAAGTCTGATGAATCTGGCTGTTCTGCCCCGAATGCTGAGAAAGCTCTTGCCAGAGGGCGGCAGAGAAAACAGTCGATTATGAGGAGGGGTGGGGTGTTTCGTAATGTTTTGTGCCTGCATCAGACCAACAATACATCATGACTTTGCGTAAACATATGCGGCACTTTCTAAAGCCAATTGGTGTGTTATCTGTACGCATTTCAAACTATCCGCAAGTATGTCTGAAACTAACCTGTGTGTGTGTGTGTGTGTGTGTGTGTGTGTGTGTGTGTGTGTGTGTGTGTGTGTGTGTGTGTGTGTGTGTGTGTGTGTGTGTGTGTGTGTGTGTGTGTGTGTGTGTGTGTGTGTCCGTGTCCACAAGGTAAATGGATTTATAAGCATACTAAATTATGTTCTTTTGAAAATGTAAAAATGCAGCATGTTTCTTGTGATGGGTAGGTTTAGGGGCAGGGTGTGTGTGTGTGATGGGTAGGTTTAGGGGCAGGGTGTGTGTGTGTGTGTGTGTGTGATGGGTAGGTTTAGTGGTAGGGGCAGTGTATACTCAGTCTATACTCGGATAGAATAAAACAGCGCTGATAAACACGTTAAAAAGCGATTATGCGTCTTGATAGCACGCCAAAATGGCATACGAATTGGCTCGTCATACACTCGCCATTTCATGAGTTCAGTCTGATCAGACAGCATTTGTGTGCATAGTCCTGAAGAGCCAATCTTTTAGAAGACCACTGTCTTCACCACTCTCCGTACAGACTTCTAGTCGGAGGCGTTGTATTCCCCAGACCAGACAGAGATGCAGCTGGTCAGGATGCTCGCTATAGGTGCTGAGGATGGAAGGGGGGAGGTGTGCTATTCTCAGCCAGCACAGAAAGTGAAGTCGCGGTTGTGAACTCTTCACATAAGAGAGTGTTGAGGGCCCACTACTGTGAGATCTGCACCCCCAGGAACTTGGTGCTACTGACTAATTCCACCGTTGATGAGGATTGGTTTGTGACTGTGCTTTCTACTGAAGTCATGATGATCTCCTTTGTTTTGTCTGTCTCACCTCCTCCCTGTAGAAATGTTCGTTTTCATTCTGGATATGGCACACTGTCCTGTCGTCCGCATACTTCACAACGTGGTTTGAACTACACCTGGTATGGCAGTCGTGGGTCATCAAGGTGAATGGTAATGTACTCAGGACGCAGCCCAGAAGGGAGCCGGTGCTCAGGGAGATGACACTGGAGATGTCACAGTCCTGTAGCCAGTTACACAGGGGGGTGCTAAGGCCCAGGGGTCCAGTTTGCTTACCAGATGCTGGGAGATGATCTTGTTGAATGCCGAGCTAAAGTCTACAAACAGCATTCGCACGCGAGTGTTCTCCTTTATAGGAGTGAGTGCAACAGGAAGATAATCGTTGAGGCATGTCATTTTTGATTTTTTTAGGGGGCACCTGTAATATGGTAGTGGTCTTGAAACATGATGGAACAACAGCCTGATTCAGCGAGGGGCTGTAGATGTCTGTGAGGACAGGAGCCAGCTGATCACCCGTCCTGGGAGGTTGTCAGGGCCCACCGACTTCTGAGCGTTGACTTTTTTTCAGGGTCTTCCGGATGTACCTGCTCATCTGAATGAGGAACACTTTTTCTCACAGTATTGTTGTTCAATGCCTCAAACGGTCCAAAATATATGTGTTGAGTTCCTTGAGGAAGTGTATGATGTCCTTGCAGGGTAGTGGAGCAGCCTTGAAGTCTGTGACAGTCTGTCTACCCTGTATTAGTAGGGTCGCAGAAGCAGTCCTGCATTTTTTGGCTATGGGCACTTTTTGAAACCCTAATGGTTCAGGTTGGCTTTGAACTGAGGTGGTCATCCAGGGCTTCTGATTGGCTTTTCTGATGTTCTTGATGCACACACTCTCTGCATTTCTGAATATATTTGGCATCATTGACTGCACTTTAAAAATGTTTTTCTTTGTGTAAGAGGAAAACTTGCTCACATCATTTTGACATTTTGTACAGCACTTTATTTAAATCTGTTTGCTCAAAAAAAAAATGGTCTGGGGAGTAATCACTTTAAGGGATATTTTACCCGATAATGATAAAATCAGTCATCATTTATTTACTTTCATGTTGTTACAAAACTGTCGTTTTTTTTTCCTTTTAAAAAGAAAGTACATAAAGTAAATATAATCTAGTTGTTTGAATTAAACTCAACATTCTTCAAAATATCATATTTGGTGTTCTTCAGAAGAAAGTAAAGGCTCATTCACATCGATAAATATAAAAATGATTTTAATAATCATTCTAATTCTATAAGAATAGGAAAGTCCACACCTCAACTATAACAATAACGGCACGGAGGACAGTTATCATCAAAATCAGTCCGAACTTTTTTTTTCTATCTGATGAACAATATAAATTGACAGTCAGAATGAGCCCAGCTTTAAAGAATTCAAGCATTAGAAGTCTTAGATGGCATAACGGCAGCACATGCTTAGCGGTTTTCATTTATTGGTGTGAACGTTCTTCGCAATCAGGGGACTTAAGGTACAGAGAGATATAAAACTAAAACTTAATCAAATAAGGATGTCTATCAAATGAAATATGAAACCAAGAACAAGATGAACTAATAAAAGATATACATTTTCAAATGAAGATGTGAATCTAGCACTGGAACTAATATTGCATCATTCAGTTCCAAAGTCTTTCACTGCACATGATGAAGACACCAATGAACCAGCCAGAGAATATTCCTAATATTTTATTGTACACGCTTTAAAATAAAGGTAATTTTTTGGCAATGATGGTTCCATGAAGACCCTTTAACATCCATAGAACCTTTCCATTCCACAAAAGATTCTTTAATTTAGATTATTAAAATGCTCTTCTCATGTTTTATTTGTGGGTTTTTTCCCCTTCAAGAATTTTCACTGAAATGATCTTTGGGACGCAAACTTTCAAAAAAATTAATTTGTAGAATCAGAGTTTACAAAAAGATCCTTTGTTGAACTGAACAATCTATGGCATTATTATTCCCGCCATGAAGGCTGCAGAGAAATGTGAAATATTATTCCTTCCTTGCCGTTCTCACACCTTTGTGAAGCTTTCTGGTTTCTCCTTCAATGCATTACTTCATGGGAAAACTCATTGATCATTTTCTTTGAATTGTAGGCCTTCTCTTTTTTTCTTCTTCTTCTAGAACTAGAACTGATTCTTCAAGGAAATTTGACCACCCACTTATGTGACTGCGCTCTGCCCTACAGCTTCAGAGAAAATGCTTCATTGAAACATTAATAGTTCATCTTTTTCTAAATAATTGACATGGTTTTATATATTCCAGAATCTATATATACTGTGTATATATATATATATATGTACAATAATAATAAAAACTGCATATGATGGGATGTGGTCACACAATGATGCTTAGTTTGCTTGTTTAACGAGGAAAGCAGTCTTATAAAATGAGTTCCAAAAAATCTTTTTCCGTGACACTTCCAGTTGTTCTTAGATCAGTCATGGGAGTTTGGGAACCCAGACTAATGTCCTGAAGCAGCGGTAATCACAGACACAAGTAATGCAATAGCGTGAAGTGTGTCATTGAAATAATTAGGGCAATATTAGTTTTGTCTGTTTATTGTATTAAAAAATACATATGGATTTAAGATAATTCCACTTCTCTGATAGAACCCCAGTTTGTCATATATAATGAAGTTACCTTGGCCATTAGTTTTCTTGTCCCTGCGGTGGCTTGTTGATTTTCTTCAGTGATCAGCTTAATGGAGCTGGAGCACCATGTTCCTCAACAGATGGAGATATTCTCCTCTAAACACCTCCACCTGCTGCCATCACTGCTGCATCAGTCCTGTCTCTGTGTAAAAAATCTACAGGAAACCTCAAGGAAACAGATCACATTTCATCCGAAAATAAGAATAAAATATATTTTGCCTAAAAATATATATTCTATACTGTACTAGATTTTTTTATTTAACTGATTTTTAAATCAACATATTCCTGACGTCAATTAAAGTCTTAAATCACCCAAAAAATTTAATTCTGTCATTAATTACTCACCCTTAGGTCGTTCCAAACCTGTAAGACCTTCATTCATCTTGGGGACACAAATGAAGATCTTATTGATGAAATCTAAGCTTTCTGAACCAGCCATAGGCAGGCACGCCACTGCAAATTTCCAAGCCCAGAAACTACAGAGGTTCAACCTTAATGTTAAGCGACGAGAATACTTTTTATGTGCAAAAACAAAAATAATTATTTTACAATTTCTTCTCGTCTGTCTCAGATTCCTGCGTGGTTGACGTGCAGCACTTCTGTTATATATTATAACAGTTATATGTCAGAATGGCAGCTCATTATTGGCTAGCTCCTGCGTCAGCATCACACACACAAATCATTGTACTCAAGTGAACAGCGTTGGCCAATGGTGAGTCGCTGTTCTGACGTAGATCCCGCTTGTGCTTTACACTGGAGTAACATTGGAACTGAGAAGAAATTCTTAAATAAAGTTGTTAATTTTGTTTCGTTTTTGCACACAACTATTGTTCTCATCGCTTTGTACCATCAAGGTTGAATCACTGGAGTCACAAGGACTATTTTAACCAAGTTTTTACTACCTTTCTAGGCCTTGAAAGTTGCAATGGCGTTTCTGCCTATGGCTGGTTCAGGAAACTCTCGGAAATATAAAAAAAATCTTAATTCGTGTTCCGAAGATGAACGAAGGTCTTACAAGTTTGGTAAGTAATTATAACATAATTTAAATTTTGGGGTGAACTAACCCTTTAACTCTTTTCCTCTTCCTGCACACTGTGCGATTTTTCAAAATCCTTTGTGAATGTCCCTTGTCAGACTGTACGAACATGATCCCCGATGTAAGCCATGTCACACTGTAAGATCTCAGTTGGCATTAATGTCAGACTGCACGATCGTGAAGGCACGCTAAAAATGGACACACACAAGAAAACTCACCCGGAGCTTTATCATCAATGAATGACGCGTTGGGTGACAGTGAGCTGCATTACACGCGGGACTGAAATGCTGACTACAAATAAATTTCTAGCTCTCGTTTTGGTCATAGTTTGTCTTGAAAAACCGAGATATTTGACTGTCGTCGTAGGAGAAGTCACACTGCAAGATTGTGTGCCAAATCTTCTGACACTTCCAGAATTTTGTCTGAGGTAAAATTTGATCGCAGCACTCATTAATCGGCTGCCGGTGAACAAGTCAAACTAACGACCAAAGACGTCAGATTTTAGCCTAGGATCAGAGGAATCTTTTAGGATTTGTTAAAATCGCACAGTGTGCACCCGGCTTAACACAGAATTTTTGAGGTTTCTGAGTTTTCACTGGTATATGCCAGGGGGCGCTATTACACATCTTCTGAAAGATTACAGAATCTCATGATGCAGAAACAAGCAATCTCATATGAAAGCAAAATAATGCGATCATCAACATTAAACGGCATACAAATCAAAACTGCCTAATGTTACTGAATGAAATGTCGCTCCAGGACGAGATATAGGACTGTGCAAGCATTAGGGGTGTTGATGGACTTGATCTACTCCATCTGTGTTTGGTCATCATTCTGAATCCAATCTGGATGTAGTCTATGACCAATATATATTTTTGATATAAAAGGAATGCATGAAGCTAGAATAAAACTTTTGTTGTTATTGTTTAAAAGCAGAGGGTCAGTTCTTTCTTTTGATATATTGGATGTTCAGATATTCATACAACAAATTATAATTATCAAAAATGCTGACGCTGGCTGGCAACTTGTTAATAGAACACTGGCACATTTTAATTGAACACTGGCGGGTATATGTTAAAATATAAATCTGAACTTTTGTGTTTTTGCTGTGTGTAAGCTACGTCCCCAGGAGTCTTCTAAAGCAAAACTGATTTAGAACTGAAAACTAAGAGTCATTACCTTCACCTACCCTCTGGATTGAAATGGCAGCAGCCCTGTCTGAAAGTTTATTAGCTGGGGAGTTTCTGGCCCCCGTCTCGTCCATCTTGACCACCTCTCCTCAGGACGGACTCTGTCCTTTGCTGACTCAGTTTTGTTAGATCATTTTCCAGCAGAGAGCTTTCCCCTGGCCTTGTGTTTGTGTCGGCATATGTGATGGACGAAAAGATGAAAAGCTTACTTATAGATGTTTCTTTCATCCATCCTCTTTCATGTCTGTTCATGAAATCTGTCATAAGCTATCTGAAAATCGTTAAAGCCTCTGCTTTAAAACCAGTTCCCTGTGCAAAATAACTTCCAAGTATATCTATTTTGACATAAAAACATCACTAAAGATATAAGATAGCTTGATGTTCATTAAAGCTGCAGTCCATACATTTTGCCTCTTTGTCGCCATCTCTGTTTGAAACCTGCAATTGCAGCTTTTTGTGGAATCATTTTTACGTGGGTTGTGCATCAGCATGGCCACCCAGTGTGGATGAATTTAATGTTTTGAGGAGTACGTGTGGCTGTCAGTCACCGCACCGGTGTAGATACTGTACTTCAGAATCACAGATTCTTATCTTGGAAGTATAACCAAAGTAAGAATTTTCACTTGAAAATATAATCTGAAAAAGTAAGTAACATGTCTGCCACTGTCACAGAAAATAAAAAGCACTACAATACATTGCACCACTGGGGATTGAATCTAATGATCGCTTAGCTATCACATCGACCCGTGCATATTACTATTATTGTTATAATTTGTTCAGCTGCTGTGGCCTAGAAATCTAGACGCACCCTAGCGGCAGCAAATCTAATCTGCCCGCGAGTGTCGTCTAGCAACTCTCAATACACTTCTGAGCTGTAAACGCCAAGCTCTTGACGGGCCAATCACATTGTGTATAGAGTCGGTGGGCGGGGCTTAACATAATGACGCCAGAGTTGCGCTTGCGTGATTCTAGTAAACACAGAAGCTGGTGAATGGCGGTGATTTCGAATCAGCTTTAGAAGACTTGGAGCTTTTCTCTTAGAAAAGAACAAAGAACGGCACTGAAGTCATTCTTAAGAAGGGAAGATGTGTTCAGAGTTTTGCCGACCAGATACGGCGAATCAACGAGCTCCGTTTCACCTTCATTGCTCTGGTTGGTGTACCGCTATCCTATCGCGTGCAGAGGGAGTTTGAAAGACAGCCGTTTATCCCGCCCCTCGGCTTGAGCCCTGTCAATGGTGAGTTTCCAGACCAAACATCTTGATGTGGGTCTGGCTTGTCAGGCTAATAAAAGGCTATAAATGATCCTCCACCTGCAGCATCCTCACATGTGATACTAGTCGGACTCCTATAATGACGCAAAGACATGTTCAAATTTCTTGTGGAAAGATACCAGTACCACTAAAATTATATTACATTATTACAAGCTTACTGCTGTGAATTGGGCTAAGATAAGGAGATCGTTTTGAACACTGGCTGGTTAAGTAGGGGAGAGCAGGGCACAACCTGCTTTTTGTCAACCTAACGCTTTTTTCAATTTGTGTAAATCAATTTGGGGATACACTTAATACAGTGTATACTCTTTTTCTTGATTTACCCCGAAAGAATGGGGGGTAAATCTTACACTCTTATCTTAGTGTGCACAAAAACAAACAAAATTAGCATTTGGAAGATATAAGCGTTCAAAACTTACATTCTCTCATTTCCGCCAACATGGATCTGTAATTTTGATGACATCTCTGCACTTCAGCTTCTCATCATATTTTCTGATTTTCAAAATGCTATAGGCTTTTTTTTTAATGGTAGGTGCTGTTCGATATGCCCCGCCTTGTTTTCAGTGGAAATTACATCAACACGTTAAATAATGCTGTGCATTTCAAGGCACTTCAGTGGGCCTTTAAAGAGTCATTGTTTGGGAATCAGACTACACTGGTCACACTGTTTTTAAATGTCCTAAATGAGCGTTTCACTCAGACTAGACACTTCACATCTACACAGACTGCGAACTCACATTCACAACTCAGGTATGATTTATTTATTTCGGGCCTCGTGCTACACTGGCCTCGTTGTGGTTGTTTACACACTGGTATACACTTGTGTCTCGCTGTTGAAATTTGCTGTGTCAGTTGCATCTGTGATTTATGTATGCTTTTATTGCTTTTCTCATCAAAGTTATTGAATTCAAGTGTTTATCGCATTTCTCTGCATATACAGCAATAAGTTTACTCCCTGAAAACATTCGTCTTGATCTTCATAAATCCATAATGTGCTGATATATCTAATTTTCACTGAGGAGTCATCATACTCTGTCTGGGGAACCTCGCTCAGACGAGCCTGCAAAGTTTCACATGAGCTCACCTGTCCAGTTGTGGTTCAAAATGAAGCGGCGAGCGGGGACCGGTCGCCTTAAAAGATATCATACATCATCAGATTGCATTCTGGGGACAATGGGATCTGCACTCATTCAAGGCCCAGATTTCCATTTCAATTTTCTGCTCAGTGGAGTTGATGTATGTGGCGAATCGCTCCACAGCCTCGCTCTCCACCGGCCCGTTCCATCTTCACACCATTTATTAGCCTGGAATCCCGGTGACCTTGTCTCTCCGCGCGCTAACGCCACACCTGCTGTCACCGAGAGCAAAGAGAAGTGCCGCGCTATGAGACGGGCCGCAAACCCCAGGACATTACACTTATCTGAATCCAGCACACTTCAATTTGGCCTGGACCCTGAATCTCGGCCCCATTCCAAGTTGTTGGTTAAACTTTACATTCACTCTCCCCTGAGAAGAAAGCAGGGTTGGATGAAGAGATGTCACTATGCTTTTCTGACTCTCTCTGTGTGTGTGTGTGTGTGTGTGTGTGTGTGTGTGTGTGTGTGTGTGTGTGTGTGTGTGTGTGTGTGTGTGTGTGTGTGTGTGTGTGTGTGTATATATATATATATATATATATATATATATATATATATATTTTGGTGGTTGCATGAAGATGAGCTGAAACAATATATTGTTGTTATAATTTTTGTGGTTATCGTTGTTATTGGTTGTTGCCGTTGTTGTTATCAGCATTTTTATCATAACTTGTTGTTTCTATCATTGCTTTTACAGTTGTTATTGCTATTGTTGATGTATTGTTGCTGATTTCATCATTGTATGTGCTGTTTATTAATGTGAGCATTTCTAACACCCTAGGGGTTTTCAAATTGGGGTAAAAAAATTATTAAAATGAGTACAATTTAGATTAAATAAGTAAAAATATTAAAAAAAATAATAATAATTTAACTATACAATACTATATTAGTATATAGTACTATATTGATTCATGATTCGGATCACGTGTCAAACTGCTGAAATCACGTGACATTGGTGATCTGCATTCTGAATCGATGAATCGATTCACTGGTTCATAACCGTTTGAATCTTTGTTTGAGGTTTAAAAAAAAAAACACTGAAGAGAAGACAATGCTGAATAAAGTCGTAGTGTTTGTTATTTTTGGACCAAAATGTATTTTCGATGCTTCAAGAGATTCTAGCTAACTAACTGATGTCACATATGGACTACTGTGATGATGTTTTTATTCCCTTTTTGGACAGTATAGGCTTCCGTACATACATTCAATGGAGGAAGAGAAAGCTCTCGGTAAAATATCCTAAATATAAAATATCTTAAACTGTGTTCCGAAGATGAACGGAGGGCGTTTAGCTCCAGAATTTTTATTTTTTGGTGAACTAGCAAACTCGCTAGCAAACTCGCAATGAACTATGATAATTTAATAATTTTGTGTCACAATTGATTTACTTTGCAACATTATCTCAGTTATTGTCACGATTCCCCTGTGTCTGTATTCAAGGACTCTCATTTTGTTATTCTATTGCCTTTGTGTTTCTAGTGTCATTTCCTGTGCTAGTTCCTGTTTGCTTTTGTTTCCATTGCTGTCTTGTTAGTTTCCATATTTACCCATGTTATTCTCCATGATTATTCTTTACACACACACACACACACACACACACACACACACACACACACACACACACACACACACTTGTTCCTCATTAGCCACTTGTATTCCTTTGTCTATAGCTGTATCCCAATTCGAAGGCCGACTGTATAACAGCGGCACAACAACAAAGGCTGTTCCAATTCGAAGGTCTCCTTCAAATGCGTGCTTCATTTCCCGGGCAATGAAGGTTACCTGCCTACTAGTCTCTTGAGCCAGACATTCAGATTGACGGCAGAAGGTCTGGACTCCATTGCAGCTTTCATTGGTTGAGGACCACCCAAGAAGACATTTGACTGGCATATAGCGCAACCAATCAAAGTTTGTTTTGTCATTTTTAGGGGCTTGAAAACTTGATGTCCCTGCAATAACAGACCAGCATGTATCTAAAAACTATTAATTCAAGGACGATGTGCAAGTTTACTGCAACAATGGAGCCGCAAACTTCACATCCTTGTGAAGATCCAGCATTTAGTGGACCCTGGTAAGCGCTCATCAAAATTGTTAACATGACTGCAACACACTCATCTCGCAGACATCCTGTAGAATCAGATGGCGACTTCAAACCTCAAGTGTTCGC
Organism: Pseudorasbora parva; assembly: GCF_024679245.1. Lineage (NCBI taxonomy): Eukaryota > Metazoa > Chordata > Actinopteri > Cypriniformes > Gobionidae > Pseudorasbora > Pseudorasbora parva. The sequence continues at coordinate 44,824,791 of NC_090176.1, forward strand.
AGAAAAGGGTGCCATATGCATCAGACATTCAGCCAATGGACCGTTGGCATGACGTCTGAGACTGAGACTATACCTGCCTACCCCAGAATTCAGTTCTAGTGATGGATGAAACAAAGCTTCGAAGAAATTGAACCAACTGCTTCGCAAAATGATTCACATTGTTTTGAAGTGTTCGAAATGCCACAAGCTGGACCCCTACTCATCAGAATAGTGGAAATGCAACTAAAACTCAATGCACAAAACATCGCAAATGCAAACAACTAATTGTCTTATAAGATTAAATATCAAATATCTGCATATGTTCTTGTATCAATTTCCAGGGCTTATTTTTATTGTTCCATGGATGGCTAAACAGAACATTACGAGACTATTATCCCTTTTAATTACACTAATGTCTAATTAAAATGTGTACAAATGTATAAAACTGATCAGCGATCAGGTTAAACCCATAAAGACTTGTTTAATGGTTCACCGCTAGGGGGCGATCTCAGTGAATCTGCATGATGACATTCATGGGTTCACAGAGATCACCTGATTTCGAAATATTTTGATAGTTATAATGTAACAGTGCATCGTTTACTGAAATCACTTGACTTTGGCAGTTTGATACACGCTCCGAAACACAGATTCGATACATAAAGGTTTCAATGTTTCATAAAGCAGTTTCTCGAAATAGTCGACCATAAATGACGACAGGATTTTTTTAAAGAGAAATTTCCAGATTATTACCATCAATTTCTCGTTTGGATTATCTTTGTGATTGCTAGAAATCCTCACCTCTTCTTGTCTTTGTTACTGGCCTGGATTAAAATAACATTAATCTTAACTGAACTGAATAAGGACTATTGTCTCTGTAGAGTTGTTTTACAGCTGAAATCGTTGAATAATTGTTTAATTTTACTACATTTCACACAAGGAAAAAAAAGCATGTGAACTTAGAATATGGAGACTGTTATCGTTCATTGGTGTGGATGCTAATATAATTTTCAGTATAGTTATTTTAAGATTAAGATTACTTTATTTGTAAAGGGACAATGCAATTTCATAAAAACCCAAGAACAAGCATGAGTAAAAAAGCCAGACTTAGCCAAAAGGCTATTTTTCATCTGTAGTCCCCTGGCCCAGATGTTAAAAGAGCAAAGATATAACACAACTATACATGGTTTAACACACAGACACACAAAACAAACAAAAAACTTTATAGTCATCGTTCTTGGTGTGAACGGGCCTAAAGTTAACACTTTTTTTCCCCTCTGTTTAATAATGTAAACCTGCTTTAACAAACTGTATATTGTAAAGCGCAATATAGATAAATGTGTTGTGACTCTATGCTAAAACCACTCAAACCACCACAATGCAACACACTGAGCATGTGGCAAATTAGTTTTTGATAGGTATACACCTGACAAGCCAGACCCACATCAAGATGTTTGGTCTGGAAACTCACCATTGACAGGGCTCAAGCCGAGGGGCGGGATAAACGGCTGTCTTTCAAACTCCCTCTGCACGCGATAGGATAGCGCTACAACCAACCAGAGCAACGAAGGTGAAGCAGAGCTTGTTGATAGATTAAACATTCGCTGTATCCGGTCGGCAAAACTTCAAACACATCTTCCCTTCTTAAAAATGACTTCAGTGCCGTTCTTTTTTCAGAGAAAAGCTTAACTCCAAGTCTTCCAGAGTCGCGATCAAAGCTGATTCGAAAGACTGCCGTTCGCCAGCTTCTGTGTTTACTAGTAGCACGCAAACGCAACTCTGCCGTCATTATGTTAAGCCCCGCCCACCGACTCTATACACGATGTGATTGGCCTGACCAGAGTTTGGCTTTTACAGCTTAGACGTGTATTTAGAGTTGCTATATGACACTCTCGACTTTAGATTAGATTTGCTGCCGCTAGGGTGCGTCTAGATTTCTAGTCTAAAACACCTCTACATTTCTTCAAAAAATCTTTTTGTTCTTAACTTGTTGTTATTGTTGTGGTGTATTTACATGCAAATTTTGATCTTTTGGCAAACTTTATGCTTTAAAATTGTGGACTTGTGGCATTGCCAGCCAAAAGCTTTGTTTTTTTTGTTGTTGGTTTTTCTCCTCTTTCCTTTTTCTTCGTGGTGGTGCTGAGGAAAGAGCTTTCGCCCCACAATAGAAATCTGTTGGTGTTTGTGTGTCCTAGATTGAGCCGGCCTGTGATTACATTGTTTCCGGATGTCAAATAAAACACTACACGTCCGTTCACTTCACACGACCATTTAGCTAATGTCCCGAGAGTTAATTGGCCCTGTTCCCTCTGCCAACCCTAAGCATATTGATCTATAGAAATGACTCTTGAGGTACGACCTGAGAGTACACTGAGAGAGAGAAGAGACGTCGTCCCAGGAAGGGATAACATTTATCTGAGAGCTCAGACCTTCGCGGGCACCACGATATTCTGACGAGGAATTCTTTGACGCTGACAGAATAATTAAAAACATCGACCCAGACTCTATTGATGGGCGAGGGAGACGTGAAGGAAGAATGAGAGCAAATTAGCATTTTGACCTTCCTGTTTCAATGGCACGGATGCCCCTTTCTTTCCAGGGCACACAGTAGACTCAAAGAGACATCACACACCTCTTTCTGGCAAAGGTGTGTTACGAGACAAATGCAGAGAGTGAGAGAGAGAGAGAGAGATTAATGTCACATTACCTATTCAGCTTCTCATTGCAAACAGTTTCCACAAAGCGAGGGCATATTTGAATATCTAAATTGTCTGTGTGGTGCTAGAATGGCAGCTAATGGGTCTTCGCCCTTGTCAGATTTCAGAAAGTCAAAAAGGATTGCAGAATTTGACCAGTGAATGTGTAACTGTTGCAGCTTCCGCATACTCTCATTCTATTTTGTGATAGAAAATCACAGCATAAAACAGCAAATGTGCTACAACTATAATAGTAGGCCTATATTGTTACACTGTGTATGTGCTTTTCCTCACTGTATAATGTAGATAAGAGTGGGGCTTGTTGACGCTTTTTATTTCAGTAAACATATCTCAGGGAGGGTTTATTTTCAAAATGTAATTTCTGAAACCTTAAAGGTGCAGTAAGCGAATTCTGGTAAATGTTGTTGATATTTGAAATCACCGAAACAAACACACCCCTACCTCAAAGGATCACATCCCAATCTTGATGCCCCTACTCCTACATTCACATACTTGCTATGCAACACAGGCAAAGACTACGGTGGAATCTGCTGTGATGCCATCAATAAACGAAAGCTGGGATAATTCAGGCCGAATGTTCTAATTGTAACCTCCTCTACTCCTCTACTTCGTGTCTTAAGACATCACTTACCCCTTTTCCACCAGAATGAACCGGGTGCTATCAGAGCCAGTGCTAGTGTCAGTTCTAAGTTGGTTCGTCTTGAGAGCCTTTAAGAACCGGTTTGGCTTTCCACAGGCTAGAGAGCCACCACAGAGCTAGAACTTACGTCACTGTATATGTCTCATCTTTCTTTTTTAGCTTAGCATTGCTAAAACGCTAGTGAGGCAGCGGGAAATACAAACACACCAGTCTTCGAGATGCATCGGCATGGCGTGTACCGATCCGCGTATGATATCAAAACACAGCGTGAGTGATTCAAAAGCATAAGGAGCTGTTTGCGCTCGCGATAATTTACTCTGATATCATACGCGATCGGTCTGCACAGAGCACGACAATGCATCTGGAACGAGCCTTCCCTCAATGGCTCATGGCTTTATGAGCCTACATCGGCGTTAAAACACTGCAAATCCAACGCATTCGTGCAGGTGTCCATGATTTGTATAGACGGAAATTACAATCGAGCACTGTAAGCTTGATTAGCTGCTATTTAAAAAATGGCGGTCACAAGCTTCTGATCGTCTTGTTGATCAAGGTAACGCCGCTGACACAAGCGGTTCTTACTACTAGCCCAGCAATGTTTTGGTGCTACTTAAGAACCACTTTTCCTGGCTCGAAGCTGGTGCTTTGGCTGTGGAAAGACAAAGAACCGATTTGAAACTCTGGCTAGCACCAGCACTGCCTTGGTGGAAAAGGGTAAATGTGTCGTCACGAGCAGCAGGGTTTGTGTGCATGTTGTTTAAGCATGTTCTCTTGTTTTTTTGTTTTGCTCTCATAGAGTTGTTACCCATTCACATGCATTATATGACTGGCACACATCAACGGTTGGAGTTAAAAATCTTCATTTGTGTTCTACTGAAGAAACAAACACACCTACATGTTGGATGCACTGCAGGGTAAGCAGATAAACATTTCATTTTTGGGTGAACTAACCCTTCAAGGGGTTATACCGATCACTTAAAAGGGAACCAAAAAATATATTAGGAGTATGTTGGGAGCCGATGCTTTAAAAGGGCGGTGGAGGTTTAGACGGTCCAGGCTTAAATGAACAATAATGCAAATTAACAACAACGAAAAAAGCAAAGATGACACGTGAGTATATTTAGGCAAAAGAAAGCATATCTTAGTTATGTGATGCACAGCCAGTGCCGGTCCTAGACTTCTGGTGGCCCTAAGCAAAACTTTGGACGGGGTCCCTTGTCAATGCATTCATAAAACCCCCCAAATAACCCCAACTGCTTAATCTGTTATTTCAGAGCAGTTAAAAGACTCCCAACAATTACAAACAATAGGGCAAACCGAAAAAATGGTTAGTTTTATGGATTTTTTTGTACTTCTTTGTTTATATTTTCACACTTTTTTTCATCATTAATATGAATTATTGTCAAAGTCATCCTTGAGCAACTGAGCACTCGAAACCCTCAGCCTCTGAAATGTTAAACTGCACTTTTTATGTATGACACCTCACATCTGTCCTTGAGTAACAGCAGAGCTCTCAAAAACATCCCCAGAATTGATGACCATTGCTGCATTCATCCATGAATATAACTTAATATAGACAACCAAATTATATTCTCAGTGTAAACACTGGTCTCACCATGAAATTAATAGTTTACAGCAGATAATCGATGATGTGATGGCCTTCAGGAAGAATACACTTTCTACAAATACAACAGTGTTTTTGACTTGAGAGAACATGACAAATGGGATCTGCCGTGCACTGTTTTTGAGACTGCTGCTTCTTAGGGATTTTCTGTTTTGATGCAAATAGCAGGTCACAAGCACCTGTGTGTTTTATCAGTGCCCCAGAAGAGGGGAACATCTTACCATATCAAAAACATTAATCATATTTCTTGGAGGATGTGCAAACTTGCTGAACTTGTTTTATCTCTGTCTGTCAATTTATTGCCATATCAAAAGTTTGGGATTTAAATGTTTTTGAAGGAAGTCTCTTAGGCTCACTGTATTTTCTTTCTATTTAAAATGCATTAAAAACAGTACTATTGTGAAATATTATTACATTTTAAAATTATAGTTTTCTGTTGGAATATATCTTAAATGTAATTTATTCTCATTCTGTTATTTATATGCTGATTTGCTGCTCAAGAAATGTTTTTATTATTATCATTATCATCAATGTTGAAAACATGAAAACAATGTTTAATATGAAACTTCAGAATTATTTGATGTATAAAAAGAAAATAGAAAATATGTAGAAAATATGGTTTGTACTGTATAAAAACCATTACACCTATGGAATGTCCTCATATGTCACAAAAACAAACGTGTGTGTGTGTGTGTTCGTTCAGAGAGCATTGACAGCGTGTTGGCAGTCTTATTGGTGAGGTGAGAGGGTGTGCTCATCTGTGCCGTTAATAAGACTGTTCCCGCGCCTGTGTGTGACCAGCGTGCGGCTGTCAGTCAGAGCTGTAACCAGGCGTTCAGCATTAATTCTCTCTGTCGGTGGAGGAATGACCATACTGCTCCGCTCCATTACTCTCCGTGACCCTGGGCCGGAAGAGGATTAAAGTCTGTCACAGTGTAGTGTCACCTCCCCTTCATTCAGCACACTCAGCAACTCCTGACTCATAGTCATAAAGCTGCTTTTTCAAATCCTGTTGAAAATTTTCCAGATTTTTCAGAGCTTCAGAGCCAACCTCTTTTACATAATTACCAACACTCTATAATAATGTAATACATTTACAGTAATACATTTGACAGGTGCTTTATATCCAACACGACTTGCCTTTTATCAATTCATGCATATAATCAAACATATCCCAACCGTCTCACATTGCACTTTAAACCATAATGCTCAAAATATTTAATTGCTTTGAGTAGAAAAACTTAAATTAAACAAATTAGTTCAATGAAATGTTATGAGTATTTAGAACTTTTTTTTCTGTTTCTTTTAAGTACTGACATATGTAGGCATATGTTATCATGGCTATCAAAATCCAGTGTTCTGTATTTTGCGTACGTGAGTTTTTGTTGTAGATGGCTATTGCTGCGCGTTTAGCTAGAATGCCATACAAAACCAACCCATTGGGCCACTGAATCTGCATTAATGACAACAGCTGGGGCAACAGCCTTAGTCCTAATGGGTTGTTATCATGGCTATCAAAATCCAGTGTTCGGTTTTTTGCGTACGTGAGTTTTTGTTGTAGATGGCTATAAAAAATAAAATAAAGAAAAATTTAAAAAAATTGTGTACTGTGCTAATTAATTGAGACTTCTTACAGCTCTTACAGGTTGTTGGCCTTGTTTGTTTCGTTGCTTCTATTGCTCTCCCCTTTTTTGTAAGTCGCTTTGGATAAAGCGGATGAACTTATTTTCTTTAATTTTGACTAAACGAAATTGAACTGAAACTTATAGGGATTGTTTTGTCATTCTGTAAGTGCTATAATTATTTCTGAATTAGTTAGCAAAAAATATTTATGTTGAAAGAACCTGATCATTTTAAGTTAAATGTATAAATTAGTGTACTCAATATTTCAAGTTAAGAACAATAAAAATGTGTGAGTAAAAAATAAAAATCTTCTTTCTTAACATAAAAAATTCTCATATAACTTTTCTGGCAACTTTTTACAGTGAAGTAAATAACTAATCTGATTTGCAACTTAAAATAAAAATATTTTGTTAATTGCTATCAAAATGTATGAATTAGCAAACTCAGTAATTCAAGTTAGGAGCAATTAATATGCATGAGTACTACAAACTTGATAGTTCTGCTGGAAAGAAATGTAATGATTACCTCAAAATTTTGGAGTTAACCCAACTTATTCGGGTTTACGGGGTTTAGGGTGGGCCAGACTTTTGACTTTTGAAGCATGTAGACCTCTTGCCCACATATGACGTGTGCCCAACTATACAGTTTGTTTGTGCTGGGGTTTTTTTGTTCGTTTTTTTGTCAACACCTTTTCAGTGTTTGTAATGCCTTAAAATTAAGTTCAGTCAACTTAAAATGTGAAGTTGTATTAAAATCACGACTCAAATTGTATTTGTTGTTTATGATTTAGTTACATCATTCATAATGCTTATAAGTCTTGTACACTGTAAAAAAAAAAAAAAAAAAAAAACACTGTAAAAAACTACAAACAAATCATGTCTCCAATTGAAAATTTTCTAGTGACTGATCACATCAACATTTTTCAGTTGGCCAAATTTAATTTCTGTGAATTGATGCAATTTGCAACCTAAAAATGTAGATTTGATCAGTCACTAGATCATTTCAATTGGAGACCTGATTTTTGTTTTTTACAGTGAATAAAAATAAAGTTGTTGTCTTATTTATTTTTTAAATACAAACTTGGAGGTTGTTTCAAATTAAATTACATTAAACTGATTTTGTTTTTAAATTGTTAAATCTTGTATAATTTATAAAAAGTTGAAAATTGCTTAACTCATTTTGGGGGGAAAAAATGTCATTATTTAAATAAAAAAAGAAAGACAAAGCTACACATTTCTTTCTTTCTTTCTTTCTTTCTTTCTTTCTTTCTTTCTCATTTACTATTTATCAGCTTAAGTCCATCTTTTAATTAATTAGGTAATATTTGTGAATAAATTAAAACATTGATATTGTAATTGCGTGTAATTTATTGTAAGCTTATTATTTATTTATTGTACAAAACGTATGATTTTTGACACTGAATTCTGTAGATAGTGTGCTCTGCCATCTAGCGTATACTATGTGTCATTACATTCTGGACGATTCTTGTATTTTCCCTCATTAGTGTTTCTTATTCTGCAAACCACCACAGACAAACCGTGTCTCTTAATCTGTGTACACTGGAGGACATCTTTGCCAACCCGATCATGTGTAAATGCGTATAAATAGTACGAGTGTGCAATGTCATGTATGCCAAAATATGATATGCTGTTTTTCTGTCTTGCTTAGTTAATGGAATAAGTCGTTCAAGCAACTGTTTATTCACAGTGAACTTTGTCAAGTATAGTGCTTTGTTCTACCTATTGCTGCCTAATAGATCAAGTGAACCATGTTTATCCTCTTCTTTGATGTGAATAAACACAGAAACATTATCAACACTATCAGACTTTATTCAAAGTTGAATATTGCTAGTTGCACAAAGAAACTATGTGTGCAAGGTTTCTGTGCCACTAGTCTTGAAAGGTCTTGTCCTGTCTTGAAAGAGGTATTGTTATCTCTCCATCACAGATCATCATGGTCCCCGTGGTCACTCTTAAGCAGGATCTTGGCTTTCATCATGTTCTCTGCCACTGCGTACAAAGAAAGATAGAGACAGGGGAAATGATAAATGCATGCTTAATGACTCGTATATCAAATATTAATTATCAACATTCGAACAATCCGTATCATAAAGCAGCAGAGAATGTGCCACAAATGAGCGTGAATAAACAAATGAACAGCTCAGTTCTGCAGTTGGGAGCTTCAGAGGGTCTCTGAAGTACTCCGGGCTCTCAGTGGAGTTCATTAGACAGAAACACACTCACAGAAGTCCATGTCGCCTGCCTCGTATGTGTACATTCGGTTGGCGTACTTTCCGGTGATATCAGCTCGCACAGTCAGTGAGGGATCTGGGTGGAGGAGATGAGAAGATGGAGATAAGTTGTGACATCTTAACCCATGAGCCCCCCAAAAATCAAATCATTTTACATAAAGAAAATGAAACCAGGCCCAACAATGTTTAAAGTCTCCTACTATGATGTGTAAATACTTTAATATATAATATAATAATATAATTACACAATATTGCTAGTTACTTTGTACCAGAGACTGCACTGACCTAATCACACAATAGTTGTTGCCTCTTGAAATCCCATTAATGACAGAGTTAAGAATATTATACAATATTATCCTCACTGTTAAATATGTGAAAACTCACCAACAAACATGATTCTGGGGACATAGAAACCATCAGGTGACAAGTTTTTATCAGTGGTCTCATGCTGAAATATAGGTCAAGAACATTCTTTCTGTTTTAAATGATCTAACTCCAAAGACTGTTAAATACTTCTCAATATTTGTACTTTACCACTAAATTGAGCATGACGAAATCTGATTTGGCCAGCCTTTGGATAGTTGCATGTTCAACAAAAGCCTTTTTCAGAGCTAAAAGTGAATAGAGTGGAAGAAGAGATTAATAAATTGCATACAATGGAATTTTCTACATAGTGAAAATACTTATTATTCTCCGACTGTCATTTAAACCAGACGTTTTCAATCTGGGGTTCAAAGAACTGTAAAAAAATATTCAAATATAATATATAATACATATAACAGTGATGTTATAAAAAAAATCAATGTAGCATGATAAAATGTTTCCAAAAATCTTTTCTACACAATCATATTGCTATATTTTTGTATCATTTTTATACAGAATATTAAAGGGTTCTTTCCCTTATATTAAAGAATATTAAATATTAATATTTATTCAGAATATTAAAGGGTGCTTTATATATAGATCATTTTAAGTATTCCCATTAAGGGATCATTTTATGATTTTTTTAAATTAATTAATATTGTAATACATTTTGATTAAATTAAAAGTATTTTGTAATCACTGAAGACATTTCTCCTTAAATAACCTTTTTGACAGGTCTTTATAAGTCAATTATATAATTGACTTATAAACCATTTTTCCAAAAGTTTTTCATAGGGATCCATAACATATGCATGATGATATTTGGATGGTTCAAGGCAAATAAAAAATAAAATCCCCTAACTTAAAGGAACAGTGCACATTACTTTACTGTATGAGTTTGGAATTAGAATTTTTGGATGCTCACTTGCATATTTATACAGCTTTGTTTTTAATTTCATTACAGATCATGCAGACTATTTAAAAAAAAAAAAAAAAAAAGTAAAATATGCAAACCTTTACTGTACTGACAGTCCTCCAAATGCTGAATGATCATCAGTGGCATGTTACTATGGTAAAACATATATAATTAATACCAGATTATGCATAACAGGCAGAGTGGAGTTTGATGTGAGTGCATAATCTTTAGAATACCTTTCATGTGCTTTAGCCAGTCCCTCCTCATACGTCTGAACCCAGGTGATGTCCTCACCCCAGCCTGAAAGAAATCAACCGATTAGATGTTTTATTTTTTTTATGATCGATCTGATATAGTATAAAACAAATTTGACTTATTCATTCCTGTTTGTAAATATGGAATTCATTGATACCTCTTGAAAGAGTCTGGGTCTTTTTTTCCTTTTTTTTCCTTTGAGTCGAGACGTCACAGAACACAAAGCACAAAAATAAGACACAGAACATCCAGTGCTGCATGATTATAGTATTGTTCTGGTGTGCTGAGAGAGAAAGAGAGAGAAGAGAAAAAGAGAAGACGTCAGAGATGACTTATGCTCTGAATATTAGACAGTTTTTAAGGTTGGGTCCACTTTGCATGTCATACTGTTAAATTGTTGACAAGAGCTGTTGAACTGGCCAAACGTGCTTCTGAAACTTTGTTCTGACAACACTGAGTGACAAACGGTCACTTGAATATAATACAGCATTTTCATTTGAGAGATAAAAATTTCAGTTTTATCATTTAACTTGACAACATTCATGAGCACATCAGAATTAACACATACCTGTACAAAATGCTGTTACAAAGTGAAATTAAACTTTCTTTCCCCAATAAAGATTTCCCTAGACATTCAAATTGTAACTACAGTTTTGCATTCTCTAAAACAATAATGTTTTCAGGCTGGCAATTTTACAACAAAATGCAAAAGAAACCCAAGCATGTCAAATGAGTAGCCTAATGTGAAACTAATAAGGTAGTTAGCAGTGCGCCAACAAACAACTCAGCCTTTATAAATGTGGATGATACATTTAGATTGAGATTAATTATGTCCGATATAGCACACAATAAATAATTTCAAGGAAAAAAAGAAATAGTAGAAACCTACCAGGAGTGAAACAGGTGAACCAGATTTACTGTCCCTTTCTCCAAGCCGACCCACATATAGTTGTTTGTCAGGCATTTTATAGTCACACTCCGTGTAGCCTCCCAAACAGGTTTTGCATTCAGGAAATTCCTCTCATGTTTATTTAGCCAATCACAGAAACGCAACAGACATCTTTACATTGTGTTGTGTATAAACAGTGCTTTCCTTAGTTATTTAATTCGAGATAATATCCTTTGCCTCATGCTGTTCTACTATTCCAGGTATTAATTTTAAATATGCACAGTTATGCAACAAGCTCAGAAACCGGTTAGTTAGGTGGAGGCATAAGTGCTTATTGATTATCCTATATCTGTAATATTCATGATCTAATGATGTGTGGGGCAATAATAAAGGCTCACTAGTGAAATCCGACTGATGATAGTCTGCCTGAAAAGTTTTTTAAAATATTTTTACCTAAAGACTGCAGCTGAAAAACACAGCTTTGGTTAGCTGATCCAGATTGGTCATTTGCTGGTTGATGTAAAAAAAAAAAAAAAAAAAAAAAAAAAAAAAAAACACACATTCCAAAACATAGCTTTCAGCTTAAGATGGATTTAACAGTTCACACTGCACCAACAAATGCTAAAAAACACACTAACATGCAACAGTTGTTCATTTGAACCTGTTCGCGAATAGAGGTCATTACAGTGGACAGCTGTTCAAAAAGCATTTTCTTGCATATGCATGGATTTTGATGCCAAAGTTGCACATCAAACACTACACTGGTGCATCACACTGCCAACAAGTGGCAAAGATTGTAATTTGCAGTTACATCAAAACAAGTAATCTGATTACTTAATCCACATTGTTTGTAATGTGTTACTTCACGTGTTGCATCAAAAAGTTATCTGATTAGGTAATGCATACTTGTATTGCATTATTTTACCTGTTAGAGGTTATATATAAAAACCTCAATCCACAAATATATATATTCAATTCCTCATTAATGCAATTATCAAATCAACCAATCACATGCAGATGCTCCAATGCATTTAGGGGTGTGGTCCTGGTCAAGACAATCTCCTGAACTCCAATCTGAATGTCAGAATGGGAAAGCAATTTTGAGCATGGCATGGTCTGAGTATTTCACATTCTGCTCAGTTACTGGGATTTTTACGCACAACCAGGCACAACCAAGTTTTCTTGGCACACTTTAGGCCCCTTAGTGCCAATTGGGCATCGTTTAAATGCCACGGCCTACCTGAGCATTGTTTCTGACCATGTCCATCCCTTTATGACCACCATGTACCCATCCTCTGATGGCTACTTCCAGCAGGATAATGCACCATGTCACAAAGCTTGAATCATTTCAAAATGGGTTCTTGAACATGACAATGAGTTCGCTGTATTAAAATGGCCCCACAGTTACCAGATCTTAACCCAATAGAGCATCTTTGGGATGTGGTGGAACGGGAGCTTCGTGCCCTGGATGTGCATCCCACAAATCTCCATCAACTGCAAGATGCTATCCTATCAATATGGGCCAACATTTCAAAAGAATGCTTTCAGCACCTTGTTGAATCAATGCCACGTAGAATTAAGGCAGTTCTGAAGGTGAAAGGGGGTCAAATATATGTGTGTGTGTGTGTGTGTGTGTGTGTGTGTGTGTGTGTGTGTGTGTGTGTGTGTGTGTGTGTGTGTGTGTGTGTGTGTGTGTGTGTGTGTGTGTGTGTGTGTGTGTGTGTGTGTGTGTGTGTGTGTGTGTGTGTGTGTGTGTGTGTGTTTGTTTTAAAATAAAAATGTTATTAATAATAATATTAATATTTTATTGATTTATTTTTGTTTTGGTTCTTTTTTTATGAAGTACATTTACTATTTGATTAATATTTTCAAAGGCTATTAAATATGTTTAACTAATGTATTCAACAATAATAAATTAGTTAAAAAAAACTATATAATCTATATTCTGTAATCTGTATTTATTTTATTTCAGTTAAATATTACGTGTTTATTTGTTTTACATTTGGTCTGTTTGTGACAGTTAACACTGATATTGGTCCAGTTTTGGGCTGGAACAAGAAGAAACACCTGACATTAATTTGAACCATAGACTGTAAAAAAGACAGCTACCTACAGTGTTCACTTGTTGTTTGTTGTTGTCATGGACACCTGTAGCCTTTGACGACTGCCTAAATTCTGCGCAAGCGCATAATAAGTACAGTGGAGGATTGTGGGATAGAAAGCTATCGCCCCGGCAACAGCAGAGTTTAGCGAGCGGAAATCTGCTGCTAGCAGAACAGCAACGGCGATTAATTACTAAATAAACATCTTTTACACAAAATACTGGTTTAGTTTGTTGCCATGAACGAATCAGTAGCAAAAAAGACCCAAGACACTCTGGGAAAAGTGATCAAAAAGCCTCCTCTGACAGAAAAACTACTCAGCAAACCGCCGTTTCGATACCTGCACGACATCTTCAGTGAGGTGAGTTGCTAAAAATATGCTTATTATGAAGACATAAGTGCTGTTTTATTTCCTTCATTATCTACATATTCACATTTACACGGCTTAAATCCAGGGGATATAGCTCAACATGCTAGCCTGCTAATGTAGCCTGCGCAAATTCTTCAAAATATATCAGATAAATCATAGTAGACCAGTCTGAATGTGTAAACATCTAATATAAGCTTTAATATTTGAGCGCACAAAGCTTTCCCTTAGTTTCAGGGTTTAGATGATGTTTGTTTTTTGATGGTGGGGAGCAAGCTAATAGATTTTTAAAAACAATAACTTAACTGTTAAAAACAATCTCAGCAATGTAATCTTTCTTTTAAAGACTGTTATACTGGCATACTTTTATTAAATACTCAGTTCTGGTTGAGTTGTTTACCTTGTTACTAAGCATAGCTCTGTCCACATGGTTATGCAAACAAAACTCAAGGGTCCATGTAGATGATCTTGACATATTCATGAGATTTCATGACACAGAGATGCACTTCTAAATCTTATGACAGCATATCTGGAACCAGATTTTTTGGCAAATTTTAAGAGTATGAGTATAATATATGGATCTCATATCACATTCAGTTAATGAAATAATAATGTCCCTAATAAATGGCAGCAATTGCAGGCAAACCATCATCCAATGTTTATAAACCAGAGTGCCATATTAAATGCCATGCACAATAAGCAATTTAAAATAGCAATTCAGAAATAAGTGTATTTTAAAAATTATTAGCATTATTTAATAAGTTATTTAATTGTCATGCAAATGTATGTTTTATTTATTAAATACATTTATTGTTAAATCAATAATCTTATATATTTATAATGTATAGATGGCATGGCACATATAACCTAGTTGATAAAATGATATACAGAAAATATAAGTAAGCATACCATTACATTACCCATTACGTTTGAGCTTTGGCAAGAACCAATGATATTCATTCTCTTGTTATGCTTCCGCAACAACCAATGAGGTTCATTCTCGTGTTACACATCATGTTTGAGCTTCAGCAAGAACCAATGAAGTTCATTCTTGTGTTATGCAGTACATTTGAGCTTCCTCAAGAACCAATGAGATTCATTCTTGCTTCAGCAAAAACCAACAAGGTTCATTCTTGCTTGCTCAAGAACCAATGAGGTTCAGCAAGAACCAATAGCTGCATCCAAAATTGCATACTATGTGAGTAGGTAGTACCGCATTTGAATTTGAACGGACTTCACGACCGTTAAAAAAGTGTGTTTTATATAGTATGAATGAGTTTAGTATGAATGTAATCCGGACGTACTACCAGCATCATTTGCATCCCTTCTTCTCCATTCATAAATCCACTTCCATGGCCATATGGGACAGAAAAGTGTCCATTGTGCACTTCAGAAACTTGCTGGAAGCAATTTTTCAAATACTATGAATTTGGGCATTCTATTCTGTTGCCATGCTGTTTTTGGCATATTATATATAGTTGAGAAGTATTCGATTTCAGACGCAGTGAATGAATTTGTTCTTGCGCATCAAGCACGTTCGGTTGAGGTTGGAAGGATATAAGGGTAATAATGACTTCTTTTTTAATTTTAATTTTAATTTTTTCAAAACCAAAGGGTGTCTGTATCATGAGAAACATGAATTCAGTCAGACTCAGACCTGTCCAAACTGTTGACTGGTCATACAGTTGTAGCCCTGTACAGTTGAGTTGGTTCTGGACAGTATTAGGTAAAGGAAGAGGACAGTTAAGGATGAAGAGGGTGTGTTTGAATCCAGAGATAGCCCTGTGGGTTGTAAGCTCAGGTAAATTCAGCTAGACAGAAAGAGGTTACACCGTCTGTCTACTGTATGAATCAGGGTGGCCAGGTCTGCAAAACAAAACCCGCCTGATTGCTAATCAAAGCACAATTGCAGCCAAAACGAGCACAATCTCATTCCCAGGGGGTAAAATGATTGAGGGGTAACTATACATACTCTCCCCATATGAGTGCCATTGCTTGTCATAGTATAATGTAGTATTTCTTTTTAAATTACTTCTCCATCACTAGTTTTCATTAAAGCTACACTGTGTGATATTTTCCCCCATCTAGCGGTGAAAAGAGCTGTTCTCCAGAACGACTGTACAGCCAAATCTAATTTAGTTGCAATATTGTCCTGTTTGACACTGTGAAGCTGCTTTGACACAATTGTGATTGTAAAAGCGTTATATAAAGTTGATTGATTGATTGATTGAAAAAGTACTGTTCCTCTCAATTCCGATTTCGTTTTAACTCCTACGGTGGCTGATTTAGTCCAAGATTAACATGGCAATCCCCCTCTTCACATTCGACACGGTGCCATCGAGTCTTAAAATGCGAAAGACGAAGCTTGAATTTACGGGTATGTCCTAGCCTGACGTGGTCATACTTAATTCTAGTCAGAATATGAGTCTGAAACTGCTCCATTGGGCTGTGATTATGAGGCGTGTTTCAACCGAACCAGGAAAGACATCAATTGGACAGACCTACAAACAATCAGAGCAACGAAGGGACGCATTGTCAAATGTCAACAGAGTTCAACTGCACTTTGATGCCAAGTCCGCGTTTTTTCCGGGGGTTGTTTTCTATGTCCGCGGGTTGAAGCGACTATTATGTGATATATAGACCCATGAGTGCGAATTTTAGCAGGCAACCTTGCCAAAATAACACACATTTTACCCCCCCCCCCCCCCAAACGCCATTTTTTCACCGGAGAACCCCCTTTGTAGTTGCCGCGTTTTGTTGTAAAAACTTGGCAACCCTGTCTGCACGCACGCTGAAATCTGGCTGGAATACACAATCTTTGCCAGTGTTGTAAAATAATTTAATGATACACAGAGTACTTACCCAACATGATCATAATTTTTGAGAGAAATTGTGATGGTGAATGCATATACAAACAAGCTCTCCGTTTAGGATTCAAACAAATATAATCCAAGCCCCTTTGATGACGTGATGATTACGTTACTGTTTATCATCTGTCCGTCATCGTCTAAAGCCCCTCCTTGATGATTTCATTGGCCCGAAAAGTTTCTGTTAAGGGATAATTACTCCTCTATGGAGCAAGGCCAGACCAAATTGCCCGACCTAAAAAAATTGTGGGCGGGGCTAAGTTCGGCTGGCATCCAGTCTAGGTATGTCCCTCTTTGGCTAAAGTACTTTCAAGATGGAGGGGCAACATGGCGACCGGCATTCAAACCCCTCACCCATATGTATTTTCAATGGCATATTATAAACTTACGATAATACTTTATTACTTGAAAGGAGTAAATATACATTAATGAGCACATATATTTTTTAATGTACTTTTGAGTGTAATTTTTGAGTGTTTTTAGCTAAAAATAAACTAAAAAAGTTACACAGTGTAGCTTTAATGTGAACAATTTACAAAAGTAATGATAACTTTCTTCTAAAACCTAGTAAGCTGCCGGTGTAGCCATGCTTTGAGTTGCTGTCTGCGTAGAGCGTTCCAAATCAATGACTTATGAGGCTCTATTTCAGACAGTAGACAATAACAACAGCTTACTAGGTTTTGAGTGCATGTCTTTAGATTACAGAGTGCATGTCTTCAGATTTTGTTAATTAAAAACTTGGTTTAATCTTTTGTTTTCCCATTGTTTTTTGTTTTTTTAGGTAATACGTACCACAGGCTTTATGAAAGGACTTTATGGAGAGGCGGAGATGAAGTCAGATAATGTGAAGGTAAAACACCAATATAAATGTGTCCACTTTTAGAGGAATGTTTAGGTGCACAGTTTTTGAAAGTTATATTTGGCTAGCTCTTCTTTGTACCAGTGGTCTTATGTTAGACATATACTACTGTAATGTTCAAAAGTTTGGGGGGGTGTAAGTTTTTTTTGTTTTTTGTTAAGGAAATTAGTTCATCTATTCAGCAAGGATGCATTCAATTGATCAAAAGTTACTTTTATACAAGACATAATGTTACAGAAGATTTCTGTTTCAAATAATTGATGTTCTTTTGAACTTTCTATAAAAGTATTAAGCAGCATAACTGTTTTTGACATTGATAACAATAAAATTTTGTCTTGAGTGCCATATAGGGTTATACAATAAAAACAATATTTAAACAATACAATAGAATAAAAACAAAACAATAAAAAAAGATATTGACTTGGGACTATATTATGAGGAAGCACAGGCGAAGCACTGCTCCTTAACTCATCCTCACGTCCTCCGCCTGTTGAGCGATCGCAATGTGTTGCGTGATATCTCTGCGCCCATGTAGCTAGTAGTAGTGCTTCGCCTGTGCTTCCACATAATATAGTCCCAAGTTAATATCTGCCTAGGAAATCGCCTTGTCTTAATCTGCAAAATAAAACAATGCATGAGACAAAAATGCATTTTCCCACATATCTACTAAATGAAGGAAAGAAGTTGATAAGCCCTATTTCTAAAAACGGTGGTGTGTTCCTTTAATTTTAGGCTTTATATTCATGCGCATGTTCTATATGTCCAAAACAGACACTTATTTTTTACTTCAAATCATATGACTTAAGTTTTATGTTCCTCGCCAATTAATCCACCTACTCAGCGGTTACAACTGACCTCTTTATCTCTCAGATCTCTTGCCTCATTAAGTGTTCTTGGATTCTATAGCCACAGTATCTCAGACTTCCACTCGGCTGTGAATTTTGCTGTTCAGGTGTTGACATTGATCAGATAACTGAGAGTAACTCAAGACTCTTCTTTTAATTAGCGTGCCAAAGTACAACGTCGTGATGATCCTTGAGGTGTGATAAATCTCCCTGTTAAAAGCTTGGTGCCTTTAACTAGCTTTAGTTGGATCAGTATCACCGTGACCCTGTTAGAGAGGCAGGTGACTAGCTTACCACATCACTCCGTGTGCAAAGTGAGTAGTTCACCTCTGATCCGTCTCCAAATGCCGGTCAGTATAAAAGAGCTGTGGCCTTTGATGTCCCAGCATGCATAATAAATGATCTCCCCACACCTGTGTGAAGCTCTAGAGCCCGACGGTATACCATGACATTATAATGTTTTGATACCACCACAGTTTTAACACTTTTCAGAGGAATCTTCTGACAGGTAGCCAACTTACAGCTGTCTACATATTAACTGGAATAGAAGGATGTATTTTAACAAAAATATATACACACCATTATAATATATTATATATAGTTTTTGCAGTTTTTTGTATTGCCTTTCTGACAGCTTAAATGTATAATGATTTAAAAAAAAAAATTTATGTTAATAAGCAAATGAGTCTCACTATTGACAATAATAGAAATTATATTCAGTATGGAGGTAAATGCATGCCATAATGCATAAAATCTTAATCGTTTTGTGCAAAAATATTGTTTTATTTGGTCTTGAAATGTATATTGTATTACCATGTTTTCATGAAATTTGCTCCTTTCACTGATTAGCCTTGTGAAACATTCTGATTGCATGTGTAGCCAGTAGTTGGATATTAAATGCTGTTCAATGTGTAAAATCATAACAGATCACATCAGCAAGCATACAGGTTGTTCTGCCGCTGGGGGCTCATTAGGAACCTCATGAAGTATGAAAGAATTAAATGGCTATACAGACAGTTGCACTTCATCATAACCAGCAAAGCAGAAATACAGAAAAAGAGGGTTTAATGGAGTAGACGCATCAATAAGCTGCCGGTGACGATGTATGTAATGTTGTGTTCAAGCTAAAAATCTTTGTTTCATTAAATAAATAAATTAAACAGTTATATTATTTCCTTGACATAACATATTTATGGAACATATAATCAGGGATCCTATACTGATATTCTGTCGGAAAGTTCTAAACATGCACAAGTTTTGCGTGCATGTTTTATGAAGTGTTTACAGAATGAGACTGACACCAGATGATTCACATGATAAGATAAGGCCGGGGACACACTGCAAGCGTGTCGTGAGCGTCTCGGCTGCGTGGCGTGTCCGTTTTTATTTCGGCTCCCATGTTAACCGGTTAGCGCTTGCATACTGCCAGCGTCAGCCGCTCGGCTCACGCGTGCATGCTTCAAATAGAAGAGACGCCTATTTTTCACGCGACACGCGAGCGTGTTGGACGCGTTTCTAGGCAAAATAGCATAGGAAAAGATGTTTTATATGCCATTTTGACACGAATACATATTAATAAATGACATTTTCAAGTTTGAAAGTCTGTAGGTTAACATAAATGCAGAGATAGGCCTAATTGTAATAATAAAAAACAACATAATTATCGATTTTGAAATATTAAACCTGTCAATACAGAACGACATATTCTGTAGCCTATTTTGCCGTCAATAGGATATGTATGGTCAATAGGCTACTGCCGAAGTTGTCTTTGCTGTATCAATAGGCAATATATTTATATTTAACATGAAGTATAGGGCTTCCCAGCAGCAGCAGCGCCGCGTCAGACACGCTTCTGGTGTGCAAAGACAGAGAAAACCCTGCGCAGCCGCCCCGCGGCTGACACGCAGCAGAAATGCCACGCTTGCAGTGTGTCTCCGGCTTAAAGTTACAGATCATTTTGATTGTTCAATTGTATTACTATAAAGTGTGTAAATGTTCTGTTCTTCTTTTTTTTTGTTATATGGATTATATTTTAAATGTCATTTATTCCTTTTGATTGCTAAGCTGTATATTTGCTGCCACTACTCCTGGCTTCAGTGTCAGTCATTCTAAAATGCCGATTTAAAGGGGTGATGAACTGAGAAATCAACTTTCCATTGAGCTTTTGATATATAAAAGGTCATTGTAATATAAGAATATTCTCTAAGTTTCAGAGCTGAAAACTTCCTTGTTAGTCAAAGAAAAGCTTTTATAGACACCAGGGCCAGAAAACGATCTTGTGCTTCATTCTTACATCACTGTGTGACGAAACATGCCTCTACAGAATAATAAGCACATGTAGTTCAGAAGCCTCACCCACCGACTCATGGAGCTGATTGGATCGTGCTAGCCAGCAGCAATAAACATGCTAAAGAAGATAGCAAGATATTGTGGAAGAACACAGTCCAGCTGTTGCAGCTCACGTAGAAAATAGATGTATGTGTTCACTTCATTTCACTGCGGAATGTAAAAACAAGTCTAAGGTTGCGCTGGGTTTGCAGACACAATATTGTGGCTTCTATATTGGATCCGACAGGAATGGTGCAACAAACTTATGTGATTAAACGTCTTTTCTATATGTAATAGTAGTTCCGGGGTGTTTTCAAGATGGCCTACAAAAACTCAAATAGTCTCAATAGTGAAACTATATTCCTTTCTTGATCTTGGCGCGCGTGTGCGTGCATGCGTGTGTGTGCGCATTCACGCACGCGCGGGTTATGCTTATATCCACCGATCGGGCGGGCCAAGTAATGTGGATGAGAAATAATTAATTGTTTGTTTGATAAAGATGTTTACATCTTTATCAAAGTGCCAAGTGCCAACCTGTGATCGAGAGAATCATTCCTGTTTCTGCTTTCATTCCCTCCCTCATGTGAACTGAACTGACAGGGGAGCTGAAGCTCATTAAATATGCAAATCTTATACAATCCTAGTCATGGCCGTTTACGCCCAAGTCTCCAGTGCGTCACGCCCATCAAAACCCAGCGTTCAGGAGAGAGCCTCAAAACCAGTGTAGAAAATAGCCTATTACTTATGATGTTTTTTAATGTAAAACCACACGAACATCATTAGTTGACCTCAGACAACAGTATAAAAAAAATTAAAAAGCCTGTTCATGACCTTTAATAATGCTAATGAAAAATTTCGGCCCGATTTTATATTAGGTGGCCTTAAGTACTATGTACTTACATCAAAAATAAGTACAATGTACTTATACTGTGTTCAAATTGTATTGCAAAACACTTTTTCTGATATTGAGGTGGGATACAGGTAGAGTTAGGCACAGGTCGGGTGGGATGGGTAAGATTAAGGGTAGGGTTATGGGTAAGGGGGCAACCTTGTAATTAAAAATGTAACTACAGAAATTAATTACAGATGTAATTACATGCAGGCATTTTTTTTAAATGTAAGTACAATGTAAAAACACGTATGTACACAATAAGTGCAATGTATCAAATTATTAATTACAATGTTAGTACATAGTAGTTAAGGCCACCTAATGTAAAGTGGGTCCAACATTTCTTATTATTATCAATGCTGAAAAACAGTTACTGTTTTTGTGAAAACCATAATGCATTATTTCAACAAGATTCTTCGATAAATAAAAAGTTCAAAAGAACAGCATTTATTAGAAGTAGAAATATTTTCACAGCCTGGCTGAACGGTTCTTAGAATGGTAGGGAACATAAGGGAGAGTTGTGTTTTCACTTGAGCCTGGTATGGCACAGCACGATTACAAACCGTTATCAGCCTGGAATTCACGGCACGGTTGTCCATGCTGAACCGTGCTGGTGGAATCCATGAAGTGATGTCAGCTATAAATGTCTTTACTGTCAAGTTTGATCAATTTAATGCACCCTTGCTGAATAAAAGTATTCATTTTCTTTAAAAAAAAATCTAACTGACCTCAAACATAAGATTTTCTTTAAAATGTAAACATTTTCTATATCTTTCAAAATGTATAGATTTATTTTTTTGAATAAGATGAAATGGTCCATTATTGATCAACATTATAATGTTTACTGAGATTTTTTCTTGTGTGTGTTATTATTATTGTTTTTATATTGAGTGTCCTTGGATTGGTGCCCCTGGTCTTATAAAGGTTGAAAATCCAAACCCTAAAGATTTGTCCAATGTGTATTTTCTGCATCCTTGGTTTCTCCAGACTATATTGCAATCTGTTTGTTGAAGTGCCCCAACTAGGCTAGCAATGACAACCTTGGCTCATCCAGTGGAGTGCATTTTGGGTCTGTTTGAACAACAGATGACTGGGGCAGTGTTTGAAACTTGTTTGAAAACAGACAAACTTTATGCTTTCAATTCTGTTTTAACTTCTCAGTTCTCTTCATTTACCCTGCAGGACAAAGACTCAAAAATAGCATTCCTTCAGAAGGCCATCGATGTGGTGATGCTAGTTAGTGGAGAGCCCTTGGCTGCCAAACCTGCACGGATCGTAGCTGGACACGAACCAGAGAAGACCAATGAGCTGCTGCAGGTCATTGCTAAGTGCTGTCTCAACAAGGTCAGTCCTGCGATTAAAGACCACTCAGCTACTGTACTTCTGCCCTGCCAGATTCGCTCAAAGCTATTTAACTAGTGAATGACTCCAGACTAATGATGTCCAAGCATGGGGTAATTTATAGATGTATTCATTTTAATTGCACCCTTGAGTATTTTTTGAAGGTTAAAGAGTGATGGAACATTGCCAGCAGCTCTATCAGGGGAACCCACTGATGCCTACAGGGCAAAGAGCAGGCGTGAACATTGCACTGAATGACAGCACTCCTGCTCTGTAGCACACTGGGATTTTATAGGTCGTAAGAGAAAAAGACATTAAAGAGTCACAGTGGTGATAGCCAGTTAAAACAGAGATTGCAGGGGTGACCTAGGTACTGGAAAATCAACAATCCTGCTCTGTCACATTTGTGTCTTTTTGACCTCATGTTGCTCCAGGATGTAGGTAACTTGAATGAAAACTTCAAGTGAAATTGGTGATGTTGATGGGTAACCCAAAAATGAAAATTGTAATTTACTCATTTCTTTTCTCTGTGGAACCCAAAAGCATGTATTTTGGGGTAAAAATTGTTGCTGCTCTTTTTCTATGTAATGACAAGGGTCTGTCAATCTTCAAGAGGTACAAAAAAGGTACATTATTCACTTTCAGTTCCATCTGTCAAGTTTGTGTACATTCAACTGCTTTTATGACATTGGCATAAATAAAAAAAAACGGTTAAAAAAAGAAGAAAATGAATGCTTAAATGTAAGTATCAAACTTTATTGTGTAACCTATTTCACATTCTTTGTGCTGTATACACAAATGAAACCCACATTGTGCAGTTTACAGTTTTTTTCACCTGGTGGATAATAAAATTCAATTGGGTGAGATATTTCTTGCAACCTGAGGGATCTTGGTATACTAAAATTATATTAGTATAAAATTATACTATTCATACAATTGAAATAAAAGATAAATTAAATCTAAATGGAGAAATAATCAAATAAAAACGACAATCACACAACTAAAATAAAATGAAAACTGAAAATATAAAAATAAACGCTAATTAAAAATATGAATAAATACAATAGTAAAATAATACAATGCAAAAATAATACTAAAATAATATTGATTAGCCACAATACTAGTTTTGTTTCTAAAAAACAAAAAACAAATTTGTCATTTAGTCAGTTTATATGTATAGCGCTTTTCACAGAATTTCAGAGCAGCTTTACAGAAAGTCTAACTGGGCATGCATGTTAAACTGATGTTTGTATCCAAAATGGCTCAGTCTATTTATTCCAGGGAGAATCCCCTTGGATGCAATGATGATTGTTCATGGATTGCATCTTGCAGCCCAGATCATAAACCATTTTGCTCCCCCTTCTGCTCAATTAACTCTTGATGAACTAAACCCTGAATACAGATTTTTTTTTTGGTCTAAGAGCATGCAGAGGTTTGCTTGGGACTTGTGTTCATTGCGTTAAGTTGTTTTTAAACATTGTGTACTATCCTTGTTCTAGCTCTCCAGTGATGAGGCTGTTCGGCGGGTGTTAGCAGGAGAAAAGCTGGATCAGAAGGGGAAGCCAAGCACCTCCAGATCCCAGGACAAGGAGAACAGAGAGGGCAGGGAGCGGCAACGAGACAGAGAGGTGAGATCTGCTTGACGTGACATTTTCAGTTAAACCAGAATTTTCAGTTTTCTTAAATCACTATTCATTCCTCAATTTGTCCCTCTTGGGTGTTTTTGTAATGTCCTTTTCTTTCACTCATTAAATCTGAATGTTTTATCTGAATGGTTATTTTAGCGCTAATGACTAGTTTACTAAAAATTACTTGCATACCCTACTTGTTTTGTTTATTGTAATGAAAGTAAAAATTTGATGTATTCTCTGGCTGTTGTTCAGGAGAGGAAGGGCATTAAGGAGAGCAGCGGAAGTAGAGAACAGAAAGTTCCAGATCAACCGAAAGATCACGAGAGCAAGAGGGACGACAAGGACCGCCGACAAGATGGCGAGAGGTCTGACAAGGGCTGCGAAAGAGACCGGACGAAAGACCGAGACAAGGACAAGAGCCGGGATCGGGAGAAAGACAAGACCAGAGAGAAGGAGCGTGAGCGAGAGAAGGAGAAGGACCGCAACAAAGACAAGGAGAGGGAGCGAGATAAAGAAAAGGATAAGAAAAAGGAACGGGAATCTCACAAAGACAGAGAACGAGACAAGGAGAGAGATCGCGAGCGAGAGAAACGAAGGGAGAGAGAAAAAGAGAAAGAACGACACAGAGAGACCGAGGAGAAGCTGAAGGACAGAGGCGATAGAAAGGTTGGCTCAACAGATTTTATGACTCACCAGCCACAAGGACAGACAAATACCAATTTTAACAGCCTTTTTTGTCCAGTTCAGATATATAAATTAACTCTCTTGCTCTTAAAATCCCATTTAAATGTAGAAATACAGATTGTGAAAAATTGTACATAAAGAAAAGTACAAAAATATTTAATGTTCTGCATTATTTCTAGACCTCAAGACTATACTACACTATAACAACTTTACTTTTTTAATAGATCAAGGCTGCAGAGGAGATCAGCAAGTCAAAGTCTCAGCCAGTGGTTGCTAGTAAAACACACGTGGCAGAGGCGGAAGAGGTAAGGTTGATCACTCGCTCAAACCCTGAGCTGTACTCCGTTTACACCCCT
Organism: Pseudorasbora parva; assembly: GCF_024679245.1. Classification (NCBI taxonomy): domain Eukaryota; kingdom Metazoa; phylum Chordata; class Actinopteri; order Cypriniformes; family Gobionidae; genus Pseudorasbora; species Pseudorasbora parva. Next base: position 44,850,314 of record NC_090176.1, read on the forward strand.
TTAGGTTTGTTCTATAGGAATGGGTCATCAATGAGGCTTGTTGACGTAATGTTCCTCATAGTTCTTTATTCTTGTCTTTGTTCCGCTGAATTGGAGGCGGAGGGTGGTGAACTGGAGGTACAAGTCTGTTGTTGTTTTCGTGCCTGCTTTGCTTGGCTGTGGAATAATAGGTGTTTTGCAATTTTAACATTGCACAAGGTCTTGATGACTGAGGTTGTCTTAATAGGCCCTGACAATTAGCATTAGATAAATAGCACTGCCTGAGTTGAGATAATAGATAAGAATTTTCTATGTTCCTGAGGCAAAAGTTTGAGGTTTGTAAGATTTTTCAAATGTTTTCAAAAGAAGTCACTCATACTCACCAAAGCTGCATTTATTTGAAAGATACAGTAATATTGTAAAATATTGTTACAATTTTAATATAATTTATTCCTGTGAACATTTCTTATTATTATTATCAATGTCACAACTAAAAACAGTTGTGTTTAATATTTTTGTGGAATATATTTTCATGTATCAGTGTAAAATTTTTAGTTCAATCATTTTCTTAAGTGTTTATATTTGAATAAAACCATTCATAGGACCGTTATCAGGCATACATTCACATTTCACAACCTTCTGTAACCTCCTGCCTTTTATACACATAAGCCACATTTAACATGTATAATAGACGATTTAAAGTTAAATCGTCTATTATATTTTAATCTATTACGATTGAAAGTTAAATCGTAATTAAATCAATAAAGAATTCAATAGAAGAGAAGTGTTTGAACAGATTTTTTAAATGTAAGTACATATGTATTTACACAAATTGCTGGAAATAACAAACATAAACAATGCATCACATGCTTGGAGACTGCATTAAGAATATTTCTTACGTGGAGCTTTTTGTGCACAGACAACAGAAAAAAAAGATGCACTCTTGTTGTCAAATCAACAGGATACCTTACATAGTTCTGTTATATTATTTTAGCAGTCAGTCTTAAGTCAGATACACATCTTTGACCACTGAGTGGTTTCTCACTGTTGAAAAATTAAAGTTATGTACTTACCCTAAGGTCATCCAAGATGATGTGACCTTTTTTTTCTTAGTGGCAGTAAAGAAGATTTTTAGCTGAAATCTAAAAGACCTAGTGGTCCTTGGTGATTCATATAATGCAAGTCAATAGCTACCGCCACTTTGAGTAAAAAAAAAACTTATCACAGACTAATACTGTGGGCTCCTGGTGATACATTGAGGTCTTATGAATCAAAACAATCGGTTCGTGCGAGATACTGAAGATTATTTATAAAATTATTACACAGCCTTGACAAACAGTCCTGAGCATAATCATGGCAATCTGGAGAGCGAGCTTCCTCACGCATTATGTGTTTGTGTGCAGCAGAGAGGAAGGACAGATTTAAAAAAATATAATCCTTTTAAGGGTCTATTTGGTTCCATGACCCTAAGTGCTTTGATTTAGCAAATACCCTTTAATATACACCCTGATTGGCTGGTATTGTAGCTTCATGCATTATCTGACTAAATAGTTTTGTGGGCCTTGTTGCTCCACGCCCATGTGTCTTTGCAGCTTCAGTAGCTTCTAATTAGGAGTAGTGAGCTTTTTTGCTTTGGCTAGTGGTGTGGCTGTTTAAAGCAAATTTACTATAAACGTAAATGTGTAAGTCTTAAGGATATCTGTTGCGTTTTTTTTCTTCATTCAGCCTACAGATTTCTCTGAAATCCAGGTAATATCTGTTTGTCCCAAATGAATCTGTTTCCTGTTCAGGAACATTAATCATGTTAATGATTAATTTTTGCAACAGCAGCCCAGAAGAATTTGTCTTGGTGTGTTTGTAAAGAAAGAAGGTTCAGGTGTTCTTGAGTTATATCAGAACTCCTGGTGATACTACTTTCTTTCCTCATTCCTTTCAGGCTGAGAGTCCTTCCCGGATCCCAAGGCCCTCATCTGCTAAAGGACAGAGGCGGTGGCCCAAAACAAGAGGTCAAGGTACTAAACATGTCTTCCTTAACAGACCTTATTAATTATTGATGTATAGTGAATTAATGTGTTGATGCATTTCCAACTCTGTCTGTTTATTTGTTTTGAAACTGAAGAGATGAAATGACATTTTTACAAACCCAGTCTAAACGAGCTGATTAATGTAGGATTATTAAAACTGTCAGACTGTTTTTACCACCATGATGAAAACCACAGCAGCACATAAGATGTTGTTTTTATGTTATTTGTCTTAAATTATAACATGAATTGTGTATCTCTGTTTCAGATGAGACCGACAGCGAAGGAGGTGAGTGTTGTTTTATTACGTGAATACCTGTTACCAGAGTTCAAAACGAACTTTTTGCCACACCCAATAATAAAAATAATAATACATTTAATTTACATAGCACTTTTCCCAAGCTCAAAGCGCTTTACAAATTAGTAAATGAAAATACATCAAAAATCAAATACAAGAAATTATACACATCAAACGCCACAGACGATTATGGAATCTGAGTCAAATTCAGAATTTCCTTGACTTAATAAATTAATTATAATCCTTTCTGTAAACGTCCAAAACATTTTTTTTTTCCAGAAGATGTCCCTTCAGCAGAGAAACCAGACCTCATTGAGAATGGAGAACCAATGGATTCTGTGCCACCTCAAAAAACACACAGGTTTCATTTTCTCTCTCTCTCTCTCTCTCTCTCTCTCTCTCTCTCTCTCTCTCTCTCTCTCTCTCTTTCTCTCTTTCTCTCTTTCTCTCTTTCTCTCTTTCTCTCTTTCTCTCTCTCTCTCTCTCTCTCTCTCTCTCTCTCTCTCTCTCTCTCTCTCTCTCTCTCTCTCTCTCTCTCTCTCTCTAATGATCCCATAAGTTTGTTGATTTAAAAAATAATAAATGGCTAAATTTCCGTCCAGTGATAACAAAGTAGCTCAGTGTGATAATGTGCTGAGGGGATTGTGGGTGAGTGGAGTGTATCATGTATGTTCCCGTGAGAGATTGTCTGGCAGTGGAAATCACTGATGCAAATCCCCTGCTTTCACATCACTGTACCGCAAGATCAAACCACAAGATAGACATCACTCTCATCCAGATCATTACTTTTGTTCTCAGGACTATTTCTATAAGCATTTAGCCGTATAGGATATAACTAGCTGTTACTTAAACTCCCCCCACGCATAAAGTCACACGCATACCTTACAAAAAGTGTTTGTTTATTTAATGTGAACATATTTGTTCTTCTTTTGTTTGCAATGTTTATGCGAGAAGAAGATTACCACGGCCCAGCAGCGCTCGACCGGCAGCCCCTCGCATCAAGCGGCAGGAGAGCTACGCTGATGTGACACCAGCAGAGAGGTGAGAGATCGCGCTCATCAGGCTCTCGGTTTCCCACTTTATATTAAAGAAGTAAGCCACAAGTGGGCTGCGTTACAGTGAATTTTCCACAGGTAGGGGGTTTCTGAGTTTATGTCTAACAATTCTAAGGGGGAAAAAGTAGGGATTTACTGAAAAAGTCAGAATTCATTATTTTTATTTAGATATAAATGCGCAATTCCGACTTTTTCTTAGAATATAAACTTTAACGAGATATAAACTCACAAATCTGAATTGTGAGATATTTCCAGTCAAGTGTCACATGATTCAGTGTCACATGATCCTTCAGAAATCATAATAATATGCTGATCTTGTCCACAAGAAATTGTTCTTATTATTGTCAAGGTTGAAAACAGTTGTAATATTGTAATGTTTTTGTTGAAACCATGATTAAAAAGGATTCTTTGAACAAAGTTTATAAGAACAGCATTTATTTGAAAAATAAACCTTTTGTTGCATGTTTATGTTTACTTTGCCGCATCCTTGCTAAATAAAATGCATTCATGTATTCTCCTTTGCCTCCTATAAGAATTCAATTTGGTCAATGATACAAGATCACTGTACTTGTTGTTAGTTATTTGTGTATTTTATAAGTTATGTTATACACACACACACACACACACACACACACACACACACACACACACACACACACACACACACACACACACACACACACACAAAGTCTTATTGACCCCCAAGCGTTTGAACTCTTCAAGTTGAATTTAAGCATGACTGAATTTTCTTAGGCTGGGCAGTGGCAAGACCCCCGCAACGGTTATTTTGGATGACAAGAAGCTCTCTGAAGATGAGGATGATGAAGATGGGCATTTTGTGGTGGAGGCAGTTCCGCCTCCCCCTGACATACCAGAAATGGAGGTAGTGTAGGCACTCTATATGCATTGTATTTAGGTAACAAATCAGCATGAATCAGACTAAATTAACTTCTTTTTTTCTATTGCAGCGTAATTCACTTGAACTACAAGCGGATGACAAACATGGTGAGTTATCATGTCCAATAATAATTCAGCCTGAAATTAAAATTAAAAAATTATGACTGTTGTGAATTGACACTTTATAAAATATATAGAAAGTATATAAAAATCCTGAAAAATTGAATTGTTTTCATTTGTTTATAGGTGGGCTTGTGAAAAAAATCCTGGAGACAAAAAAAGACTATGAATCCTCTCCATCCACAAAGTCAAAAGAACAGGTATGACATTGCTTTAAGCTCCTTGTTGTTCCACTAGATGGCGGTCCTATTCCATCTTACACAGTCCATGTTTTTTATTTTATTTTTTTTACAACAAAATTCCATTTACATGAGTTAAATGCATTTCAAAATCTCTTCATCAAGGGAATAAGCATTTTGTGCTGGGAACAATACCTCAGGGATGTGTCTGTCTCTCTTTTTATTTCCAAAGCCTGACCCAGTGCACCGTCAGTTTACTAAAGAAAGCAACTTTGCAAATGGACTGGAGAAATGTAATTGCAGTCCCTCAGAGCCATTGAAGTGTTATTCTATTCAGCTGAGCTTAAATAATTAGGGTAAAATAAGCATGATGGCTCCGTACATGCTGTTTAGATATTTTTGTGGTTAACATGGTTAACAATTGTGGCCTGTTTGTTTGTGAATTTTGTTGGTTTTGGTTACTGAATTACAAATTAAAAACCAGACTCTGCTGGTGACTTTTTATAAGCTTGTTTGTGAATTGTTTTAGGTCTGAATTGTTTTAAGAACTTATTTGTATTCATCATTGGAATAATTCGCAGACAGCAACTCTTCAGTCATAGAGTTTGTGTGGTTCAGGCTATGTTGTTTTCTGTTCTAGCTAGCGGTGGCCGATATGGCAAAAATATCATATCACGATTCTTTTTCATGTTGGATTTTAAGACTATTGTTTAAGTCACTGAGCAGTGCAGCCAAAATGTTTTGTCTTATAACAAGGTAACTGAAACTTTAGGTGCTCTGCTGAAAATGCCTTGCTGTGAGCGCTTGAGAGCATTTTAGCAGCACAGCGTTTTTTTTCTTCTCAGTATGCTTGCTATGATACGGAATAGCCACGCAAGTGTTACTAGCATCTCATTTCACAGATTGTGTTTTTCTGTATTGTTAATTTGTTTCTGTATTGCTAATTTGTTTCTATATAAAAATGCAGATACAATGTAAAGTATTTGCTCTGGCTCTTTTTTTAAATAATTTTGTTCCATTATTATGCTTCTTGTTGTCATCCGTTGTTGTTGTTGTACAGGCAGAATGTGGCGGTTGGTCAGTTTTGATTTGCCCTGCCCTTCTCCACTGTGATTGGGATGGCTGCGTAAAAAGTGACAGGGATGAGCGCTGCGCTTTATCCAAAGTTAAACGCACTTCATCTCTTGGTGGCCAGTCAAAAACAGCAGTGCTTTAGCACTTAAGGGTGAAATAAATGCTCATGGCATTCTAAAAACCCAGTGCTCCCAGTCCCATTGAAAGTAATTGGAAAAATACACCAGCCGCATGAAAAAACTCTTTGGTGGACACGGCCTAAAGATGGGTGATACAAACAACATATTATTATTTTATCTTTGTTATTAAAATAAGAACAACGGTGCAAATTACAAGTAATAGAACAAATACAATAAAAGAAACAAATAAAATGAGTGGTGTATTAATATTTTAGGCTATAGTAGGTGTATTTACTGTAAAAAATAAAACCCTATATAGACTGTATTAATTAAATATACACTGATTCTTAAAGCTACTGGAGTTATTCAGTGATGAACAGTGAGTGAATTTTTCTTTGTAGTTTGTTCAATTAACATTAATGACACAGGCAGCAGCAGGTTTATTAGACTACTGTCACTTTAGGCCGTATTCAATGGATCTAATAAACTACTGACACTTACGATTATGTAAACCTTGTTTGCATTTCACAGTTTAAACCCAATAAGACACAAAAGAGAACTTCTTCAGTATTCACATGCTGTATGCTTTTAGTGTGCCATTTATACAGTGAGGAAAACAAGTATTTAAACACCCTGCTATTTTGCAAGTTCTCCCACTTCGAAATCATGGAGGGGTCTAAAATTGTCATAATAGGTGCATGTCCACTGTGGGAGACATAATCTAAAAAAAAAAAATCCAGAAATCACAATATGTGATTCATTATTTGTATGATAGAGCTACAAATAAGTATTTCAACACCTGTCTATTCAGCTAGAGTTCTGACCCTCAAAGACCTGTTAGTCTGCCTTAAATCTTTAATCTCCCTCAGACTGGGGCTCCATGCAAGATCTCACCTTGTGATCCTAAGAAAGGTGAGAAATCAGCCCAGAAATACACGGGAGGAGATGGCCAATGGCCTGAAAAGAGCTGAGACCACCATTTTCAAGGTTACTGTTGGTAATACACTAAGACGTCATGGTTTGAAATCATGCATGGTACGAAAGGTTCCCCTGCTTAAAACAGCAGGCCTGTCTTAAGTTTGCCAATGACCATTTGGATGATCTAGAGGATTCATGGGAGAAAGCCATGTGGTCAGATGAGACCAAAATAGGACTTTTTGGTCATAATTCCACTAAACGTGTTATGAGGAAGATGAATGATGAGTACCATCCCAAGAACACCATCCCTACTGTGAAGCATGGGGGTGGTAGCATCATGCATTGGGGGTGTTTTTCTGCACATGGGACAGGGCGACTGCACTGTATTAAGGAGAGGATGACCGGGGCCATGTATTGCAAGATTTTGGGGAACAACCTCCTTCCCTCAGTTAGAGCATTGAATATGGGTCTTGGCTGGGTCTTCCAACATGACAATGACCCGAAGTACACAACCAGTATAACCAAGGCGTGGCTCTGTAAGAAGCATATCAAGGTTCTGGCGTGGCCTAGCCAGTCTCCAGACCTAAACCCAATAGAGAATCTTTGGAGGGAGCTCAAACTCCGTGTTTCTCAGTGACAGGCCAGAAACCTGACTGATTGTGGAGGAGTGGGCCAAAATCCCTCCTGCAGTGTGTGCAAACCTGGTAAAAAAAACTACAGGAAATGTTTGACCACTGTAATTGCAAACAAAGGTGTTCAAATACTTATTTGCAGCTGTATCATACAAATATCATGCATTGTGATTTCTGGATTTTTTGTTTTTTAGATTATGTCTCACAGTGGACATGCACCTACGATGACAATTTCAGATCCCTCCATGATTTCTAAGTGGGAGAACTTGCAAAATAGCAGGATGTTCAAATACTTATTTTCCTCACTATTTCATTTTTCAATTTCTCTCTAAAACTATTTTAAATTTCCTTGTTTTTATTTTTATTCTTCTTTCTTATGCATATGTTATCACTATTTTAATTAATTTCTATGTAAAGCACTTTGAATTGACGTTGTGTATAAAATGTGCTATACAAATAAAATTGCCTTGCCTTGTGTGCACTTCCCACCATAGTCGCATGTTCTGACATAAGCATGCTCAGAAAACCTAATGTCAGAAGTTTAAAACATTGTAACTGGCAAGGCTTTAAAACCATTTAAATAAAAAACTTTCATGATGGCAAAGAACTGCAGTGTCACGTGAGCATAAACCTACCCCTGTTCTGCTAAACGTGATGAAAATGTACATCGTGTTGTACAGTATTTTAGGATGGCCACAGAACTGAATCTGATGCACTGAATGTGCCCTGTAGCATGGTACTATGATCTCACTTCAAAAGGCAGAGACATTTTAATCGTTCACAATCTAAAATTTAAATATTGCACAACCCTTCTTTGGGCAGTTTGTAAGCCAGGGAAGATGGGAACAATGTGATTTGAGTGTTGAAGCCATGCTGTCCGTGCCCTGGTGGAAAGGGTGGTCTGCACTGGGTGGTCCACACTAGCTGGAATGTACGCTCCGGTCTATCTGTCCGTCACTGGCTGAAGGCCTGATGGATGCAGCGTTTGGTGGTGGCCTTCATGCAGAACCCTCACCCCTTCACCCTGACTTCCCACCTTAGTCACACTCAAAGTGTGAGTTGGCAGTAGGGACAAATAGTGATGTTGGGGATTTGGGCTCTGTCTGTCGCAGATTTCATAACGATTCTGGTTCTTTAATGATTCCTTGAATTATTATTATTATTATTTAAGTCATTTTGAGGATAAAGGAATACAAACTTTATTTCATACTTTTGCTAGAACCTAATTAGCTATAATAAAACTTTTCTTATTTAGTTTTAAGCTTGCATTCATTGTCGTTCAAAAGTTTGGGGGCAGTAAGATTTTTAATGTTAAAAATGAATCTATTCTGCTAAAAAAAAAAAAAAAAACAGTTATATTGTGGAATATTATTACAATTTAAAATAACTGTTTTCTGTTTGTATATAATTAAAAAATGTTATTTATTCCTGTGATCAAAGCTGAATTTTCAGCATCATTACTCCAGTCTTCAGTCACATCATCCATCAGAAATCATTCTAATATGCTGATTTGCTGCTCAATAAATATTTATTATCATTATTATCAATGTTGAAATCAGTTTTTTTTCAGGATTCTTTGATGAATAAAAAGTTCAAAAGAACAGCAATTATCTGAAATAGAAAGATTTTGTAACATTATACACTACTGTTCAAAAGTTTGGTGTCAGTACAGTTTTTTTTTTTTTAAAGAAATTAAGACTTTATTCAGCAGGGATGCATTTACTTAGATCAAAAGGGACAGTAAAGACATTTATAATGTTACAAAGTATTATATTTCAAATAAATGCTTTTCTTTTGAACTTTCTATTCATCAAAGAATCCTGAAAAAATAGCATATCAGAATGTTTTCTTAAGAATCATGTGACACGGAAGACTGGAGTAATGATGCTGACATTTCAGCTTTACATCACAGGAACAAATTACATTTTAAAATATATTTAAATAGAAAACTATTTAAATAGTATTGTATGTTTTGTATTTTTAATAAAATAAATGCAGGCTTTGTGAGCCTATGAGACTTCTTATATAAAAAACAAACAAAACAAACTGATCCCAAACTTTTGAACAGTAGCTTATATGCTCTTTTCTTTACCCTTATATTAATTAAAAAACTACATTGCAATTTGTATATTTAAAAATGTATTTGTAATTTCTTCTCCATGTAATGAAAGTAAATTAAGACTCTCAAGCATGTATGATGTCAAACCTGAACTGGAGATTACCTTTTCTTGCATGAAAAAAAGTGGTCAATACATACTTCAACTTTTACATGGCTGGAAAGACATGAGGGTAAGTACATTATCATTAAAAGTTTAATTTAATTCATTTGGTTACAGTCCTCAGTGATCAGACGTGAACTCCGCGTGTTTAGCCGCCGGCAAGATCTCGTTTGGTGTTCAAACTCAGCCGCACACAGTAAGCTGTTCCCAGCTGGAGCGCTTCTCCCTCCTGTGTTCTTGATTTCAAAACAATCAGACTGGATTTCCTTTCAATCCCAAATAATCAAATTAGATTTCCCCCATCAGACGCAAGCCAACTCCGGACTGGAACCTGAGCGCTGCACAGCGCGCTCCCCTAATTGACTTAATTTAGCCTCATCAGCTCTCTAAATTCTTTGTCTTAATTGCAGGGCATGAAATGGGCGTGTGTTTTTGAGGTAGTACATGTTAACTGGCATGCCTCACCTCTCCTGTCTAGTCAGCTGTATGGAAAAAAAATCTGTAATGACTTCCTTCCTGACTTAAAAGGGGGGTGAAGGTCAACGCAATAAAGCGGCTGCTCTCCTGTAATCACGGTGTAGCATCCAGGGTTAAAAATGTAAATATTGAGCTTCCTTATCCTCCCCGACAGGTTTGAAGTTACAGTGCTCATAAATCACTTTACAAATATGAGCTTTCGCTCTCAGATCTCTCCGGGATTTTGAGTTTACGGATATCCCCACATCAAGTACATATGACTTAATCTCTTCGGAATGACCACAGAATTTAGAGTTTTGACTATTAGTAATTCCGAAGGTGAAACGAAGCCAATGACTCATTCCGTGGCTTTATTAGCTTGAGCTTTCTGTTCCGCTTCGTAAGTGAAGATTTACCTCGCTAGGGTCGACAGAACTTCATTTATTAAGATCTGCTAGACATTATTTTTTCATTTGACTGAAATAACAGGCCGGATGCAATATTATGATGGACCGTTTCCTAACACGGTGCGTTTTGCTAAAGAATTTGCCGTACGTTTTGCAGCTGACCTCTATTGTGACCTTCCAGATCACGTGTATATTATTGTAAGATACTTCTTGTAGGGCGTCTTTTTTGTTTTGAGAGTATTGGCCCCTGACAGCAGCTGCGTTTTCATAAGCATTTTTTTCCCTCTTCCCTTTCCCCTCTTTTGCGCAATCAAATTAGCCTGATGAAGGTTTGCAATGTATAAATAAACCCCATGGCACACAAATGGATGGCTGTTGAGTGAACACCACACCAGCTTGTGCTCTGCAGAACGGGCAGGAAAATAAATAGTCATCCCTTCAGGCCTGTGTCTTTGTAAACATCTACCTTTTTTGTTGGACATGTAAAGGAAATGACTCTTGTGGCATTCCTCAACATTTGCCCTGAATAAGAGACGATTGACGTCCTTGTGGAATGACCCAAAGGTTACGTTGAAATACTGCGATTCAAGTCTTTGACGAATATATAGCATAATTGGTTGCATTTTTAATGTATCATTTCTGTCTTACCACTCAAACTGTCATATGCTGCGGTTCTGTGGTGACCCCCACTGGGCCGAACTGACCCTTCCATCCTGTGTATACGACTCTGCCTCTCTGCACTTCACTTCATCCCAGCTATTTTTATGATGTTGCTGGACAGGGCCTATGTTTTCCCCAAGGAGGAAACCCCTAAACATTGCTAAACAATTAATCTTTCCCCTTTTGAGTCCTTGTTGGACCCACCATGGAGCTTTATACCACTAGCACGCTGTCTAAAAAGGACTTTGCTATTGAAGCCACTGTCCATGTTAAATTCTTTTCACCATGTAGTTTAAATAGTCATCTGTAGATCATAAGGATCTGAATATTGGTAATTTTCACTGCTCATACATGCTCAAAAGAAATGGAATAAACTCAAAATTATTTAAGAAAGCGAAAAACTTCTTGTTTTTAAGTGAAATTTGTTAAACGTACAATAAACTGACTTTAGCCAATCAGAATGTAAAGTACAACTCATTATGCTATTGCAGCCAATCAAAAAGTAGCACATCATAATGGATGGACACTTGAAAGTGATCTTTCCTTCCCACCTGAAAACTAAAAAAGAAAACTAGGGGTGAGCGTTATATTGGTTAATACGATAAACTGGTAGAAATATGTGAACCGGGATACATTTTTGTGTATCGTTTCAATTGCAATTATGTCAGTGTTTGCTGCAATGATGACTCATCAGCATGAAATATCATATGTACCAGGTTAGTGAATGTAATTTTGCATTCAGAATTGAATGTTGTGATAAAAAAGATGTGCACATCCTTCTTTTGAGCTGCACACAAAAACAAAATGTGCTCTGTGTGGGTCCTAACACCCCAGTATAGTGATGGGGACACTGTACTGTAACAACCACTGTGTGTGTGTGTGTGTGTATGTATGTGTGTGTGTGTTTGGGGAAAAATGTCCTCAAATGTCTGCCCAAAAAGTGATAGATGAGGGGACTTTTTTTTGTGCCTTTTCCCCCCATTTCTGTTTGATGGCAAATTTGGCAAATAAATAACTTTCTTATTTAAAGTTTGTCATACTTGTCCTAACAGGGGGAAAAAAACTTCTCATTTGTAAGCCCAGTTTATCTCATGAGTCGCGTAAAGTTTCAGATCAACAGAACCGTGACACGGCACCAGAGCAGCAAAGTAAATGCTTCTCAAGTTTATCATTCTCAAGAGGATTTTGTGTGCTGTGGTTTTTCTTTGCCAGAGCTCTCATTTGAAGAGTGCTGCTCTGTTTCTTTTTGTAGTTCTTCATTAGCACTCTATTAATCATGCATTTTGCATGCATTTCTTCATTAAGCAAATTGGGCTTGCAGCTGAAGGCTTAGAACCACATAGTGGGGTAATGAGGCGTCCTAGTGCCAGAGGCTTCGGCCCAATGTATCAGCATCTCTGGAAGCCACCTGCCCCAGGCACACCGACTCCACATCCCGCTTGTGTCACTGTTTGAGATAATGGGAAAACCTGTCCTCAGCTGCCTCGCGCAAAACAAATATTTTTCTTGGGTCCGACTGAAGAGAGGGGAAAAATGAGAGCCCCTATAAACGATTGATTTATGTCCTCTGAGACAGAAAGCCTAAATCTTTCTTTTCTTTTTGACTAAGGGGTGAGGTGCAGGAGGACGGCAAACAGAGCGAATCCACCCTGGCCTTTGCGCTTCACGAACAGTGAGCCGAATGTGCTTGCCGGTGTTTGTGTAGAGGGGGTGTTTAAGGGCCAGAGAAACCACCCACATTGCAGACAACTATTATACATTTCAATCTGAATGCACTTGTAAACCACAGAGAGGAGGGGGGGGGGAAGAAGGAATTTTCTTTTCAGGTGTTTGTTACAAGTCCTAGAGAAAAGCAGCATAGTTAACCTTTGAAGTGTTTGCAATATAGTTACCTGGCTCTGTAAAGTTTTAACAATAAACTTTTGGTTTTTTAAAACACAAATGATTAGAGACCAGCTCTTTATGAAAATATTTTCCGGTTCAAACGGGATTAAGATTTGAATCTGAAAATATTTTTATTATAATATTTATTATATATATAAATGTGATCATTTTATTTATATTACATTGGTCTATATACATTTTTTACATTTATACATTAATATTAATAATAAACTAAACATTTATATACACCACTTTCCTATTGTTGTGTTCTTCCTGCTATCAGACGTCACTAGACACCCTGAAAGTGTGCTGTAGTATCTGGCACCAAGTTGTTAGCAGCAGATCCTTTAAGTCCTGTAAGTTGCAAGGTGGGGCCTCTATGGATCAACACATCTTACAGATGCTCAATTGGATTGAGATCTGGGGAATTTGGTGGCCAAGTCAACACCTCAAACTTGTGCTCCTCAAACCATTCCTGAACCATTTTTGTTTTGTGGCAGGATGCATTATCCTGCTGAAAGAGGCCACAGCCACGAGGGAATAAGGTTTCCTTGAAAGGGTGTACATGGTCTGCAACAATGCTTATGTAGGTGCTACGTGTCAAAGTAACATCCCCATGAATGGCAGGACCCAAGGTTTCCCAGCAGAACTTTGCCCAAAGCATCACACTGCCGCAGCCGGATTGCCTTCTTTCCATTGTGCATTCAGGTGCCATTGTGTTCTCCAGGTAAGAGATGCACATGAAAATGTGATTCATCAGACCAGGCAACCTTATTCAATTGCGCCATGGTCCAGTTCTGATGTTCACGAGCGCACTGTTGGCGCTTTCAGGGGTTGACAGGGGAAAGCATGGGCTCCCTGACTGGTCTGCAGCTATGTAGCCCCATACGCAACAAACTGCGATGCACTGTGTATTCTGACAACATTCCCTTCTTGAGCAATTTGAGCTACTCTAGCTCGTCTGTTTGATCATACCACACGGGTCAGCCTTTGCTCCCCACGTGCATCAATGAGCCTTGGCCACCCATGACCCTGTTGCCAGTTCACCACTGTTCCTTCCTTGGAACACTTTTGATAGATACTGACCACTGCAGACCGAGAACACCTCACAAGAGCTGCAGTTTTGGAGATGATCTGACCCAGTCATCTAAATGTCCACTTGCTGCCCACCCACTAACAGGTGCTGTGATGAAGAGATAATCAGTGTTATTCACTTCACCTCATAATGTCATAATGTTATTCCTGATCGGTGTACTTACTAACATCATTTTGGCTACTGAAGTAAGATTTTATTAAACCCCCTCTCAAATTGAGAGACAAAGGGAATGTTAAACTAGTGCAATGATGCTTAATTGCCAAGAAAAAAAGCTTGTTACTGTCATCACAATATTTCCAGTGTTGCTTAGTTATATATCGGCAGAAAAATGAAATGATGTATATATTGTAAATATGTCCATTATATCTAACACACCTTTTTGTTCTTTTAGTTCATGTGATAAGGAATATTTTGATAAGGAAGTTTCTGGTTATTGTATTGTCATGTAGTTTAGGTTTGGCATGTTCTGCCCTAGAAAGCAAGATGTTAGTGTTTGTGGCCATAATGACATGAATTGCTTGAGCAGTTCAGCTTGAAGCAAGGTAAATGTGAAGTAGTTGTTACCGAATACTGTTGTAAAATAACTTCACTGCCATTGCCTGTTACTAAAATAAACAAAGTCATGTCTTGTATGAGGGTGTGTGTGTCTGAGTGGGACAGAGGCAGTAAGAGTAAAGCCTGTTTGGCCTAGTGCCACACACAGCCTGTGGCCCCAGCTGAGTAAATAGACACGGGCCCTGTGTGCCAGGGGGGCCTTCTTGTGCTTGGCTGAAGGGTGACTGGGGCACACCAGGACCCCCCAACCACACCGCATACAGAGGAGGCCTTCAGTAACCACTCACTCACATTATGGATCCCATGTCTCTTTCGTTTTGATCTTTATATACATTGCAAGGTTTGTATAATTCCTGCCTTGAAATTCTAAACATTTGTAGCCTTGACATTGAAAACCCACTAAATGCAGACTTCTCCCTGGTGCTTTTTTCTCTCTAAAGTATATTGTTGGTAGGTATAGATTTCCTCTAACCTCATTCATCTATAGCATTCATCTGAAGTGCTCTCTC
Organism: Pseudorasbora parva; assembly: GCF_024679245.1. Lineage (NCBI taxonomy): Eukaryota > Metazoa > Chordata > Actinopteri > Cypriniformes > Gobionidae > Pseudorasbora > Pseudorasbora parva. Next base: position 44,865,392 of record NC_090176.1, read on the forward strand.
ATGGGAGTGACTTCCCACTAGTAATTTTTCAGTTGAAGCTTAATTTACGTAGTCACTTGAGAATCAGAGGAAACGATTGCCATTAACAGCCCAAATGACTCCACTTTTAAAGGGATAGTTCAACCACAATGGAACATTTTGTCATTTACTCACCCTCATGTCCTTCCAAACCCGTATTCCATTTGTGGATCGTAAAATAATATTTTGAAGGACATTTGTTCTGTTTCTATCCATACAATGTTTTGCACCCCATTGACTTTCATTGTATGGACTAGAAGCACAGAGACATTTCATTTTTAAATATCTTCTATCAATAGAAAAAAAAAGTTCCTAGAGGTTTGGAATGACATGAGGGCCAGTATATGATGCTCATCCAAATCTAAAGCTATGTATGCGTTTGTGTCATCCTAAAAAAATACACAATCACAACATGTTGACAACGAATTGAAGAGAAATTGGGCAGTCATTTGCCCAGTGACTCTGACTTACCTGTGACAGAAGAGGTTGAGTTTTCAGTAAAAGTGTCAAGTGTGACTGTTTTGAGACATCTAGTGTTGATCTCTCTACTGTGGTTCCATCTCTCTCTGAAGGATCGGACACTTGTGTCGGAGGCGTCCCGTAAGAAAGAACGAGAACTAGTGGCGAAGGAGATTGAGCGCTTGCGTTCGTCCATCCAGACGGTGTGCCGCAGCGCTCTGCCTTTGGGCAAGATCATGGACTACATTCAGGAAGATATGGACTCCATGCAGAATGAACTGCAGACATGGCGCAAAGAGAACAAGGAGAACGCACAAGCTCTGTTACAGGAACAAAGGTGCACATTCATATTACCTCAGTGAGCTTCCTTGTTGTCTAATGCCTACATATGCCGCATCCTAACTAAAGTGAAACCTTGAATTGGTTTGAAATGCCCTTCATAAGTAGAAGCTCAATGGTCATACAAATAATGCTCTTCAAGCAATCACACATGTATATAATTTATCAATGCATCTCAATATTTATCATGATTGAGATATTCAAAGGCTTTTTGATAGTCTTGTGCTTCTTATGTTTGACCATTTCTCTTGTCTTTTTCTCAGAATCACGGACAGCGTCGTGGAACCTCTGAAGTCTGAGCTCGCTGAACTGGAGCAGTTAATCAAAGACCAGCAGGACAAGATCTGCGCAGTCAAGTCCAACATCCTGAAGAATGAGGAGAAGATCCAGAAGATGGTATCCAGCATCAGCTTCTCCACACAAACATGAATATCAACACATCCCAAATGAAAGCTGAAGCACTGAGCAGCGAGGAGAGCTCCTGATGTGTTTGAGCGAGCACAGGAGAGACTTCAAAAGGTGCAGGTATGGCCAGGAGTCAGCCTCCTCAAACCCCCTTCATGTAAGGTGCCTTCTGTAAGACCCAGGATCTGTCTGCGGTGGTCCACCACACTCACACATCTGCAGTAGTTTTGCACTTGTCACTTACTTGAGAGATAAATGTGTGGTCACCATATTCATGTGTCTGGATTTTTTTTAATGGTCTCCATGTTCTCTTAGGAAACTGACTGACTGTTTATTTTATTTTGTTATGTTTTCTCCATTCATACTGATAGGGTTTTGTCTTACAAGAGAACATTGGCAATGATATATGATTATAAATTTGTAATGTATACTGTATGTGTGCAAGGACACAGTTCACGTTCATATATATATATATATATATATATATATATATATAAAATACAGATGACCTTTAAATTGCCAAAAATTGGTGACCCACTACACATGCACCTCTGCACTTTGATTAATTAGACCGTCATACAGCACATCATTTTCCTGTACACATTAAAAACGTCTCAAGTAGCTTAAGTTCTAAGAAATGAAAAGAGATGGCCTGAATGTGTTTGATCATATGTACTTGTGTATGTTTCAAATTCATATTAATAATGGAAAAAGTTTAACAGATATTTCATTAAAAAAAAAAAAAACTTGCTGAAATACTTTTTAGAGGGCTGTTGGGAGTTTTTTACTGCAGTCTGAGATCCATAAAGCAATTATTACATTGAAAATGTCTATTTTGATAAGGTTGAAATGTTTGCAAAACTGTGTTAGATGAAGCAATAACAGGTCCGATCTGTCGAAGTTGATCATCTGGTCAAACACAACATTTTTGGAAATCTTTAACATGTATAAGCAGTCACACTTTATAGATACTGTGGTACCAGTGATGGATTTTAAATCTAAACCGCACAGCGACAAACATTAATAAAAAGATTATATACTACATCAGTATTATCAGCTTTACACTATGACACACAATACTGTTTGCTATTTATTAAAATCAACTTAGAAGACGTCAATAAATTATCTCTGCGTTTCCATTTACTTTGTAAAAGAGCAGACCATTTACACTGTAAAACTATTTTTATCACATCCATAATTTTTGCTGTACATTTTGTGTATATGTTGTTTGTATCATAGTTCCAAAATGAATATTAATTTTGTAGTGAAGTCTAATAAAAAGTTGCATTTTCTGTTAAAAGTGTGAGTTGTGACAGTTTTACGGTGCATGCAGTTTGGAAAACATCCATTTTTTTTTTTTAAGAGAACATGGCTCAACTAGGTTTTTTTTAACAGGATTACCTGTTTGACAAGTGGGAGTTTTCGCAATGTCAATCTTTGTTTGATCGGAAAGGAATACAGCACAACATATACTAAATCTTGCTATATTAAAACTGCTAAATTAAACAGAACACACTATGCAGTGAGATGGTTTCAATTTGCATTTGCATTTAAATCCAATTTTATATAGGCTACATGTCACCATTTCAACCGGTAGGAATTTTTAATGTTTTTGAAATAAGTCTAATTTATTTGATCAAAAATACAGTAAAAACTATTATAAATGTATAATAGTTATAATTTCAAAATAGCTGTTTTGTGTGTGGGTGGGGGGGGGGGTTAATCAGGGTGCGTACAGTGCTTGAAGTACTTGAAATGGAAAACCATTGAAAATAGCAATATTTACGAAGAGGTGCTGGATTGTAGTTCTTGAAAACCCTGGAATTTCATTTTACAGTACCTGTACGAACCATGTTTAATATATATAAAAATTTAATTTAATTAAAAATGTGAATTTTCTGCAGCATTAGTCCAGTCGTTGGTGTCACATGATCCTTCAGAAATCATTAATATGCTGATTTGCTGCTCAAGGAATATGTCTTATTATTATCAATGTTTAAAACAGTTGTGCTGCCTTATTATTGTGGAAACTGATACATTTGTTTCAGGATTCTTTGATAAATAGAAGGTTTAAAAGAACAAAATTTAATTGAAATGGAACACTTTTTGGACATTACAAATGTCTTTACTGTCAGTTTTGAATAATTTTGCTCGACACATTGGAAAGGTCACTCAAACGCATTGTATTGTGGGATTCAATACTCGCCTACTGTGCTCAGTATACATCTATGTACTGCAATTATAGTAGTGTTCTCTTCTGAACAGTCATTATTTAGACAATTCTGTTTGGTGGCGCCAGTGACAAAAAAAAATGACACGTGTCACCTTTAAGTAAACATTGCAACATTTTAATGGCTGTTTTCACTTGTATTTCAGAGCTGCGCTAAACATGCCAAGTGAATGTTTTTGATGATTTCACAAAAAGGTCTGGACGTGTTTAACGTGTCACACAGCACGCTTTGGAAAGCTGACCCGGTGGGACATAGCGAAAACACTGAATAACATTTTAAAAGCCTGTATCAGCACATCAGATTGATTTTTATTCTGGCGGAGTTTGAAACAGCTGCACCGCAGGCTTACATGCACAGACTGCCAGAGCACTCGATCGTCTATTGAGTAACAAACAGTTGGCCGGGGTGTATAAGATCAGGATTTGGAGGCCCTTGAAAACCTGGGCACCTGCCTGAGATCCCTGAGCGAACGTTTGGATTAGGCCAGAATGAACAGGCCGCGTGCCCTGCGGGGCTCTTTTGTCTGAGCGTTCTCCTGCTGTGGGCCCTGGAGAAAACACTAGCCGGAGGGTCCTTGGGACTGTCAGAAGTGATTGTGCTGCTTTAGCAAGTAGACCAGTGAACAGGTGAACACTGTTCTACATTTAAATGCTCTTTTGAAATTTTATTTTTTATTTTATGCCGCCTCAATTTATGAAATGAATCATTATTACAATTGCTCATATTTAGGGTTAGGGATTCAAACAAAACCACTAACTATAAATATGTATATATAATATAATGTGTGTATGTATGTGTGTGTGTATGTGTGTATATATATATATATATATATATATATATATATATATATATATATATATATATATATATATATATATATATATATATATATATATATATATATATATATATATATATATATATATATATATATATATATATAAATAATATAAAATAAAATAGTCTGATCTAAAAACTACCTAAATAACCATTAAGAACATTTTTGTAATGGAGACCAGTTAGTAAGAGCTGTGCATGTAAACCTCACTCCCCTGGCCTCAAGAGGCCCACTAACGACTGATGAGAGGCAGTGTGGTCTTTAGTGTCCTTGTTAACATACCCGCTTCTCATGCTGGAGACACCAGTTTGTATCCTGCTCGGAACAGTGCAAGTAGAGCCAGAGGGGTTACATTTGGTGCCGTGACCCAGATGGGAGTGAGGTTAAGAAGGGTGAGTGAGGCAAGGCATTAGCAACTGACACTTAGAGACTGCAGTATTTAGTGTTCTTCTTAGTGTTCCCACCTCCCATGCAGGTATGAATCCTGCTCGGTACGGTGCAATTCGAACCAGATTGGTGCCATGACCTGGATGGGGGTGAGGTTTAGGAGGTGAGTGTAATGAAGACCAGTTAGTAGAGCTGTGGATGTAAACCTCACTTCCCTGGCCTCAAGAGGCGAGCTAGCAACTGATGTTAGAGACTGCAGGCTTTAGTGTCTTTGCTAGCATGCCCCTGCTCAGAGCGGGGCAAGTAGAACTGAAGGTGTTACACAAGCAACCACATAGAAATCTTAAAAAAACACTAAGAAAACCTTAGCCATATGCAACGCCAAAGCATCATGCTAAAACCACCTAGAACACATTGGCAATCCGATGGCTACATTGTGTAGGCAAATTCTGAACATGAAAGTCTCACATTTTCTTTAAAAAGAGTTTCAATGTGGCAAAAGCTATTGTATTTATAGCCATATTTCAGCCCAAATCTGTTGTATAATTGAGATTTCAACAGTGCCAGCTGAATGACTATTGCTGAAAGAGACAGCTCTCTGACTGATGTCTCCTATTTTCCTACTCGGAGTAGCGTGTGTTTAGAAAGTTGTGCGTTGTAGCTCCCTACGGTCCAGTTCCCTTCAGAGACACATTGGGCCGTCAGGCTCGCTGTTTATTTTTAAAGCCCGTAGGCCAGTGTACATGCTTCAGCTGTCGTCAGGCAGCAATATGGCATGCGTCTGCGGCTCTTCAATATAAACTTCCAACAATGACCAGCTCAAGTCACCTACCACAGTTACAGAGATTCAAGCTTTGGTCCACACTGCACTGGACTGAACTCTCCTCGGGTCTCTGACTCAACAAGCAGAAGGTCAGTGAGTATGAGCATGTGTAAATATAAGGGAAACTGTTTTTAGGTTCAGCTCTCCCCTTCAGAAAGATAGATTGTAAATGTTCATTATTGGCATTTTGTGGTACTGCATTAAATTTAAGATCATTTAAAGGTGTCATGAACTGGCTTTTTTATATACTGGTCAACTAATGACGTTCGTGTGGTTTTTACATTCAAAAACATCATAACTAATAAGTAATAGGTTATTTTCTACACTGGTTTTGAGGCTCTCTCCTGAACGCTGAGTTTTGATGGGCGTGCCGCAAAAATTGCATTGCCAAAAATGAAAGAAAAAAAATGAAAACTGTGGCAAGGGGGGCGTGGTTCAGCGAGGTCTGCAGCGAGAGAGAGAGTCGGACTGTTGGTGCGACCCACGGAGATATCCGGAACCCGGAAGTGCGTGACCCGGAAGCGAAACTGAGCATATACAGAGACAGACACACGCTGAAGCGTGCACGTTGTGATTTGAGTTATTGAGAAAATAAAGAGCATCAACAGTCCTGCCGACCCCCGTGTCCTCTTCCTTCCTCACTATATCGAACTTGCTACACTGGTGCCGAAACCCGGGAAGGAAGCAGGACAGAGCCGCCGCCATGACAACGCCATTTGCGGAAATCATCAACTCCCTCGCGGTCCTCCACCAGGAACACCATAAGGCATTGCTGGACCTTCGGACCGAACAGGAGCGCCGCTTCAAGGCAATCGTCCAAGGCCAGCAAGAGGACCGCGAGCGGTTCCGGAGCTGGATGGACCGGGAGGTTCGCGCCGAGGCCGCGGGGCGGGCCAGCGCACCGGTGCACGTGCCCCTACAGAAGATGGGGCCGGAAGACGACCCCGAGGCCTTCGTGGATCTGTTCCAAAAAGCCGCGGAGGCCTGCGGGTGGCCCCGGGCACAGTGGCCGGTGCGCCTCATCCCCCTTCTATCCGGCGAAGCCCAGGCGGCCACGCAACATCTACCGGTCGCGAACCTCCTGGACTACGACGACCTGAAGCGGGCCATACTTCAGCGGGTCGGCCGGACCCCAGAACAACACCGCCAGCGTTTCCGCTCCCTGGAGTGGGGTGAGTCCGGTCGACCCTTCGCATTGGCCCAACAGCTCCGGGACGAGTGCCGCAGATGGCTGCTGGCCGGCGGCAGCGACGTGGACCATGTTGTCGATCTGGTGGTGCTGGAGCAGTTTATCACTCGGCTCCCCAGGAAGACCGCCGAGTGGGTCCAGTGCCACCGGCCCACGTCGCTGGAGACAGCCATCCACCTGGCGGAGGACCACCTGGTGGCGTGCCCGGGGGTCGGCGAACCCCCACTAACTTCTCCCTCTCTCTCTCCCCCCTCTCTCTCTCTCTCTCGACCTGTCCCTCTCCCCAGGTCCCGCCCTCCAGGCCCTCCTCGCGTCCCCCCCAGAGGCCGGGGTGGGATGGGCCTTGGACCGTCTGGGAGTTCGCGGGTCCCGCCCAGGGGGGCGGGGCCGCTGGGGGCTGGTGGTGACAATGGCTCTGGTTCCGCCCCCTTTCCGCGCTCATCCTCCAACCCACTCCCCGCCGCCGGGGCGGCGGGTAGGCCTGGGCTGGCCTGCTGGCGGTGCGGCGATCCAGATCATTTTGTGGACCGATGTCCGATGATGGACATCGGAACAATGATCCGGATCCCGGACGTCCAGCGGACCACCCCCGATCAAGCAGGAGAGTACCAAATTCCTGTAAGTATCAAGGGGGGTACATATCAGGCCTTGGTGGATTCAGGATGTAACCAAACCTCGATCCATCAAAGCCTGATGCAGCCTGGGGCATTGGATACAAGCCGCATGGTTAAGGTGCGGTGTGTGCACGGGGATGTGGTGGAATATCCGGTTGTCCCAGTCACGATACAGTTTAGGGGGAAAAAGCATAATGTTGAGGTGGCGGTTAGTCCCCACCTCCGGCATCCGCTAATTCTGGGGACGAATTGGCCCGCCTTTTCGGCGTTATTGGGGTCGTTATGCGCGGATGCCGCTTGGGGAAACAAGGCTAGGAACGAGGCGGTGCGAGTGCAGGTTGGCGAGACTGATACGGGACCCTTGGGAACAGCTTCAGAGGAACCGAGCGGGGTTGAGAGACTGATTATCTCGGACCGCGATGACTTCCCTCTGGAGCAGTCCCAAGATGAGACTCTAAAACATGCTTTCCAACAGGTCCGCACTATCGACGGTCAGTCCCTCCAACCTGCATTGCCCGTCACGTATCCTTATTTTGCCATAATTAAGGATAGGTTGTATCGAGTGACCCAAGACGCTCAGACAAAAGTGGATACAACCCAGTTGTTAGTACCAAAGAGCCGCCGGGAAATGCTTTTCCAGGCGGCTCACTCTAACCCGATGGCGGGCCACCTGGGACAGACGGCCACGCTGAATCGTTTAATGACCCGATTTTTTTGGCCAGGCATTCATGACAATGTGCGCAGGTGGTGCGCGTCTTGTCCTGAATGTCAGTTGGTGAACCCACTGGCCGCCCCAAAAGCGCCATTACCATTAATGCAGGTCCCCTTCGAGAGAATTGCGATGGACCTCATCGGGCCATTAGAGCGATCCGCACGCGGGCATCGTTTTGCGCTAGTTATCGTGGACTACGCAACACGATATCCGGAAGCAGTGGCTCTCCGCAACATCTCGGCGAAGAGTGTTGCGGACGCACTGTTTCGTTTAATCTCCCGGGTGGGGATTCCGAAAGAAATCCTCACTGATCAAGGCACGGCGTTTATGTCACGCACGTTAAGCGAATTGTACGGATTGTTGGGCATTAAATCCATTCAAACCAGCGTCTATCACCCACAAACAGACGGCTTGGTCGAACGATTTATTCGCACTCTTAAATCCATGATCCGTAAATTCGTACAGGAAGACGCCAAAAATTGGGATCGGTGGTTAGAACCCCTCTTATTTGCTGTGCGCGAGGTCCCGCAAGCCTCCACGGGGTTTTCCCCCTTCGAGCTTCTCTACGGGCGACAGCCACGGGGGGTGCTGGACGTCCTACGAGAAACTTGGGAGGAGGGGCCTTCGTTGGCCAAAAACGAAATTCAGTACGTCATGGACTTGCGAACAAAACTCCACACATTGGGGCGGCTGTCTAGGGAGAATTTGTTGCAAGCCCAGGACCGCCAGAGCCGGTCATATAACAGGGGTACTAAACTACGCAAATTCACACCGGGAGAAAAAGTGCTCGTTCTACTCCCAACGTCGAGCTCAAAATTAATGTCAAAGTGGCAGGGGCCGTTTGAGGTCGCACGGCAGATAGGAGAGCTCGATTATGAAGTGATACGATCCGATAGGAACGGGGCACGTCAAATATACCACCTCAATCTGCTGAAAAAATGGAATGAGGTGGAATCGGTGTTGTTGGCAACCGTGATCGGGGGAGAGGATGATCTCGGGCCAGAGGCGAGCATTAAAGCGCAATCAGTCGCGTTGGCCCCGGGGGGAGATCACCTCTCACCGTTACAACTCGCTGATTTATCGAAATTGCAGGCGGAGTTCGCGGACGTGTTCTCGCCCCTACCGGGACGTACCGACTTGATTCAGCACCATATCGAGACCGAGCCGGGCGTGGTAGTTCGCAGCCGGCCGTATCGCTTGCCTGAACACAAGAAAAAAGTAGTTCAGGACGAATTAGGCGCAATGCTCGACATGGGAGTAATCGAGGAGTCCAACAGTGACTGGGCGAGCCCGATAGTTTTGGTCCCCAAAACAGACGGCTCGGTCAGGTTCTGTGTGGACTACCGCAAGGTAAACGCTCCCCGGCCGGCTCCCCGGCCTGAGTCGGGCGGTGGGGGTATGTGGCAAGGGGGGCGTGGTTCAGCGAGGTCTGCAGCGAGAGAGAGAGTCGGACTGTTGGTGCGACCCACGGAGATATCCGGAACCCGGAAGTGCGTGACCCGGAAGCGAAACTGAGCATATACAGAGACAGACACACGCTGAAGCGTGCACGTTGTGATTTGAGTTATTGAGAAAATAAAGAGCATCAACAGTCCTGCCGACCCCCGTGTCCTCTTCCTTCCTCACTATATCGAACTTGCTACAAAAACAAAGTTAATTAATCGAATAAATACGTATAACTGATACTAGTCTTACAATTATGGAAATTGAATGGTAGCATCATATATTTTTTTTCCACAATGGCCACTTTATAATGCAGTATTGTTATCACTTATTAATTACTTAGTTAAGTAAACATGCATGTAACAATGTTGTGCTAGTCACCATTAAGTAAGTACATCTTGATGAACTGTCCATACGTCCACATCCATCTTTTTGGTTGCATATTTTTATTTGTCTGTTTTGCAACAAAAAAAATACAATTAGTCTTTGGTTGTATTATCATTTCGAGTCACTTTATATTAAATCATTAGATAAGTAGTCAATATTTATATCCCATCAGGTATTTTCACCTAATTTGTAGCAGTCCACCTTAAGACCAGATGAGCCTGAGCCAGACATTTGCAAGTCAGCCAATCAGAAACGCTCTTACAGTGATGCCACCAAGAGTCCATGCTGCTGCCTGCTGCTAAAAACAACATATAAGAGGCACAGGCGCTCGCGATAGTTTTAGTCATTGATTGTGATTTATGTTATGACATTGTTTAAAAGTACACTGAACAGGACACGATGGCTGATGGTGAGAATGTTGAGCTCCCAAACACGCCTGGTATGTCATTTGTACCTCTGAAATGAATGTCTGACTTGCTCTAAACATTTATATCAGAATGAATAAGTTTTAGAATTATTTAACGTAAGCTAACATGGCATTATGCTCGGTGCAGATCTATTGGAGACTGTGTAGTTGAAAAGCCTCTTAAACCCAAGTGAGACACATTCATATTTAAAACTGTGCACTTATGCCTTCATGTGCTATCGGATTTTTCGTACTTCCCATTTCTGAAGTCGTAATTACGAACTCATCGCATTCAAGTTTTCACTTGAGAGGGTCTGTTTTTTTTCTTTAAAAACTAGAAATCTAGTATTTACAATGATTACTATAGCACGGGCATTCTCGTGCTATCTGAATTATCATAACTACTAGTTTTCTAGTAAGTTAGAAAAATGGACATGACGCTCGAGGGAAGTGGAAAGTAGGAAATTTACGATAGCACGTAAAACGGCGTTACAATGCCACCTTGATGAAATGGCTGATGTCGAATGAGAATTGACTTGACTGGGGTCGAAAAAAACGGCGTTTTCAGTTTATTCATAGAGTTTTGCGGGCAATTTTGGAATTGACAGGGTAATTTGACAGTTAAGTTAATGCAGGACGCTTTCGTAATCTGTATATGGAAGCCACTTCAGTAGGCATAACTCTGTACGTGTTGTTAGAGATACAAATTTATTATTGTATATTTTTGAGTATGGAGTCAGCATATGTTTTTATAGTGTATCCAAGAAGAGTTTCAACAAATACATATACCAATAGCAGATATATCATCATTTATTGATCTGGTCTCTGTTTCTCTGTAAGGTCGTAACCTGAGGGAATGGCTCCAGGAGCAATTCGGCGACAGGCCTCTGGAACCGAGTGAGGACATGCGTCTACATAACGCTGCTCATTTGGGAGATCTAGACACTCTCAGGGCCCTACTACAAGAAGACATCTTCAAACAGTGAAATTTCCTTCTGAATTCATGTATTCTGTCATGATGGAAGTAGTAGCGTCATATCTTTTCTTCTGTATTGTGACACATCCTTTAACGGATTATCAAAAAAGAGAAAATATAGTGCCTAGCCTACACAATGGTTTAGCTTTAGGGCCCACGTTGTACAGCAACCTATATTTTTACCAAAATTGTGTAGCATACAAGTAAACAAGTTTGTCTTTTAAAACCAAACATTAAAATGTATTTTTAATGTATTTTTTAATTATTTATTGAGGGATTATTTACCACACAAAAAAATACTTATTATATATTTCTCATTGTTGCAGCAACTTTTATTATTTTTTATCAACAAAGAATTTTTATGAATGTTCTCATGTGTAAATATAGGTGAAATTACAACAGAGATATTGTCTTTATCTTACGTGGTGGTGATTTTGCCAGCTTGGAAAGTGACTGCATATTATAGTCTTAAAGGGTTAGTTAACCCAAAAGGTTCTGTCATTAATTACTTGGCCTCATGTTGTTCCAAACCTATAAGACTTTCTTTCATCTGAGAGCTTTCTGTCCCTCCGTTGACAGCACCTACAACTTTGATGCTTCAAAAAAGTCATAAAGAAATTGTAAAACTAATCCATATGAATTGAGCAGTTTAGTTCAAATTGTCTGAGGCGACGTGATCACTATTTTATGAGCAGATTGAATTTATGAACATAAACAGAAGCTGAACCAAACCTGCTTGACACATAACCTGCTCGACCATATCACCCCCATTCTAAAATCACTCCACTGGCTTCCTGTGTCGTTCAGGATCGAGTACAAGATCTCTCTCCTTACCCACCAGTGCATCCATGGTGATGCTCCCTCCTATCTCAAGGAACTCCTCACCACACAAACAGCCACTCGTAACCTCCGCTCTGTTTCGCTGTATCGCCTCAAAACTCCCACAGCCAATCTCCGTACTATGGGGGATCGGGCCTTCTGCTCTTCAGCCCCCAGTCTGTGGAATGCTCTCCCTGACCACCTGCGGACTCCACAGACTATAGATACTTTTAAGCGTGGTCTTAAAACCCACCTTTTTAGCAGAGCTTTTAATTGACTTTTAATTGACTTGCTACTTGTTTAATTTATTTTATTTTATTTTTCGGTTTTATTTATTTATTGTTGTTGATTGTTTTGTTTTTGTTTTTAAATTCTGTAGCACTTTGAGATTTTGTTTAATATAAAGTGCATTATAAATAAAATTTATTATTATTATTATTATAAAAAAACGCTTGCAGATGTGCAAATTTGCTGCTTAACACAAGAATGAACATCATTGGTTCTTAAGGAAGCTCAAACATGCTTCGTAACAATGATTGGTTCATGAGGGCTGTACTTTAAGTGAGCACAGAGAGTAAGAGAAGGAGATAAATGTAAAATGCTGACATTAAGCAGCAAAGTGATGGCATATTAGATAATTGGCACGTCATCATCTAACAACTTTTGGAATAAGCCTTAGCTGCTTTCCAACTTTTAAATGACTTAATGTAAATGTTCTTGTCCAATTCAAATGGTGATCTGGGTTACTTAATTATTTTGACACAGAATATAAGATTGTGCTTGCTGAAATGTGTAATGTTGATCTCTTTTTAGGCGAATTAATGAGAAGTTGATTTGGTCATGTGGTTTGCTGCCCTGCACGCCCCTGCGTATTGCTGCCATGATGGGTCACAGCAACTGTGTGGAGTTCCTGATCTCTCGGGGAGCTGGAGTGGACCTGGTGGATGTGAAGGGTCAGACTGCTATGTACATGGCTGTGGTTAATGGACACCTGGACTGTGTAAAGATTCTTCTGAAAGCCGGTGCTGATCCGAATGGCAGCAGGCATCACCGAAGCACACCTATATACCACGCAGCACAAGTGGGCCGAGTGGACATCCTAAGAGAGCTGATCAGGTGGGGTCGCTTCTCAGATATTTTATATCTTGCAAAATCTTGTCATTACTTGAAAAATGAAGTTTAGTTCTGACTGACTAATGTAAGTGTGCAGTCATGGCCTAATGGTTAGATATTCAGACTGGGAACCCAAAGGTTTTCCGAAGAATTTATTCTCAATGTCGGCAGGAAATGGAAGCAAAAAAAGGCTGGCCACTACGCCAGGTGTGTGTGTCCACGGTTTGCAGTGTGTGCTAACTACACACTACTCCTAATGTGTGTGCACAAACTTTGATGGGTGAAGTGGATATATTCTGATTATGAGTTATAATAATAAATAATAATAATACATTTTATTTGTAATGCACTTTATATTAAATAAAATCTCAAAGTGCTTGGCTTTCACATGTCACACTATATATTTATTATAATTATTGAGTCATAATTTATGGCACAAAACTTACAAACAGTGTCACCAATTGGGTGGTTTTGTCACCAAATGTAGCGATTTTTATTATTGTTTTGCAGTTTGGGTTATATTTAGATTTGTACATTTAACAAACAAACAAACAAAACAATTATATCACTTCGGAAACTGTTGCCTCATTATCATTTTACTTGTAAGTATAGTTGTAAATACGGCTGAAATCACAGCCATTGTCTTCATCTTGGTGTATGTTGATTTTGTCAGACAACTTTGTGATTATAAATCAGGATTTTAGCTGTGCCAAGCAGCATCTTGGAATATGATTGAACTTGTTCAACAGAAACAAGTTATATGAACAAATATGAACAGCTTTATTGGAAGACTGACTTAGTGTGTGTGTGTGCTATGAAGAAGTTCATTAGTCTCTATGTGCCCTGTAATACACAGTTTCAATGCTGATGTTGATATTGACCACCGGCTGGAACAGAGGTCTATGTATGGCACCCGCACTTTGGCAACTCTGGCAGCCTGTCCACTGTTCATCAGCGCTGCTTACCACCACTACCCCTGCTTCCAGATGCTTCTGAATGCCGGCGCCAACCCAAACTACAACTACAATGGCCCTGTGAACAGGGAAGTGCTGGTCAGGGGCCGGGCCTCCTGTATGCTGGATGCAGTTCTGAAACTCGGATGCGAACCAGCTTTTGTTCGCTTGTTGTTGGACCATGGTGCTGACCCATATCTAGTCTCTTGGGACAACCTCGATCCTGACACCATGGTTCACTTAAAGGCCAATGCTGAAGCCCTTCGAATCTTCCAGGAGGCCAAAAGTAAGTTGGTTTTAGATGATGTCATGGTATTGATGGGTCTTTTTTATACAGTGCAATCCAAAAATATGGCATTTTTTCATTAAAACCTAGAAATACCTTAGGTTAAAGTTGTTGTTTTTAGCAACGAATTTGAAAGGTAAGGCCTTTATTAGTCTCAGCCTCAGATGTCAAACCCACAGACTGTTGGCAAAATGGCTGATGCATATGGAACACTTATCTGCAAACACTTAAGGAGTTTTGAAGTCGTCATCTGATTGGTTGAATTCTACAGGATGTCCTCGAGACGTGTGTGTTCCATTCTTTAACAGGCCGCTTGGAAACAAATTTCAAGACTCCAAACTCCATTGTGGTGGGAGAAGAATGACATTGTGTTAACAACTGTGACAATGAGCGTTTACCACCAGGAGCAACTAACGGCTAAAATTTCAAAAGTATGTGAAATTCGTGGCAGTTAACTTGCTCAACATTCTTAAATTAATAGTTTATAGATGCACATCTGTCTGTTTATTGCAGGGACATCGACTTTACATTTTCACAGTTCTAAACATGACGCAGAACAAAAACATAATGTGATTGGTTGCGTTACATGTCAGTCAAACGTCCTCTTCTGGGAGCGGTCCTTGACCGATGAATCTAAATGAGTCTAGGCCTTTATTAAAGGGGGGGTGAAACACTCAGTTTCAGTCAGTGTCATGTCAATCTTGAGTACCTATAGAGTAGCATTGCATCCTGCATATCTCCGAAAAGTCTTTATTTTTTTTATAATTATATAAGAAAGATGCGCTGTTCCGAGTCTTTCCGAAAAAAGCCGAGCGGGTGGGGGCGTGTCGTGTGAGCGGAGCTAAATAATGACGTGTGCTCGCTGCTGCTATTGAGTTGAGTGCGTCGAGTGCGTCGTAAAGCTGTCATCCCTAACAGCGGGGAAAAAACTTTATTCAAAATAAAAATATGGCTTTTAATCAGATACAGCCATACATCTATGATCCGGAATCAGACCCAGAGGCTGCAGTTGAACAGGAGCAGCAGCAAAAACGACTAGAGCAGGACGTCTCTATGTGGTACAAGTTATACACTAACTATATAATATGCTTAGCAGCTTGTGTTATTTACATATTTATACTTGAATTATATCGTCGTATTTTTGTCTTTGAAGGTGTACATGTGGGAAGTGCAGTTGTGCACGTGTGTTTGTGTGTTTACGCGTGGTTTGTGTAGACAGGTTAAGTTAGTGTTTACATAGATAGACACGGAATAGTAGCGCATTTGAATGAAGAAGCGCGCTTATTTAGTTCAACATATTTCCCCCCTCTTTGTGTATTGTTGAGTGCTTTTACAATACACAAACATAAAGTTACACATATAGTGGCCAGCTAAACAAATGTACACGCACTACACATCGCATGCTCCATTGATCAATTTCTATATATAGTAATATATATAGTAACTATACGTGATCATGTTTGGGCTACTTGATGAGCATAGACACAGACATTTGAAGCAGTCTCACTCACCGCCCGCGGTTCTAACGTTGGGACTGCTCCATCCTTCAGCATTAGGCTATTGGAAAATCCGGCGTCATGCTGGGCCATGTTTATGAAACAGTCGGCACCGAAATGCAGCGAACAGATATAAACATTCGCGCAACTCAGTTGCTGATCCGGAAAAGCAAATTACATCCACTGTTGCCTTACCGCGGGGTTTTGGGGGAATCTGTGCAGGACTGTCTTGGTCTGGCAACCAAAAACGCACTTTTTGATGTCATTGTTAATTGTGCACATTACCTGTGCAGCGCAGCCTACGAGCGCTTTGATGGGCATAGCCTGTTGCTTTCGCTCTCTCCCTCTCTCTCTCTCCCTCTCTCTCTCTCACACGCTTCCGGTAGAATTGTCCGTAAGGCCCATACAAGGAAATTCCGCCCCCACTAACGTCAATGGGGACGCATGATCGCAAAAAACTTGCCGAAACTTATGACTAACCGGAAGTAGTATTTTTGACAAAGAAATACTCCCATCAAACGTCCACCTTAACTTTTGAAACTTTGTCCATGTTTAGTATGGGATTCCATGTCTTTAACAGTGTAAAAAGATCAGTATGCATGAAACAGCATTTCACCCCCCCTTTAACCTGGAGCTGTGTGGATTACTTTTTTTATAATGGATAGATGCACTTTTTTTAGCCCTGTTCACTGCCATTTTAAAGCTTGGAAACATCAGAATATGTATTAATATAACTCTGATTGTGTTAATTAGATTCATCATCTTTATTTATTTGAACATCTGAGTTACACAAAGTTTAAAAAAAATGGGAAAAAATGAAAGAATGTCGATGTGATGCTCAAAAGGAGTAGGCAGAAGCTTAAAGGGGGGGTGAAATGCTGTTTCATGCATACTGAGCTTTTTACACTGTTAAAGACTTGGATTCCCATCCTAAACATAGTCAAAGTTTCAAAAACTAATGTTGGACGTTTGATGGAGTATTTCTGTGTTAAAAATACTCTTACCGGTTTCTCACAAGTTTTGGCGAGTTTTTTACGAGTATGGCTCGACTTGACGTTAATAGATCGGAAGGTCCTTGTATGGGCCGTACGGGCTCTTCTCCCGGTAGGGTGCGCGCGCGTTACTAGAGCGAGAGAGGACATGCACGCCCGTAAACACGCTCTCAGGTGCACATCCAGTCGATCCAGGCGCCACGCTCCCCTTTATTCCTATGGGTGATGTCGAGCGACTTCAACGCTTCAGCACAGCATTCCGGGAAGGCAGCGCTGCATTTGAACCGATTTGAACGCAGAAATGACGGGAAGCTTCACAACATCGCGGATCTCCACGGTCACTGCTGTCACAGGACTTCACCAAATCATACCAAAGAGGTGTGTTTTTGACGGAGCGGTCCCAGCGATAAAGGTTCGGCCCTGCTTTGGAAGCAGCCGGTGAGTAACGTTAAAACTGCTTCGAATGTCTGTGCTGTTGGCTCGTCGCGTGAGTAAACATCAGTAAACGACACGATCGCGTGCTTCGTCATTCAAATGCGCTAACGGACTCTATTGTGTTGTTCTATGTACACTAGTCTGACGTGCAAAGAGTAAATAGAGTACATACCACAGAGACGGACGTCCTGCTGTTGCCTTTTCTCCTGTTCAATTTATTTCAGCCTCCGAAGGATTCTGGATCATTATTTGTATTAGATGAGCTGGATAGCTATGAGTTTCTCCACGCTTGAGGACGTCACCGCTTTGCGCTCGTCATTCTTTAGCTCCGCCAACACGATACGCCTCCAGGCGCTCGTTTTTTTCCGGAAAGACTCGGTACAGCCCATATTTCTTTTATAAATATAATAAAACTAAAGACTTTTCGGAGATATGAAGGATGCAATACTACTCTATAGGTACTCAAGATTGACATGAGATTGACTGAAACTGAGTGTTTCACCCCCCCCCCCCCCCTTAAGCTTATTGTCGCCTAGCCTACCCCCTCATACATTTGTGCAGTAGATACATTTACTATAATCAATAAGACAGTCGCCACATATTTATGTTGTCCTATTCCAGTGATTATACAATCATCAATATTAACTCACAACCATTCTGTTAATCCCAAGACAAGGACAGAAGACTCTTCAATAAGTACAAAAACCCATCATTGCCAGTAACAGCTAGTCACCAATCTTTTAATTTGCTCTTTTGTTCCTTATTGTTATGAATTCAATGCATTTCCAAGCCACAATTGTTTATAATTGTAAATAGTTTAATTATATTGTCTTTATTAACTTATATTTTTTAGTTTACCAATCACAAAAATACAACCTAAATAGATTAAAGACATTCTTCCGTCATGTACTTAGACAGTATGATAAGTATATACTTGTTTATAATTTGATTTGAATTGATAAAGGAATGTAGCCTGACAAGCCAGACCCACATCAAGATGTTTGGTCTGGAAACTCACCATTGACAGGGCTCAATCCGAGGGGCGGGATAAACGGTTGTCTTTCAAACTCTCTCTGCACACAATTGGATAGAGCTACAACCAACCAGAGCAACGTGAAGTGGAGCTTGTTGAAGCTAGTGTAAGGGTGGATCTCCTACAGTGGTTCTGAATCTGCAGGGTTGCCAAACGACTAAAGAAACGTTATCAGCGTGATGGTAGAAAACTGTACATTTCTTGTCTATAACCACCCACTGCACCTTATACCAACGATGGAAATAAGCACTGTTACAATAGCAAAATATGTGGGAGAGCGTTGCCTTTATGTGACTATATTGTATTGCTATAGGTAGCACTTCAAAGTCAATACCAAATCAAAACTAATAAGCAAATAATTTATAATTGAAAGAATTTAATGACAAAATCTGGTTATGGTTACACTTAAAATAGTTACAAAATAGATGAATGTGATGATAAAAACTTATACCATTAATCGTACCCAGCATGTGTAGAATGTTACCTGAGAGATAGAAAGTGAGAGAGAGAAAGAGAAAAAGACAAATAGAAGAAGAGAGCAAAGAGAAGAGCCAAAGAGAAGGGCCCTAGTAGAGACAGCCAGAGAAAAAGACCCAGAGCAACAGTTGCAATCTTCTTTTATCTATCCCTTGACCATGTGACTGAAACCCTGAGACATTCAAACTGACCAATCAGACCAAACTTCCCCCACTGTACTACAGGTGTGGCACCCATTTGGCCTGCAGGCCCTCAACATCTCTTTATTTTTAGGAATCCCAAATGGCCTCACTGATAAGAGAGAGGGGGGTGGAAAACGGTAAAACAAATGTCTTTGTTCAATTTCAAATATCAAATATCTTTGATTATTTTGAATTCTTGCACTAGTAAACATGTGAAGATTAAACTTTCGCCGTATCCGGTCAGCAAAACTGCAAACACATCTTCCCTTCTTCCATTCAAGTCTTAAAACACTTAAAATCAAAGCCTCTGTTGGCATTTTTTGTAATCAATTGAATTGCTTTTGTTTTTATAATAAATAAAAATGTAAAGGGAAATAAAACTTCGTAATTAAAGTATAAACTACAATACTTCCACTTTGATTAATTCTACACCATTAAACGGTGTAGTCAGTTCTGGGTCTTCAGTGTTTTTTTTTTTGTCCTCAGCTCTGGGATTCTATCCGTCAGGTATATGGACGTATCCGTATCCCAAGAGGCAATCATCTCTTCAGTCTTTTACACTCCTGTCATTTGCCACCAAAGTTAGGTTATAATCTTCTTTATTGAACTAAATACTTTCCCAATGTTTCCAAGATCCTGCTCAAGGTATTTCAGGTGCAAGCTGTCTGCCATTTCATGTCCTTAAACTCCAGTAAACAATCAAGATGGCTGATTTCCTTTTAAAAGGAAGAGCCAGGATATGTTTTAATAAAACTGATTGGCTGAAAAAAGAAAATCAAATACACCTAGAATGGCTTGAAGGCGAGTAAATTATGGGATAATTTTCATTTTTGGGTGAACTAATCCTTTAACGTTCTAGGAAAACGAAATATAACTGTACATCTCTGCCAATATAGTATAGGCATTTCTTAGAAGCAAAAACAAATATCAACATTGTAACAATGCATTATATTCAGTGCATTCTCATATCTAGAGCTACAATAAACACGGAGGCAGGGTAATTACATTTCCTTGATATTACACAACATGTTTTATGGTTAAAGTGCATCAAGCTCTGCTATTACCTGCGCTCACTTATATTGCTTTCTAACCAGGAAACCCGAGGAGTTTAATGCACCTGTGCCGCATTACAATCCGGAAGATCATGGGCAAGAAGCGTCTGCCATGCATCTCTTCACTTCAGCTGCCAGAAATCGTCAAAAGGTTTCTTTTTCACAACGATTGATGTGGCTCTGCTCCTCCATCTAGATGATCAATTAACTCGAGGGTGTAAGTGGCCACTCGCTCCCCAACATTACTCTTACACTGGAAAGCAATGACTAGGTAATGGCACTATTCTGTGTTGGTTTGGGGGTAAATTCTGTGGTATAAATTCATGATAAAAATGCATTAAATGGAGCTAAAAATACGACATTGTTGGGATGCATAAGCATATTATATATAACATATTTAATTAACATGCTGTTGCTGCCATTTTAAGAGCGTTTTAGATACTCCGCTTACCAAAGAACACCCCTGACCAATAGTAAAATACCTGTAACATATTACCTGTGGCTTATTGCAGTGAAGGACATTATTGAACACCACTGATGAGAGAAAATCTTAATGTTTAATGAACTGTTGTTACAGCATTAAATAAATGACTATTTGATATTATTAGAATTAATATATTGGTGTTTTTATGCTGAAAATATGCCTGTATTTTTTGTACTTACACTAGTGTGAAGTATTTGTTTTTCTGTACTTTATCGAAGTAGCTTCTACTTTCCTTGAATATTTTAATTTATTGCAACTTTTGTTTACCTCACTTTTTTTATATTATCCAGATAAATATCTTTTTTCCCACTGTGATACATTCTGATTTCTCTCGTTATTAAATTCCCAAATTAAAATGTTTGTTTTGGTTCTTGCTAAAAATAGTGCGGAATGGTGCACAATGTAGGAAGTGCAAAGAAAAGTCTAAACAGGCTGCCTGATAAATGTTTTTGTCTTTATTTCCAGAATATACTGTCAACTTTAGCACATAAATACTTACCAAGACTACATTTATTTGATCAATCAAAGCATAAGTCTTCAGAAATCATTTCTGAAGAAAAAATTGTCACTATGATTGTTTTTTGTATGCGCACCACAAAAGGAGTAAAGATGGTATTTATTAAATCCACGACGGAAAACTAAGGAGATCATGGGAGTAAACAAAACCACTTTTAACATGGACACACTCTAAAATATGCTAGACTAAAAACAACCCAAGTTGGGTTGAAAATGGACTAACCCAGCAATTGGGTTGTCTTAAGCAACATTTAGCCCAACCGCTGGGTTAAAACAACCCAATTGTGGGGTTAAAACAACTCGACCGTTGGGTTAAAACAACCCTATTGCTGGTTTAGTCCATTTTCAACCCAACTTGGGTTGTTTTTAACCCAGCATTTTTTAGAGTGCACGTACAATTTAACTGGGGAAACTCTGGGCTTAAATACATGGGGAGAGTAATCAAGATAGGATAACTGAGCTGACTTGTGTAAATTGACACTTTTTTTTAATTCTTTAATGAATAGAATGTTCAAAAGAACAGCATTTATTTAAAATATAATATTTTGACAAATTGAATGCATCCTTGCTGAATAAAAGAAAAAAATCTTAACTAGCTACTAATTTCTTTTTTATTTCCATTAAAATACCACTTTTTGATGTAGTATCTGTACTTTTACTTGGTTAGGAAACTTGAGTGTCTTTTTTACCACTCTTCATTTCAGTACAGTACACCACTCCATGCTCCCATAAAGTTTTTTAGTTTTTTGTTAGCTGACTGTATGTTTTAACCCTATAGGGCTCATTATTGTTTTTCACTCACAGCATGTAAATTATGGCTAAATCTCATGATTGGAAAACATAATTAACATTCAGCACAGGAAGTGATTTTATACTTCCTATAAGCCAGATCCTGTCCTTACAGGGGCCCTGCCCACATGCTTCTCAGGGGTCTTAGCAGAAATGATGTAGTGCTGTCTCATCTCACCAGTCACCATCATGTTTGCCTCTGATGTGCACTGATTCCACTGAGGTTTTCAGCTATATTGCAGATTTCCCAGGCTTCATCCATCAGTATCACTCTCTGGGTACAACTGACTTTTTTTCCTTGTCAGACTATTACTTTAGTGTGCTGTGACATTAAAACCACATCTTTCTGAAAACCACAAACAGTGGAAAGCAAAGCCTGGGAAAAGCCGGACTCTGCCAACGAATCACCAGTGGACTCGTAGACAACTGCAGTCCCTCCATCCGCGTCTGCCCAATGGGGGAAAGGTGGGTTCACACACTACTAAGTGCACTCTCGTTAATAAGTACCCTGTAATAATCTCCCCTCTGTGCATTTTTGCTGTTATGCTTCTATCAAACATTTGATCAGAGCTCTCTATGTTTAATGTCAATATGTTAGCTGCAGATTTTGAGTGACTGTAATCTTTTTCCAATTGTTTTCAACAGCGGATCTGGAAACCAAAACTCCAGATGGGTGGGCCCTGAATCACTAAAGTCATCCCAAAATTCTCATCTGCGATTTCCCAAGTCGTGATGGGATGTTCAATGAAAACACCTTGATTTGGACTGGAGCAGGAAGCAGTGTCAAGAAAAGAGATTCAATTAGATTTTCCTATCCAAAATAAATATGCAAGTACACTTATAATATACAATTCATAATAATAATAAAAAAGCATTGGTCCCTGGTGCAGCTTGTTGCCATCAAGTTAGCACCCTATCTTGCTACCTAGCTAGTAAGGGCCAGATCTACTAAACGGCAAATTAGCGTGAGAGTGTAAAACCAAAAAAGTACAGATGGGAGTGGAAGGTTCTTCACATGATCTACTGGTGATGTGCACATTAAAGAACATAAAGCAGTCGGATTGTTTCCATAATAACTAATGCAATCTACTAAGAGCAACATCTGATATAAGACATGCTTTTTTGGGCCATTAAATAATGGTGCAGATACCAGTAAGCTGACAAGCGCAAACGTCAGTAAATCACCTTGCATGATTCATTTAAATACTCTCCTCCCTTAATTTTGCATCTAAAAGGGAAAATCCTACAATTGCATATGCAATAAGGTCAGCTGCAAAAATAACTGTCCACACATTTTTTTGTGCTATTTTTTCACTGCATGTCTTTAGTAAATCCTGACAGTATTTTTTTTTCTTTACGCCTAAAGAGGGTTTGCGCTGATGCAAGCTGTTAGTAAATCTGGCCCTAAAGCTGTAGCAGATGTAGGGGTCATTCAAAAGTTGTTTGGCCTTTAGTGACATAACATTGCAAAAACGGGGGTTGTAATTTTATTAATGTTATTTAGGCAAAAAAAGGTTTGGCTAAAACTCTTATTTTGCACATTTGGGTTTGTTTATGGATTTAGTGGAAAAGGCATGTGGTAAGAGGTTAGCAAAATAGTTTAAAAACGCCTTCTGAGCTATATAGACATGATGACCGAGTCAGTCATGTACAGATTTGGTAAAGGAAAAATATAAACGAGATGGGAGGACATTTTTCTTTGCCAATGCTCTTTTGTTCTCTCACAAATATTTTGCGTTCCCCCAAGAAACTTTGTGTTCGCTCGCAAAAACATTTGTTCTGTTTTGTTTTGGAACGCTCCTACAAATGTCGTCCCCTTCACAAAGGGAGCAAAAATTCACCAGCACCAGTTTGTTGGCCACTATAGATTAGTGTAGGTGTGACGTCATTTTTGTAGGCCAAAACACGAAAGCAAGTTAGCATTTTAGCACTTCTGGTTCAATTGTCCTGAAGTCAATGGGTTATTTTTTTGAGTGGGATTTTGGTGTGAGAGTGTTTAAATGGCTGAAATAAGGCTTGTTGTGAACACAAGCTCAAGACATGACTTAAAAGACATCAGTAATACCCCACTCCTTATGTGTCTTTAAAAAGGTTACTAACAATTGGCTAAATGAGACTACAGAGGATGTCGATGAGATTAAACGTCGTCACACTGAAAGGTAAGATCAGTCTGCTTTTACAGCCTCATTATGCTCATGATTTTGTCTCTTATAAACATGTCTAATTAAAAAAAAAATGTTAGATAAAAGTTGAAAGAGTTGTCGGAAGCTTAGTGATGGTGATGTTGAAGTCTACTTTTCAACTTTATCTCTTGGTATCTTTTAGAGTGCATTCTGGAATTGGCATGTCCTACACCAGTCGAACCCCTTCATCTTTACACAATTCAGGTTTGGTCAAGTGGCATCTCTTTAACACAGAAAAACTACAGAGATTCTTCATAGTATATAACTCTATTATGAAGAATCTGTGTAGCACTACGTTGTATTGTAATGTTAAATCAAGACCCTTTGTTTATTAATTAAAGATTATTTTGCATTGTATATTGATGGTTTGTGCATTTAACTTCTCTGCTCTTTGTTATGGCTGTCGTAGTTTAAGTTTAATGGGTGTATATTGATTCAGAGCTCTAGATGGCACTATCTTCATGTGAAGACTCACCATGTCTTCTTTCTCTCCACAGAGACCAAAAATAATATATAACAACAATTTTATTTTGTTATTTATGCATGTGTGCATGCATGCATGTATGTATCTACCATATATGTAGGCTTTTTTTTGGGTCATCAGCATTTCTAAATGTAGGTTTCTTTGCTTAACATACATTTACATTTTTGGTTTGTCCCTTTCTGAGTTTTGTGAAGAGGGATTCTGATTCATTCTGATATTTTATCTATTGCTGAAGGATAAAGCAAAGTTTCATTTATTTGTCCTCTGTTATTTCTAATTGTTTTTACATAACTGATAAGCTACAACTACAGCTGATCGGTTTGTTTTATGATACCACTAATTGCATTTTTGTCTTATGAATCTATAAAAACAGATTAAGTTTCCAATGAAACAGACAATTTCCTCATGCATTTAATTTGGGTTATAACGGAAATGCAATTAACTGCATCTTAAGATTTTATATAGGCTTATAAAAGTGCATGTGTGTTTGTGTCAGTATAAAATGACCTTTTCTTCTTTTTGTTAAAATTGAGTAACAGCTGCATGTTGTTTAGTTCATTTTTAATCCTGTATCTCACCTTCTATCAGAGTAATTTGCACTTGCACTCTTTATTTTATTTTCCTTCTTTAATTGCAGCACATTTTTTTGGAACGGTGATCTCATTCCTTTTGACTAGCTCTTTTTGTTGTTCAGATTTTCCCCTTCCTCATCCTGCTGGATAGTTCACATTTTAAAAAAAATAAGAAAAGAAAAAATACATATATTTTCCTTTTTGCATGTGATTTAGATTGGGCATTATTAATTAAAGTTGTGCTGTTCCTGCCAGAAATCTGCTAGAATTTCAAGAAATTAACCTATTGATATGCAGTCCAAGTAAAACAGTATTTTTGCTTGTTTTGTGTCAGGTCAATATAAAAGGAAGGGTAGCGATTACATAAATATTGGTCATTTTTCATTTCTGTGTCATACACATGCAAAATCAATTACAATAGTATTTCCGGTGCAGTTCTCCTCTCAAACGGCAGTTTGTGTGTCGGATCTCAGAGCATGACTGTGCTGTTGACAGTAAAGGAGGGCGACGCTTAAATCTGTGGCTTGGTTTAAGACAGGAAGTATTTAATGGAGAAAATTTACCAATAAATCTGTTTTAATTAGGAAACCAAAATTGCTTAGTGCCTCTTAATTTGACTTTTTTCCAGCAGCACCGGCAGTTGTGAATTGTGGCAAACAGCGGAAGATAGAATCGCAAATGAATGTTCCAGACTCTCAGCTCCTGCCTCCTGAAAGTAATCTAAAGGTAAACAAGTAACATCTTTAAGACCTTGCGAGATCATTCGCCATCTCGTATTGCAGGTCAGCAGCCTTTTAGCATTGGGTGTGTGTTCATTAACCTAGGTCGATTTAGAGATCATGCACATTAGCTGTAGATTGTAATTTTATTGCTAAACATCAATCTTAAGCAACACACAACTGCTAAAAATAATCTCGTAGAATGTTTTACGTTTTCCCTCATGTGAAATACCACACAGTCTTTCCAGCTCTTTAAGTACAGAGGCTTTGTAATTGATAGTATTCATTAAGCCAAACTACCCATGGTTAATTGCTTCTGTGAAGCTTTGGCTCTGGGGAGCAGCTCCACAGCTGAGCTGAACCGTTTGCTCTTGGCCAAGGAACAAAGCTATCAGCAGAGATGTTTGAGGGCTTTCGGGCTTCCTCTTGAAATTAAGCAGGAATTGTCACTGGGCTGACAAACCGCCATCAGACAACAGCATCAGCAGGAACCCTGGAAAAGAAGAGGAAAATAACAATTCCACGACCACTATGGGAATGCAGTAAAATGTGTTTTCCTGCAGCCTGGAATCCCAGACTTAAACCTGCAGGCACAGAACCGAGGGGAAAGCGGCCTGTGAATTCACATTCATTGCTGTGGTTCACAGCAAGAATGGGTAGAGTCACAGGATTGCATCATCATGTGTCACGAAACCCCCTACCACCAAATCCAAATCCACCACATGCCTCTAGGCTTCTGAATCATGCTATTACGTAACTGAGCACATTCGCAGACTGTGAAAGGGGTGTCGCTTTCTGCGATTCGGATCAAGTGACCCTGAAGTGGAACCGTCAACGGCGTAGAAGGAGGATATGGGGTGTCTCATTTGGATGGAGGCCCTACAGCGATTCCCCTCGGCACTTCCTCCCAGTTATGACCCTTCTGACAGAGGGTGGGAAAGGATCCAAGCCCACGGCCCAACGCCACATCAAATCAGCCATTTCCTCCCCTGATAAGACGGCACAGACGAGCTTCCCAGATCTCCAATAAGGAGGAAAAGAGATGTTTAGAGGATCAGTCCTGGGTGGAGGATGATTTTGGCTGTCATTGTTCCTCCCCACTTAAGCCTCTCCTGTTTCCTCTTCAGCGTTGAGAGATGTTCAACTCAATATCACATTGTTTTGAATAAAGGTATACTGCATTGATGCTTCAGCCACCTTCATTTCCAACAGTGGCTTTGACTTAAAGGGATGGTTCACCAACATATTATAATTCTGTCATTATGTACCAACCCTTTTTTTCGTTCCAAACCCGTAAGAAATGGGTGCATCCTGAGACCCAGGTGGATTGGATCGATGGCTGTGACAAGGCTATAATGTGAAGAGTCAGCACTTGAATAGGAAGGTACACACAACTCGACTTGGCTGACCTATGTGGCAGAACCTGATACTCCCTGAGCGAAGCGGAGGCCTGGTTAGCTCTGTTCTTTACCTCAGCTTGATCTCTAAAGGGCTCTGACTGCCTTTACCTCTTTAGCTTCCTGTCAGGAATATGCATTTCCCATCTACTTGTGTTTTCTGATATTAAATAGGAGAGACAGGTGTGTTCTTGATGCTACCTTTATCTGACACCCAAATATTATTACAATGTTCACTTTTTGCCTAACTGCATCCAGTTTAATCAAGAGATACCTGACATTCCGGTTTCGAAACAGTGCAGGGTATATTTGTCTTGGGTGGTTGTGCTAAAATACGAAGTGCAGAGCCTGTGATGTTTGAATGTAATAGTTGCATGAATTTCCACATGGAATGTTTATTTGGAGCAATGATTGCTGGGTACTCTGAGGTGTGTTAAGAAAGTTCGCAATCTCTCGCTGGATCTCGTCAGCATTGCGTGACAGTGGATTGAGGATCCGGTCCTTGGTGAATTCCATCATGAAGTATATTGCTCTTGTGGTTTCAGACGGTTTCTGAAGTCACGGCGAGGCTTGTTGATTTATAATCTCAGATGTCATCCTTCACAATGACTCTCCTCTGAGACGGACCCTGCGTTCCAAGCTCTTCGGCATGAATGTTTTCTGTAGAAATAGGCACATTCAGTCAGTCTTTAACCAAAGCTTTGGGCTGGTTTTAGTGAGGCACGTGCTGTACTGCCTAACTTTCCTCAAGTTAAACACAGGACTGTAAATGTATACCCTAAAAATCACAGCAGACTTGACTTTCGTGCAGCATCATCTCGTGTTGTATCTGGCAGCACGCTTGGCTCTTTAGAAGAGCCCTAAGTGGTGAGGGGAAACTCCGTAACGTATGATTAATGAAGATCCGACTCATCCTGATTGGTTGTGGATGTGTATCTCGCCTTATGCCCTAGGCAATTGCACATGGAGACACAAACAACCACTTTTTTATGATTTGGTTGCTCCAAACCTCCGATGTTTCATCCCTGATAAACGCCTCCCTCTCGTCAAAAACTCATGCGCTCATTAGTATCCACATCCTCTGTAATTTACTCGTCATGAGGACGGCATCCTAAGTTTACTGAGCTGATTTTACTTGTCATCTTCTGGCCCATATTTTATTGGCAATGTGCATAAACTCCCTGAACTTTTAGCAAAAAAAAAGTTTGTCAGGTGTCAAGATGGCCTGAAAGTTGCCTCTAAACAACTCATTCACATTCAGTGGAGTGATGCCAAGTGGATTTTGACTGCAACTTCCAAAAACTAATTTTATCTTTCATAATTGCAATATGTTGCGTTATTATTGCCAGTTCAACTGAGCCTTTCTTTTCTTTGAATCGTAAAAAGTTATCAGCCATCAAAAATATGCTATTTTTTTTAATTATTGGAATATTAATCATTTTATAAAAAATTTAAGGGATTTCTTTTTTTAAATGCTTAAATATTTTCTCTGTGTGTATAAATATATATGTATATGTATATATATATATATATATATATATATATATATTATATATGTGTGTGTGTGTGTGTGTATATATATATATATATATATAATGTATGTATGTGTGTGTGTGTATGTGTATATATATATGTATGTATGTATAATATTTACACATACAGTTAATTTAAAGGATATATCCATTATATTTATTATATGTTAGGTAAAATAAAATACATTCATATGTTTGTTTATTTATTTATTAGTTTGACAGCTTTGGAATTCCATAACACTCATGTTTAATTTATATATTATAAAGCATATTATAAGTTGTGTTTATTAAATTTAAATAATATAAATGTAGTATCCCACACACACACACACACGCATTTAATTTATATTATGTACAACAATACTTTTAAAGGCTGTAATAATATTAAACATATGTATATAAATTATTGATGGTTTCCTTCTATTCTCCCATTGGATAAAAGCTTCTGTTAAATGATTAGATGTAAATGTAATGAATTGTATAGTATTTGTTTGGTAAATAAAATAAAATCAATTGTCGTCTCTTGTCAATTGCTGCAAGTAATGTCTGCATGACACTACTGAAGATAGTGCTTACGTTTTACAAGTAAATGTTTTAGACCATGAGTTTCTTATTGAAAGTCTTTGAGTCTGAGTGATGGCCCGAGTGTCAGGAGGATGTCAGCGGCGCACAGCAAATGTGAACTGATTGATGGCACTTCCTCTAAATATCCCTCAAGAGGATGTGATATGAGATGAGTTTGTTTGCTTGTTTTTAACACAGCCTTGCTAAAGCTGTGTACTGTCTGCTCATTGCATTACAGGCTGTATAGCAGGAAGTGAAGGACAGATCTTCAGGAACTAGAGACACAGCTGGTCACTGGCCTGGACTGTGCGTGTTCCCCAGGCCTGTGATCTCATTCGCACGATGGACGTCCCTTGACGTGGCGAAACAGCATCTGACTTTTCGTTCATCACTAAATCAAGCTGATGATCAGGAGCAAGTCCAAACAGCTCACATCATGCAGACATTTTATAAAGTTGTATCCACTCAAGCTTGACTTTATGTGTTTTTGTGTATTTGCAGAACTGTTTTATGGGGTATAATGAGAGCAGAGAGTCATTCAGTGGACAGAACAACATTAACTCATATACTAAAGAGCACATTTCACTGAGGTACTGTGTTCCAGGGGTTTTCAAAATGGGCTCTGTCTGTGGAAATGATGATGTTAAAATGTACAGAATTTTATATTATGGTTTCATTCTGCTCTATACGGATTGGTCGAACATTATATATTATTCACAAAACATTTAAATTTTAATGTCAGTTTAATGTTTCTTTTTAATTGTATACATTTAAATAGTATTCCAATGGTCCTGCAGAATTATAGTTACCTGAAACAAATTGAAATATATAAATATATTTGCCTTCAAAATATATCTGTTACATTTAATTTAACTTGATGTTATAAAATTGCTAGATCTAAGATAATTAATAAAAGCTAAATAAACATATTTTTTAAAACTTTGAAAAATACAACAAAATGACTAAACTAATGGAAAATAAAAGTCAAAATATTAATAAAATCTAGAACAGTATTTCAATATCAAATAACACTGGTGGTGAATTTATTTTATTTTTTTTCTTTTCATGTATTTTGTTACTAGTATTATTATTAACTTGTTTGTATATTTATACATTAAAATATATAATTAGGGGTCCCCATCAAAAAGTATCCCACAATGCAGTGTGCCTGCACTGTAAAAAATTATTTAGAAAAAAAGTTACCTGGTTGCCTTAAAATTTTGAGTTCATTGAAATTACATTTTTGAGTTAATGCAATGAACATTTTTTGCGATTCGTCAACCTTTATTAAAATATTATTAAAAGATTTTGTAAGCATATTGTGTAATTCTGTGTGTTTTATTTCTGATGACGCAGTGAAACTTGCCAAATAGTGCTGTTTTCATGATTTATCAAATTTTTTATGTGGTTCAGATACAATAATATTTTGAGTTTCTATTTATTAAACAAATGTCCTTCATATCAACTGAAATGTTTAATTTCAAAAAACTCAAAATTTTAAGGCAACCAGGTTACTTACTTTTTTAAGTTAAACCAACAAAAACCAACAATAATTTTTTACAGTGTGACCATCCATTTTCAGTCTGATGAATGAATCTTGGTCATTTGATCAGACTGCCAAGAATTAAGACAGTTGTACACAAAACTAGATGAAAAATGCATTTCTGAGATAACTAGTTGCCAAATGAATCATGCATTGAATGTTTTCCATTAGTGTAATGCATTCCATTTTAAGTATTTAAAGTTCCAATAGGGTGTTTTCAAAGCGATACCATAGAAAAAAACGTTTGGTTCCTCAAAGAACTTTTCATTGGTCAGTTCATAAAATAATTATTTTTTTTATTAGTGTGAAGAACATTTTAAAAATCTAAAGAACCTTTTGTGGAATGGAAAAGTTCCATGGATGTTAAAGGTTCTTCGTGGAATCATCAATAAAGAACCTTTATTTGGTCCCCTTGAGGAAAACAGCTTATTAATCACACAAGTGATGTTTTTGACAATGTAAAATTGCAGAAAGTTTTCTGTGGTGGGTAGGTCTAGAGTTAGGGGACGGAATATACAGTTTATACTAAAAACCATTATGTCTATGTAATGTCCCCACAGAACATGAAAACCCAACGTGTGTATTTTTATTTATTTTTTGACAGTTTGGTGAAGCGTTAGCTGTGGATTGGCTCAACTAAACTAGCCAAACTCTGCGCATAAACATTTCAACCCCTGATGCTGTTTTATTTATCGCAGCACACTTCCACATCCTCCGCCAACGGGCGGCATGTTGCTTTGATAAAAGCGAGTCGGCGAGGAAGGGGGCCGGGGTGTAGGTGGGGTGTGCTTTGCATGCAACAGGCCACTCCACACTGTTATTCTTTTCTCTGTGTTTGATGGGTGGGAGGTTTGCCAGAGAGCTCGTGTGTGTGTTTATAGTGTCAAATGCGTACCACATGTAGGCTCAGGTCTGGTTGTGCACCGTCTCTCACTCTCTCGGAGAGCATCCTGATGGCAGACAGGAGTAATCAGCCTGTCTTACTCCTCCTCGGCAGTGCGGTGCACCTGCTTTGTGGTTCTCAAGTACTTTTACAGACCATTTCCAACCGGCTTTCATTCATTAGTTCAGTATGGATTTATTTTGAAATACAAAGGCTAAATGGACAGCTCTCTGCCAGAGAGCTAAAGGAGTAGGGTGGATCCCAGTGTGATTTATATGGACAAGCTGTAGCGAAGTTCATACATCACCCGTTTGTTGGTGGAAGTGATATTTTTTTGGTTTTGTGTACAGCAGCTACCCTACCTGAAAGCAAGATAACATTATTTAATATTATACAAAGTTAATTCAGTCAATCGGCCAAAAGGTTTAGTATAACTAGAGCATTAGTTTGTAAAGTATGCAAAAAAAAATTAAACGTTTTTAAATATATTTACATTCATTCATTTACATTCCTTTTTCAAGTTATTCATCTTAAAGAGATGTTTTAATGATTTAAAAAATCCCCAGATATTTTTTATGTACTGTAAGTAAGATATATTTTAAAGAAATGAATACTTTTATTCAGCAAGTATGCATTAAATTGAAAAAAAAAATGCATTAAATGTCAAAACAATGAAGGTTTCCACCAAAAATATTAAGCCTTTTTAACATTAATAATAATAATAAACAATTTTTTTAGCAACAAATTCTCATATGAGAATGATTTCTGAAGGATCATGTGAGACTGAAGACTGGAGTAATGATGCTGACAATTCAGCTTTGCATCAGAGGAATAAATTACAATTTAAAATATATTCAAATAAGTTATTCTTCAGTTTTTTATCAAATAAATGCAGCTGAGACATTTCAAAAACATGAAATCTTATAATATTATGGGAATAACAGCTAATTTCTGAAGCTGACTAGAATTTTTACATTTTCATTGTTTTAAATTATCTCAGTACAGTCGTCCCAAAATATGGAATTGAAAGGAACTGAATTGAAAGTTCCATCAGGAGTTCCATGAGGTTAGACTTGGCTTAAATTATTAGATAATTTATTATTATTCATTTCAGTAGCTTCTAAATCAGGCTATTCTTTAAATATAATGTTTCAGGATGTCTTGAATATATGGTTAAGTTTATAGTTGAGTTTATTTACAGTTTACCTGGTGAAATGATCAGGGGAAAAATTAAAATGCATTTCATTGAATTGCATGGTAATGTAAGATTGAATGATATCATTTAAACTTGCGATTCTCTGGCTTTTTTGACCTGGCGTCGCTGCTTGTGCCACTCAAGATAATAGAACCTACTTAAAGGGATAGTTCACCCAAAAAAGAAAATTTTTACCCATACCAGCGTTCAGGGTTGGCTCTAGCTCTTTGGTTGCCCTAGGCGAGATGGAGTTTTATAAAAGATTGATAATACTACGTAATATTAAGATTGATAATACTAAGTAATTTTATTTAGTTTGACAACCTATTGGCTGAGATAAGAAGACTAACCTCTATACTGGACTTTCTTTCAATATTCCGCAGGGTTTAGACGCCTCATTTTTGTTGAACGCGCAAGATGAGCTCTTGCCTGACCTAACGCCTGAACTAATAATCAATAATCACCATCAATTCAATCTAATAATCAGGTTGATAAGTAATTAAACGTGTGGCTGAGGGGGCACCCTATGATGATCATGTTTAAAAATAAACATTGTTTTATTTCGCTTGTTCCGATTCTGTGTTTAATGGGAAGTAATGGGCGGCACTAGAGCGCGCTCGCGCCTCTGACACAATTGTCGCCCTAGGCAACCGCCTAGCTCGCCTATAGGAAACGCCGGCCCTGCCAGCGTTCATTAAAATATCTTATTTTGTGTTCATCAGAAGAAAGGTTTTGAACCATTTGGAAACAAAATGGACATTTTTGAACTATCCCTTTAAGCTTTTTTTTTTTTTTACACCCTGCTAAAAAACACTGAAGTGCTTTACTTCCAGCAGAAGAGCAGTTTTAAACCTCTTCCATTTTAGTCACTGGATAATGTGACATACTGACAGTATCATAAAGCACAGCTTCATCAAAGCCTGGGAGCTCAGCAGGCTATGATAAAAGCATCATCTCATGGCATTTTGTCTTTTTCTGACTTCATAGCTCTCCTGGTGGAAACCGAAGACGAGCGATCGAGGCTTTGGCTCCCTCCCAGACGCAACATGCTCCCATTTACCCTTCTTCAACGTTCTGGATGCCAGCCGGAGACAAAGGGCAGATGTTGTGATGCGGTGTGTTTCTTCTACGATGTTTATTTTCTCAGTCTGTGTATACATGCAGTTTGTTTATTTACTTCTTTAGTCTGTACAGTATCCACCAGAGGCTCACTTCCGCTGAGAAATGATTTTGTTTACAGGGCAATTTTCACATATGCATAGGCATACACTGCTCTCTCTGATGGCAAACCACTTCCTAAGATGGGAGCGCTCACAAACAGGCCTGACACGTGTCAAACAGGGGCATGAACTGAACCAGCTAGGATTTTTAATTAAGTGTTTTCCAACCTTTTGCTTTTATGTACTCCCACAGATCTCATTCACACAACAAACCTAAAAAAAAAAAGGGGTTTAATTTACATTTTTTCTTTTTAACTTAGT
This sequence comes from Pseudorasbora parva, assembly GCF_024679245.1. Classification (NCBI taxonomy): domain Eukaryota; kingdom Metazoa; phylum Chordata; class Actinopteri; order Cypriniformes; family Gobionidae; genus Pseudorasbora; species Pseudorasbora parva. The sequence goes on from NC_090176.1 coordinate 44,899,799, forward strand.
GGATTTCCCTTAAAATGGCAAACAAAGTTGTTAATTATATTTTATATGGTTTAATAAACATAAATCTTAATTTTCCAAGTTTGGAAAGTCCTGGGGTATGCATACTATTGGTTGGGCATCACTGTTTTATTGGACAGAGGACGGATCTGTGATCACCAGACACTGTAAATCAATCAAACTCAGGCTATAATCGGATTTAGACAGTCTGCACCATATAGCCAGGTTTATTTGAGTCAAAAATCTATTCTGATATATACATTTTATAATTAAACAAGTATAATAAAAACTTTTAAAATAAGTTTAGAAAATAATATTAATTGTAAAATTTATATTACAATTTTTGTACACTTGTACACAGTGTTTTATTGTCGAATTAACTTGCCCTAAATTAAACACAAGAGATTTTCTTTACAAACATTACAAGCGGCAGTCTGACATTTTTTCCACCCAATGGCCGATAGTGATAACATAACATAACATAACATAACATAACATAACATAACATAACATAACATAACATAACATAACATAACATAACATAACATAACATAACATAACATAACATAACATAACATAACATAACATAACATAAAATAACATATAACATAAAATAACATAACATAACATAACATAACATATAACATAAAATAACATATAACATAAAATAACATATAACATAACATAACATAACATAATGCTTTTATCAGACGGTACCGATTATTGGCCGATATATGATATGTTGTGTGTACATACATGTATGTATAGGCTATGTATCAGTGTTGTGTGTCTGTGTTTTAAAATGAGGAGCCAAAGTCTTCACATTTTTGATACTTCACTTTCCACGCCCGGACGCGTCACAAGCTCAGCACTGTCCACGCGTCTTTCAAAGTATACTAGACCACGGATGATCGCATTCGACACATACGCAGTTTAAAAAAAAATCTATGCTCTACCAGACATCCGAGGGCAGCACTGAGTCCTTTCATCAATGGGACATTCTCCCTAAACACATCTTTGTACTCCTTCAAACATAAATTGTACAAATGTGGGTACTTTCTAATCTCTTCACACAAACGCTCGTCGAGTTCGTCATCCATTGTCGTGTTTTTCTCTTCTTTTTTTTCAATTTTTGTAATGCGGAGGGCTTGTGGCCGGCCGCACACGGTGCACGAACGTGGAAGGCCGAAGTATACCTGGGGCTTTAGTTTCATCAGTTTTCAAGCTACACTGGTCACAGACACAAAGATGTACCCTTAATTTCCCTAAGCTGATTACTTTTTAATTAGTCTTCCCATTGTCTTCATTCAAACTGATACGAGAGAGTGCACGGAAAAAAGAGGTGAGATTTATCGCACAAACCAATCATATCCAATAATTTAAAAAAACTTATCCCATTCAAAAACTTACTTAAGCTGGACAGGAGCTGATGCACAGCCAAAACAATCTCTCTTCCCTATTATCACTGTAAAGCTGCTTTGAAACAATCTAAAAAGTTCTATATAAATGAAGGTGACTTGATTTGACTTAACATAACTGATTATATCCAATCATAGCACGATGGAGGCATTGTCTCCTCTCACGTGACTTTCCCCCATCAATTCTCAATTACCCATCTCCCCTCCCCACACTAAACCCACTGCATGCTTTAGTGGGTCTGTCAAAAGTCAATGGCCTCAGGGGAGGCAAGAGTGACGCGGTGTCGCTTTACCTGCTGGTGTCACTGTTGGACAGTGTTACTTTATAAAAGCTTTTTACACTTTTTAATGTGGTATTTTGTAATATCTGTGCTGTTTTATTTTTGTAATATCGATTATTTTCTCATCCATTTTTTTTGAGGAGACAATGCCTCCCTTGCCTCCTACGGTGGAAGTGCCCCTGCTGTGTGTGTTTGTTTGTTTGTGTTTGTTTTTGTGTGTGTGTGTGTGTGTGTGTATTTGTGTGTGTGTATGTTTATATTACATTATGGGGACCAAATGTCCCCATAAGTATAGTAAAACCTGAGATCACCTACATCAGGGCTATTCAAATCTTACCCTGGAGGGCCAATGCGGTGCAGAGTTTAGCTCCAACCCTGATCAAACACACCTGAAAATGCTAATCAATGTCTTCAGGATCATTAGAAAATCACAGGTGAGTGTGTTTGATCAGGGTTGGAGCTAAACTCTGCAGTGCATTGGCCCTCCAGGGTAAGATTTGAATAGCCCTGACCTACATTGTCACCCCACAAAGATAGTGAACCAGATGTGTGTATATATATACTTTTTAAGAAAATATTTTAACTATATTAATATTTTTTTAATAAATATTCAATATTAGCAGTGCAGCGTCAGTTGCACCCCGGCCCACCACATTGCCTCCTGTGGTGGAGTGAGAACGCTGCACGCCCTGCTTCCCCCAACTCCTAATTCAAAGCACATTTCACCAAGTGCGGCTTAGAGAGGGGATGTGGCTAAAACAAATAAAAGAATCATAAAGGAGGGATCAAAGAAGGCCTGCAAATCCATTCCTTCTGGGTAAAGAGCCTTTCATAAAAAAATAAAAAAAATGAAAAGAAATCCCACATCCCGACTACATATCTCATGGAACGGATCACTGGCAAACGCGTGCCTGCGCCGGATTGATGGAGCGGACACTGTTGGCAGGGCTCGCCTCGCACCTCCATACTCTTTCCTTCAGAGTGAGTGTGCATGGGGGCGTTTTCATAACTTAGTGTTTTCAAGTCTTTGGGGAAATATGTATGTGTGTGTTTATGCATGCATAGATGGGGGTCTCGAAGACAGATGTTGGCACGGACATATAAACGATTATAAAGTGCAGGCCACCAGGAAGTCGGTAATGCTCTCAAGGCGTCGCTGCCTGGGCAGGAACATTTGGTGACCATTGTGAAGATATCCCTCAACACAGCTGCAAAAGAGCACGAGGGACTGACATAACCTGCTTCATTTAGCCTCACAGCTGAGCAGACACAGGCATTATCCTACTGAAGGGTGAGGTCTTTTCCATCACTCAGACATCCGCCACGCGTAGTCAGAGGATTCTGGGTAAATCTGGACCAGAGCTACACTTTGCACGCATTGCATACTTGCAGATTGATGCATCTGTGCTCGTAATTTGCAAACGCTGTCGTTTTACGCTCGATTGACAGAGTTTCGCAACAAGATTGGCTTTTTGAAAGAAGAAAAATAATGCTTTAAGTGAAAATCCACAGCTAGTTTTGGATTTATTTTACATAGGATCAAAGATATCAAGTTTTTTTTCATAAACCGCACAATGACTGATTTCCCCCAAATAAGACAATGAATCTTCAACCCCCTCTGAAAAACCCAACAAAAACACATTAACGTAATGGGTAATACATATTCCAGAGTTGTCGCATTGTAAACTTGGCTGATTGTTTGACTTTCTACAAGCTTAGAATTGACACAAGTTTATTTCCCAAGCTCTCGATTCCTTCCTAAACACAAAAGAGTCACTGTGCGACAGTTTCCACACACAAAGACTTTGTAATTACCACAAAGGACATACCCGTGGGGTAAGTCAATAACTCATCCGGCAAACAAACTCTGATGTCGGTAAATGATCCAAAGACTTATGATTTGGTGCAAAAAATAAAACTCGCCTTTGGTTTGTGGTTTGTCCCTGAGCACAACAGCTCTGTTTGCCGTTCCTCTGACCTGTTGTGACAGTATACTGAAAGAAGCCCTGTGTATCAAAGTGGATGAGAAAAGCCAGGCGTTTCATTGTAAAAATGGGCTGGTAATGAAGATGGTCTATTGTCAGAGTGGTGTGGTTGATGCTAATATATTTTGATCACTGCCACCACAATGTGAAGGATCCTGGTTGTGCAGATCCTCCACTGACCCAACAGACTGAGTGCAGGGGTTTAGAAAAGGCCGTCATATGATTTTACACTTCTTTCTTAAAGTAGCCTTTCCACTTTTTAATTTTTCAAACCCCCAGAAGTAAACGGCTGATTTTTACCTTTTTTGAATTCATTCAGCTGATATCCGGGTCTGGCGGTAGTACTTTTAGCATAGCTTAGCATAAATCATTGATTCTGATTAGCACCTCGTTCAAAAATGACCAAAGAGTTTTTTATATGTTTCCTATTTAATACTTAAAAGGGGGGAGGGGGAGGGGGGTATGGCTAGGAACTATACTCCCATTCCTGCGTAATAATCAATACACTTTTTTTGTTTGCCGTACCATGGGTGCAGCGATGCAGTGATATTACACAGCGCCTGAAAATAGGCTAACTTCCGTCAAAATAACCAATGTGACAACCTGCTTGCACAAGGAGTGCGCCATGTAACCACTGAGATGTTTGTGAAAGACGTTTCAGAAGATATAACTTTGGTGCAGAACCTGAACATGTACACACTCAGAAAAAAAAAGAAAAAAAGAGAAAAAAAGGTACAGTGCTGTCACTGGGGTGGTACCCTAAGGTACAAAAGTGAAAAGGTACATCTTTGTACCTTAGTCACCCCTAAATGGTATATATTACTACATTAAAAGGCACATAATAATACCTTAACGGTACATGTTAGTACCTTTTTGGTTTTGTACCCTAGGGTACCACCCCAGTGACAGCACTGTACCTTTTTTTCTGACAGTGTATATTTGAACCGCAATACACTAAAGCTTTTGGAATGTGAAGGGGAAGAAGGTGTGGCTGAATAGATTGGGGCAGAAGCGAGAAGGAGAGCAGATTTGTACCTTTACAACGCACAGAACCATGGCTATTCGCACAGGTAAATCCACTACCTAATTTGCTGCCTGCAACTCTGCAACTGCACAAACTTTAGGCTGAATCTGAAATAGCCCCCTAAACCCTTATTCACTATTCCCTATGTTATCCACTAATACAGTTCACTTGAAGGAGTGGATGAAAATGAGTGATTGGGACAGCCGCTGTGTGTGTATCGACTGTACATTCGTTATTGTGGTGCAATGTGGGATTTAATGAGTGCACTCAATAACTCCACTATGGTTTCAGACACCACTACAAATGGCTTTCTCCTCAAATAATGCCTTATTTGAGGGTATAGTGGGCGATTGCAGATTCAGCCTTTGTGCTGGTCACGTTGGAAGTTACCTAGCTGGGGACTATTTTTAGGCGCTGCGTAATATCATTGCGCTGCTGCACCCATGGTACGGCAGCAAAGTTTCTTGATTATTACGCAGAAATGAGAGTATAGTTCCTAGCCATATCAGTCTAGAAAATCACTTTTCATTTTCCGTCGATCTTAGTACACGATGTAACTACAGAAGAGTCAAGTTTAAAATAGGAAAAATATAGAAACTCTCTGGTAATTTTATGCGAGATGCTAACGGTCTAATATTATTCAATGATCTATGCTAAAAGTGTTAACACCAGATCCTGAGATCGGCTGAATGGATTTAAAAACGTTAAAACTCATATAGTTTATAAACTGTTTTTCAAAAAAAGTGTTCCTTTAAGGCTGTGAACAGGGTTCTAAATTAACACTTAAAACACTTACTAGCCAGTGATGCATGAGGCATTACATGCATGATTCATTAGGCTCTGTTCTCTGTCAGCACTTCCTACATTTCCAATGAACACGGTGCCGTAATGCTACGTGAAGATGCACATTGGCTCCATGCACAGTTTAAAGTGAAACCTTGTCTGAGACTGGGACAAGTGGATTTTTGAAGAGAATTTTACTTGCGTATCCTGATTTAAAAAAAAACGTAAAAAACGTTACACCTTACTAGGGTATTACCAAAATGCAAGAATGATTCTGCATTCATTTAGTGTAAGTGGCGATCGATAGTGGATGAACTGATGGTAATGCTGCTCGCGCAGCCTCTCGAGGAGAAATCACAATAGATGAGCGCCACTCATACAAAGAAACTCAGAAACATACACCATTAAAATTGGTTACAAATTGTGGAGTTTTTATATTTATAACAACATATGATAGCCTACAGTTAAGCAACATGACAGAACCAATAGTGCTGTTTTCCTGAATACCATCACGATTGAAAATGACACTGATTTCATATGACAGTTCCATAAAAATTTTTTAACATTAAGTTACTTACATTTGAGATGCAATATTGACTGTTTTTGTTAGATTTCAGCTTCAAAAATAGTTCCAAACAAAGATCCCTGCAGAACCATAACGCATCTCACAGCAACAGCACAAATCCCTCATTCTTGAACGAATAATCCGTTGTTTTTTTTGTGTGTAAATTGTTTAATTTGATTGGTAACAGCCCTATAGTGCCTTATTATAATTTAATTTCTAGATTAAATAAAAATATATAATCAAAGCTGAAGCATGACCTATATTTAATAAGATTATAGAAAAACTGCCCTTTATAAAGGTAAAAATATCATATGCAGATTTAAAATATGTCAAATCTGATTGAACACTGGTGAGAATATTGCTATAAATAAATAACATTATAAATAAAGAATATTTCTCTTATTTTCACCGGAAAAAATGTGGCTAGTGGAAATTCTGATACTGATAAATTCTGAAACCGTACTGTATAGTGCCTACTACTGTTTTTAAATGCTGTAACAATAGGCATTTAAAAGTGGAACAATATAGAGTTTAGTTAACTGTATGCTACTTTGTTGTCATATGATCTCACTATGACCTCATCACATCGCATACAATGTGATGAGGTCATAGTGAGGTCTTTGTATTATAATGTCACATCTGCCAAAAGCATCTTTTTTGAGTTGAATAATGTGTGATATAATGTATTTATATATTTATGTTTTTGATAGAAGTCTCTTATGCTCATCAAACATGCATTTATTTATTTGAGACTTTTCTCAATTAAAAATAATGTTTTCTAACTTTTGACCAGTACACCAAATGTAACCCTGAACCACAAAAGGAGTCATAAGTCGCAAGGGTATATTTGGTATATATTGAAGATAATTGTATATTGAAGATTTTTTTATTTTTTTATTTCCTACCATAAATGTATACAAAATGTATTGCTATTAGTAATATGCCTTGCTATTTTTTCAATATTTAGATTTTTTTTGCAACCTCAGATTACAGATTTTCAAATAGTTGTATCTCTGTCAAATATTGTCTTGTCCTAACCATCACACATATCGGTCTCGATGGAAATCTTATTTATTCAGATTATGTATAAAATGGTTTTGTGGCCCAGGGTCACATACCGGTATATACATTATTCAACTTCAAAACTAACCCTTACCCTTAACTGCATACAATTAAAATTCAGTATGCAGAAAATCATTTTGTTGTAATTTGTCAAGAAAACCATTAATAAGACATGAAATGACATCACTCAGTGTTTCATGTATTATCGATGGTTTTCTTGACAACTTTTTTTTTTTTTTAATTTTTTTTTTTTTTTAAATAAAACATAAATGCATGCAAAGATAACTAATTTGAGGTGTTTTATACTACATACAAAAAATATTTCTCCTTTTGTCATTTCAGACGTGCTTGTTTGTCACTGACCCTCATATGGAGTGCTGGTAGGAGTTGTTGTAATGAACACCAGCAGTTCGATCAAGGGGGAAAAGCTGATCTACCCTGGCCATCGCTGTGGCATAAACCGTCAACCAGATTTCCTGCTGACTGGTGTCGTTACATAATAAAAGATAGAGTGACCCCTGCAAACTTTGCTGTGCCGGGCCCCCTTTGCGGCAGTATGGAGTTAACGTCCCAGCCTTGAAAAGAAATAGTTCTCAGCTATTAAAATACCTCTGAAAATGGGATGCTTATCAAATAATATGAACCAGATTGCCCCGTTTTCCCTCTAGCCTGGCAAGCACTGTAGTTGAGAAGATATCTACACCTTTCATGTCGCTTTTGAAGTCTGTGACATTATACGGGCTTTGAGCGTCTGGGAATGTTACGAAGTTATTCAGGCTCTGAACAAGAGTGTTGGTTTGTAGGGTCAGGGTCCTGTTGCACCAAACCTTGTACTTGGTACAGAAAGGTCATTGCTTATTTCCACGGTCAGCATGGACAACCTGCTATCCCATTTTCTTTGGAAAACAACAGCAACGTCACTGTGGGTGTTTGCCAGAGTCATGCTCTGGTGACACGCAGCTGTCCTTCTAGTGAGCACGGATGAGTCTTTTATAAAATGCTGTGGAATATCTTTCCGGGATTTTCCGGCATTAAAGAGTCCGCCTGATTTAACTGCAGGCCAACTTTGAGGCTCTACCAGGCATTTGAAGCTGCTCTGTCAAAGCCACTTACCATCACAGACCGGTCTGCTACTTCAGACAGACGCATTTCCATACAAGATCATTTAGGTTAGAAATACGGCCCTCAAAAGCAGCCTAGGACATGAGAGAGCAGGGTTTGGTGGAGGTTTAGGAGAACGGGGGGCAGGCAGAGGTCAATCCTTTTAATATTCTTATGTATGTGGGTGAGGGCAGCCAAGCTCCCAGAAGACTCTCGAATGACAATTTCAGGTGGAGTGTGTATGTGTATGTTTGTCGTAAATCTGTGCTTTCTTTTCCCCTGACTGGCTGATTGCAGCTAAGCCTGTGGTTCACATCAAAAACTTTTAGTCTTGACAAGATACAAAGACTTTGATCCAACTCGGACTTAATAACGACAGATGACATGATTGTAACGTGATGCTCCAGCACTGAGATTGAGAACCCTAGTGCAGTGGTTTTATATAACACAACAGTTGCTGAACAAGAGGATATTCTAGCATAATGAAGACCCCAGGATCAAAACCAAGATGCTATTAACATGGACGTTAAAGTTAACCGTTAACGTTCACATTTAAGACCTGACAAAGAATAAAGACACTATAACAAAAGCATATGTGAAGAATTTTTTTTTTTTTTTTTTTTTTTTACTTGCACTTGACTTTCTTTTGAAGCTTATTTTAACCATGGGATTATAAAAATGTAAAAGGTAATTGCGACCATTTTATCTCACAGTTCTGCTTTTTTTTTGTTTCAGTTTATCTAACAATACAGACTTTTTTTCTGCAGTTGTGAGGAGAAAAAAGTCAGAACTGCGAAATGTAAAATTGCAATTGTGAAAGTCAGAATTGTGAAATAAGTTGGAATTGCCTTTTTTTATTCCATGGTGGAAAGAAGATTTCATTGTATTGATGGAAAAAAATACATTGCATAGAGAACATTTTACTTAATATATTCTTTTGTGTTTTACAGGAGAAGAAAAGTCATTTGGAACAGCATCAGGGTAAGTAAATGTATTATTTTTGGGTGGACTTACCCTTTAAGTCTGTAAATGTATTGGCCTTTCTTTTATCTGCTTCTGTAATGTTTAAAACTGATTGTTTTTTAAGAAATTATTTTAAATTTGAAAGGTCCAAAGAAAGTACAATTGTAAAAATAAAATAACGGTTCAAAATATATTTACACAATCAATGTGACCAAAGGCAGTCCAGCGCTATTAAGACAAGAATATGAGACTAAAAACAATGGTAAAAAACAAGACTGTAATGTGGTTTTTGTTTTGTTTTTGACTTCATCAAAATGATACAAAACTTGGTGTGAACACACACACACACACACACACACACACACACACACACACACACACACACACACACACACACACACACACACACACACACACACACACACACACACACACACACACACACACACACACACAAATGGTCCTGAATGTTCCTGAAAAAATGGTTAAATGGTCCTGAAAAAATGTCACACTTTTTTAGTTGGTACTCCTTGCGGTCAAAAATAGACATTGGAAATGAATGGAAGATGAATTTAATCTAGTGGAAACTATTGGTACTGTGCCCAAACCAAATCATACTAAAAGCAAATTTTTTGGAACACAAATTTTAGCAATTTTAGAGTAAAAAGTATTTTTGAAAATATATATTCCATATGAAAAAATGGGAAAATTAATAACAACAATAAATATCAAATTCTGTAAAAAAAAAAAGTAAGTTCACTTCTTGAAACTTCAGCAATAATTAGCAAAGTGTCATCTTTAAAACGAGACCTGACTAAAGTCTATGCTCCAAAGCATTCAAGATTTATAACAGTTTAAGCTCAAAAAATGAATAAATTGACTACAGTATAAATATATTTTAGTCCCATAAAATACAAACCCCTAAAAATACAAAATATTAAATAAAAATAATGATCAAACTAAAATATAGTACTTTGATTTCAGTGAAATAAAAAATTCTCTTTCAGTTAAAATAAGAGTTCACACTGAACTAGACATCACAATATTTGTCGGGCTCTAGGGAAGGTCACGGGTTATATACAGTATAGGGTTTTATTTATTTTTTATCTATTTCCTATGCTTCAGGCTGAGAGACAGTGAGATGCACTGACTTGCTCAGGCTGGTGCAGAGGAATTCTTCATATGGTAATCAAGGTTGAGTAAACATTTCATGGCATGCATGTGCAGTATAGCCCGTCTGTCTTTGACATTTAAGTCTGGCGGTCACAGTCATGCGCACATTCTTTCGGCATGGCTCATATTCTTCGTGTCCAGTCCAAAAAGTCTTCCCTCGTGCTGCTTTTTCAGGAGGAAATTATTTTTCATTGCCCCCGAAAGAGCAGTGCCTTGCCAAGCGGTGTTGCTCCACGTTTTGCCGGTGTGATGATGCCAAGTCCTCTCCCTTTGGCTCCCTCAGGAGCGTCGAAGGCTTCCTTTAACCCTGCCAGGCGCAATAGAAGTGAGTAGTTCTGATCTTCAATAACAATTCCCTGCTCCCGATAATAAATGCAGTTTCATGTTGATGCAGTATACGAAACTGCATTGCAACAATATTTCAAAATGCACTGCAAAGACAAAACAGCAACTACTGCTAAAATCAGAAAAAGAAAAGCTATGTTCTTGCCGCACGGGAATGGATTTTTATTGGCTGTCAGTGTTTTTATGGGTTATCAGCTGGAAAATAATCACTCTGAAAGTGATTCCAATGCAATTTTTTTCTCTGTGTCGTTCCTGTTACAATTGTGGTGTGGTATATTTTCTTACAGATGTGTGATTTTAAAAACGTTGTAGTTGCTATAGTTACTGTTATTAAAGACACTCGATTTCAGTCCCAACTTAACTTTGCGTTTTATCCTTTACAAGCTACGGCAAGCCTAATGTTGTCATCACATGAACTCATCAGATTGAATTAATAATTTAGTGTGTAGTGGTGTCAAGGCCTACACTAGATTTTTAAGTACAAATAACTTGAGTGTTTTAGTCATTTCAACTTAAATTTAATCTTGTAAAATTCCTTAACTTATTTTGATGAGTTAAAGCCATGTAAAAACACGTTGGCATAATAACTTATTGATCATATACTTTTTACATTGGTGATCTATCACAGTAAGTATTAAACTGCTGTTCACACAGAATATTGGCAGTTACTTTTGTCTATTTTTCGCTCCGTCAACGCAAATCGCTCCAATAGTTCAAAGCGGTGCTACGCAACGAAAGACTCGAAGACCGTGAGTGTATAGGGGGCTATTGGGACAGGGCCAGTTGCATCTCTTCACTTCCATTCACAAATATCTCCTGTGCTCTAATGGGATAGTAAAGTGTCCATTATCTGCACACTTCAGGATCTTGCTGGAAACAGTAGGTCATCTGGGTAATTTTTGCCAACTTTTTGGAAAAGTATGCGATTTTGGATGCACCGCATGTTTTTTTTTTTTTATAAATTAATTGAATGTATAATTGACCTACTGGTGTACATCTCCATATAATCTGCGAAAAGCGTAACAAAAATCATGCACAGACAAGAAATAATACAGTATAAAAACTATATTGGAGAATTTATGAGAATAGAGTATTATTCAAAAAAATGTTTTACAAATATTACACCCTTCAGCTTCGGATGGTTTTTTTAATGCAATCTCTGAAGTAAAGCAGAGCAGATAGCAAATCATTTTTGAAAGTTATAAAGTGGAATATTATCCCTTTGTTGTTGGTTTTCTTTCTATTGTGTCCACGTAAACTGTCACTTCTGACGTAACGTGACTGCAAATAATTCTAAAGTGACATTTCGGCAGCATTCTTTGCCCTTGTGGTTTCTTTTGAAGAGTTTGTTTTCCTTCCATTTTCTTGAAATTGAATTATTATAGACTTCACATAAATGTCACCATTAAAGTAGGTTACCCACATACATTCCCCTTTGACCAGAAAGCAGAGCTTGTTGTGCTGTGGAAAAAAACGCATTGTTGCCATGAGACCGTTGAGTTTACAGCCAGCAGAGGATTAGCATTTTATGACAATATCTCATGTCGACACACAGGCTCACCTCCACTCACTGTACGGTCTTCTCTGAAATTCATGCAGGTTTTTGGCGAGATGTAAACTCTTAGGCCTGCTGCCATGCAAAATCACCCACAGATGTACAGAAAGTTCTTGGATTCAGTGCTGAGTTTAACCTGTGCCCTTCGGGCAAATGGAAATGGGTGAAAGATGACGGTTGGTTCCGTGTTTTCTGTATAACTGATCATAAGCCAACACTGCTTTGCAATTATTTGAAGATATTGAGATATTCCGCTTAGGTCTGTTATTTTGCTATTAACTATTTCTGCTTAAGCCACCTCTAAACAGACTGTGGTTGGTTGCTTTATATGTCAATCAGACCTAATTAAGTAGGCGGTTCTTGGCCAGAATAAGCTGCAATGTGGACCAGTCATGTCAAATGACTCATTCTTTTTGATGCATGTTTACCTTTAGCAATCTGTTTCTCATGATCTATTGCTTTCTTTCTTTTCTTTCCTTTTTAATTGAACTTTTTGTGTTGTGGGATTAAAGCCTGACAGTGTTGGCTACAATTGAAACACAGGAAGAGAAACACTTTCAGCACAGATTGGGAGTCTCAGAGCAGAAGGCCTGATCATGTGTGAAGGTCTGTGTAGTACATGAACACAAGACCATAAACCCTGTAATAAGTTTGTGATGTGTTCACCACTGACAGTCTGCTTATGATTTAAATGAAGAAGTCATCTAACGCTGGGTGTGCACTGGGTGATTTTCTGTCTTTTACAACTGTTACTTGTCAAAATGTTCAATGTGGCCCCAGTGAGACACTGAGTAACAGCCAAGTCAGATTGTGCAACATTAACTTTTATATCAGATTGTATGATATAAGACTTTCATGACTGACATCACCGACTAGGCTTTCTGACAGCCTCGCTTTGACATGCAAAATTGAAATGTTACAACACAAACTCATGCTAATGTTGGAAATATTTGTCTGGTGTCTCTTATGGCTGAGTAAAAAAATATTATTCTACATTATTCAGAGCAAACATGGAGGTACATTTATTAGTACAATGTGACGGTCCCACCAGCGTTTTTAACAAAACCTTCTCCGTTTCTATTTCTTTTTCCACACAGATATGTCAATAATTGCTGTGCTTCTGCTGGTTCTTTATTAGATGGCAAAGACAATGACACAAAACACTGTTGGAAGGCCACGATTCATCATAGAGGCAATTAATCGGTGAGCATGTCACACTTATACTTCCTGATATACTTTTACTGATGTGACATAGTTTCAAACAAAACCAGGCTGAAACAAATTTCATGGATTTTTTTTTTGGAAAAGTTTGCTCTGGCTGGTTAACACCTTACTTACTGCCATTGGTCCGTGGTGATTATGTAATTGGTAGGTGCGCTCAGAGGCTCCGCCTTCTTTCACGTTGAAATCTTTTTTGGTTCATTTCCTCTGTTCAGTCTGTAAAACATGAACACACTGGAGAGATGCTTACAGATCTGATGAAACAAGACAATGACATTGTTTTTCATGTTTAATATGGTAAAACTGTTTAATAAGTGCTATATGACATGACGTGACTTTATCGAGTGCCGAATTGCCGAACTTGTGCAAACATGCCCTCAATGCTTTTCTTATTATTTATTTTATAAAATGCTGTTTTCTCAATTTTGTATTTTTTTGTTATTGTGAGGAAAGCGCAGCACTTATTTATAAAAACACCACAAACTTAGTTTTACCCTTAAATGAAGAATGAAAGAGAACTTCATCCTGAGTGTATCAGGGCCTTTAGCAATGCAACAGATCTTTTACAACCATACACTTTTCTCAGACGGTAAAATTGTGGCCAAAACCTGTCCTTGATTTGCTCGTCCTCTCTTGATTTCTCCTGCAGTGATCTAATGCTGGATAAAACAGCAGCTCATTTTGTCATGCTTGTAGTTTGTTTTATACTCCTCCTCACCAAGTTAAATGAAAGTGTTACCACAATAGACGTGACCTTTTCCCAGACCTTGAGGGTTGTGGTCATGAGCAATTATGGTCGTTTGGCTTCTGTTGAGGACGCTTCTTTGTGCCGGTCTTGCAGAAAAAGTCTGTGGAGACTGCCACATATTTAAAACAAAATTACTCGTCTTAATGCAAACTATATGAGCATGCAAATTGTTGTCTGGCTTAACACTGAGGGCAGCAGCATATTTTGAAACGAGCATATGATGATGATTATTTGTTAATTTTTCATGTGTGGGATTCCCACCAGAGCATGTGAGTGAAGCGAAGCGGTGTGACACTCAGCTCAATATTCTGCTCTATGCCAGCGCGCTCCACTCAATCGCTCGCGGCCCAAGCGAACACTCATGAACTGCTCACACTCACCTGCTAAAACAACGTTCGCTCAAATCCCGCTCTGAGATTTGATTCCCTGTATTGCACTATAGGCTACAGTAATGACAAAGAAAAAACCTAGTTTATTAATAATCAGTCCAGTATATATTTAAGTAAATAAATTAGCCTAATATAAATGTGTACTTGGTTGTTAACTAATGGCTTAAATGAACAACTACTTGTCCAGTAGAAAGAAACTTTAGTCAGGCCAGCCCTCCTAATTTGACATTTTCGAACCAACCTATCACAAATGAGCGGAGTGGGATCTTCAGAAAGGCGTTCTCCGCTCTGGAGGAAATATTACCACTCCACTCCGCTCACATGCTCTGAGTCGTGATAAACAGAAATATATGGGTATTTCAGAACAACATTTTTATATATATATATATATATATATATATATATATATATATATATATATATATATATATATATATATATATATATATATATATATATATATATATATATATATATAAAGTGTGTTTTTTTCATCTGGGATGAATTATTCATTGGAATTTATTAAAATGGTTGAATGAATCTTTTTCAAAATAGATTTAATCTCATTACTGGTTGCTCCTGTGTATCATTGGATACTATTATACTTTTTAATACTATTTTAAATCTGTTTTAATTCATTTTCATTTCTTTCTTTCTTTTTATTATTTTAGTATATCAAATTGAACTAAATTAAATTATTGCCTTTGACAACTAGCTAAAATAAAATATAAGAAATATAAATAAAACTCAATAGGAAAATTTATTTTTAATGATAACTTATAAACCTTCTTGTTAGCTCCACCCACTCCAATGTAGCACTCCAAATGATGTAATCGAGTCTCCCTATGCTCTCAGAATACTTAAATAATTCTACTTATAGACATATTTCACAATAAATGTATTATTTATATAGAAATATTTTAAATATATTGTTTATATAGATAATCATATATAGATAATAGTTTTATATTTCTACATTGTTTTTAATCTGATTATGTTGTTCGCAATGCTTTGTGGGATTTAAGTTATTTCCCTCGTTAAAGTTTTAGTACACAGTCTTGTACCTTTGGTTTTGTCCAATTTTCATAGTTTTTTGCTTCAAGTTTGTGATGTTATGATTCACCTCATAGCTTGTTGGTTTGGTTCATGGCTTTTAATGCTTTAACAAAGATGAAATTAATGGAAAAAATACTTGTGGAACCAATGCTGTCAATCCTCACATCCTCTGGCTGTTGAGCGATCTCAATGTGTTACGTGATATCTCTGCGCCCAAGTAGCCGTGCTTCGCCTGTGCTTCGTCATAATATAGTCCCAATTCAATATCTGCCTAAGAAATCACCTAGTCTTAATCACCATCCCTCATGATGCTTTGCAGAGTCTGCTCTGGCCGTGTGTGTTCATGTGTTTTGAAGGAGGCGTGGCTTTGGAGAGCACTCTTAAAAGCTATTGCTAGCCTCTCTGAAATTGCCTACCCTAACAAAGGGCACAACTTACCTCACTCTCTGCTGCTTGATTGTGGTACAGAGCTGCAGGAATTCTGTTAGCACAATGTTTGGATTTTAATGCTTTACTGCATCTGTGCCTTGCATGCAAATGCCTCCTACAGTATCTTAGGGATGCAAGTGCAAACAAGCTGGCACAGAGAGGTCCCATGGTGGGCTCTAGAGACCCTGCTCTGAGACCTGCCACTTACTTCCGCCAACTTATCCTTTCCACTGAAACCATGCAGACCTCCTAATTGTTCTCAGATGTCAGCCTGGCATTTATAAAAAAGTGTTTTTTTTCCATCTGGGATGAATTATTCATTGGAATTTATTAAAATGGTTGAATAATCTTCTTCAAAATAGATTTAATCCATCTTTAATGGATATAAAAGGCTCATTACTGGTTGCTCCTGAGTTTAAAAGTTTTATAATGCATTTGTTTGTTTCCTGAATATACATTGTAATCAGCTTTAGAAATTTGAATTTAACATGGTTCCATAAACTTATAAATAATTAACTTTAGTTTATTTGACCATGGAATAAAAACGACTGATTTCCAGAATGCTCTAATTTACTCCAAAATCTTTAACAAGGAGCCAAAAAATGTTTTTTGTTAGTTTATTCTAAAATATTTTATAACGTTATAATATGATAGACATTTTATACATTACGTATATACAACTGTTGTAGAATAATTTTACATATACACCAATCAGGCATTACATTATGATAACATAACATAACACTGATTATCTCCTCACCACCGCACCTGTTAGTGGGTGGGATATATTAGGCAGCAAGTGAACATTTTGTCCTTGAAGTTGATGTGTTAGAAGCAGGAAAAATGAGCAAGCGTAAGGATTTGAGCGAGTTTGACAAGGGCCAAATTGTGATGGCTAGACAACTGGGTCAGAGCATCTCCAAAACTGCAGCTCTTGTGGGGTGTTCCCAGTCTGCAGTATCGATCAAAAGTGGTCCAAGGAAGAAACTGGTGAACCAGCGACAGGTTAATGGACAGCCAAGGCTCATTGATGCATGTGGGGAGTGAAAACTGGTCTGTGTGATCCAAACAAAAAGATAAGATGAGATACTGTAACTCAAATTGCGCAAGAAGGTAATGCTGGTTCTGATAGAAAGGTGTCAGAATACACAGTGCATCACAATTTGTTGTGTATATGGGGCTGCTTAGCCACAATCCAGTCTAGGAGCCCAGGCTGACCCCTGTCCACTGGCAAAAGTGGGCAGATGAGCATCAGAACTTGGATACGGAGCATTCGAAGAAGGTGGCCAGGTCTGAAAAATCACGTTTTCTTTTACATCACATGAATGGCCGTGTGCATGTGCGTCTCTTACCTGGGGAACACATGGCACCTGGATGCACTATGGGAAGAAGGCAAGCTGTTTGAGGCAGTGTGATGCTTTGGGCAATGTTCAGCTGAGAAACCTTGGGTCCTGCCATTAGGGCTGTCAAAATTGCTCAAAAATGACGTTTGAATATTCCCTCTATTTGAACATCTGGGTGCGCATTACGTTAATAACAGGACAAATTAATACAAAGAGACATAACTACTTGTATAGGTTGTCTATTTAAGTTTATAATACATATTTGACAACGTATTAGGCTACTTAACGTTACACAAAAACAAGGAAATCAACTAATGGCCAAGACCACAAACTTTGAGTGCTGATTAAGAGTATTGTGCAAGCAATTTAAGGTCTCGAGTCTCGCGATTCCTGTCCCAAATATAGCAGGCTTCATTCAGTGATAGAAACAAATATTATTAATATTAATTGAAGTTGTACAGCATATTGAATATTCATATTCCTTGGTGGCGGTGGCCCTTTTCAGCAGGATAATGCGCCTCGCCACAAAGCAAAAATTGTTTAGGGATGGTTTGAGGAGCACAAGAGTTTGAGGTTTTAAATTCCCCAGATCTCAATCCAGTCGAGCATCTGTGGGATGCACTGATCAAACAAGTCTGATTCATGGATGCCCCAACTTACAGGGCTTAAAGGATCTGCTGCTAATATCGTTGTGCCAAATACCACAACCCACCTTCAGGGGTCTAGTGGAGTCCATGTCTCCATGGGTCAGGGCTGTTTTGGCCGCAAAATGTGGGCCATCACATAATTAGGAAGGTGGGCATAATGTTATGCTTGATAGGTTTATATGCCATGTATAAGAATGAAATAAAAAAAAAATAGTTTGAGTACTAGAAAGCATTGTGAAGGGAAGCTATAAAGAGCAGTCATTGCTCTTTTAGATGAGTTGTGTCAGCCTCCTCTTTCTGCTTTATAGAGCTCAGCCAAAACAGCAGATTTATTTTCTAAATATGTCTATAACGTTTCCTCAATTCCAGCTGATATGCACATTACTCTTACCTTAGAGTTTGTTTACCTCAGGATTTTAATGACTTTTTCATTGATATACTTATTGCATTATTGTTTGTTACGTAAAACTACCATATTTTTTTTCATTTTACCCCTAAGTGAACTTTTAATACAAAAATATAATTAACCAAATCAATCACTGTCTAAATAAATGGCCTATATATGTTTTACAGCATACTCTTTATACGGTTTTATTTTGAAACAGCATTTTTATTGCCCCATCTATTATCAGGCAAAACTATCTGATAATGAGCCAATAATGAAACTCTTTTGTTAGTTCTGTTTGAATGCTTCACCTGAAACAGATGACAATAATAGCCTCCTCCAAACCATGATTTACCAAACGTAGTTGCTCTGACTCATGAGGACTTTACTCATTCAAAGATTATTCATGAGAAAGATATTTTAAATACTGGCATGAGTCATTTAATCAGTGTTTTTGGATGAAATAAGCAGCTCTTCGTGGGATGAGTCATTTTATTAATGTTTCTGCTAGTGAATCAGTCTCTAAGGCTCCGGCAACATGGCACAATAGTTTTGCTGTCATAATCTGGTTTGCAGTGACCTACCAAATGTCATTTATCACTCTAAGGAGGTTTCCAAAGAGTTTTACGTTATCCAGCTCAAGTCTTCCAATAGAAGCATTATTCCTGTGGACATGCGACCCCCTCACTTGTGTCGATCTGATTTTGCAACTTTCAGTAAAAGATTGTATTAAGGTTTTCTAGTGCGATCACAGATCATTTGGTTTTATTTCACTCATGTTGCTCAAAAAACATTTCCACAAAGAAAGTGCATTTTGATCATTAACTATTTACACAGATCAGGTATAACATTATGTCCCTTATATTGTGTTGGTCTCCCTTTTTGCTGCCAAAACAGCCCTGACCCATCGAGACATGGACTCCACTAGACCCCTGAAGGTCTGCTGTGGTGTCTGGCACCGTTAGCAGCAGATCCTTTAAGTCATGTAAGTTGCAAGGTGGGGCCTCCATGGATCAGACTTGTTTGTTCAGCACATCCCACAGATCCTCGAATGGATTGAGATCTGGGGAATTTGGTGGCCAGCTCAACACCTCAAACACATTGTGTCCCTCAAACCATTCCTTAACCATTGCTGCTTTGTGGCGAGGCACATTATCCTGCTGAAAGAGGCCACAGCCACCAGGGAATACCGTTTCCATGAAAGGGTGTATATGGTCTGCAACAATACTTAGGTAGGTGGTACATGTCAAAGCAACATCCACATGGATGGCAGGACCCAAGTTTTCCCAGCAGAACATTGCCCAAAGCATCACACTGCCTCCGCCGGATTGCCTTCTTCCCATTGTGCCTACTGGTGCCATGTGTTCTCCAGGTAAGAGACGTATACTCACCGGCCATCCACGTGATGTAAAAGGAAACATGATTCATCAGACCTGGCCACCTTTTTCCATTGCTCCGTAGTGCAGTTCTGATTCTCACTGTTGCCACCTTCGGTGGTGGACAGGGGTCAGCATGGGCGCCCAGACTGGTCTGCAACAATGCAGCCAAATGCACTGTGTTTTCTTCTGTGACTATCAGAGCTACAGTAGCTTGTCTATTTTATCGGACAACTTTGCTCCCCACGTGCATCAATGAGCCTTGGCCACCCATGACCCTGTCGCCAGTTCACCACTGTTCCTTCCTTGGAACACTTTTGATAGATACTGACCACTGCAGACCGAGAACACCTCACAAGAGCTGCAGTTTTGGAGATAATCTGACCCTGACGTTTAGCCATCAAAATTTGGCCCTTGTTAAACTCGCTAAAATTGCCAATTTTTCCTGCTTCCGGCACATCAACTTTGAGGACAAAATGTTCACTTGTTGTCTAATTTATCCCACCCACTAACAGGTGCCATGATGAAGAGGTAATCGGTGTTATTCACTTCCCTTTTCATCATAATGTTAATCATGATCAGTGTATACTTTATATGTACAGTATATATATACTATGCTGTTTTTGAATTTCACCAAACGTTGCACTGTGCATTATGGCCAAACATCTCCACTTTGGTCTTGTCTGTCCAAAGGACATTTTTCCAGAAGTCTTATGGTTTGTTCAGATGCATGTTTGCAAACCTAAGCCATGCTGCCATGTTTTCCAGAATTTTTCTAATTGTACTGCCAAGAAATTTAACATTTAGCATACTAACTGAGGCCTGTAGAGTCTGAGGTGTAGTTCTTGGGTGACCTTGGGGTGAATTTGCTGGGACATCCACTCCTGGGAAGATTAGAAACTGTCTTAAATGTTTTCCACTTGTAAATAATCTTCCTGACTGTAGAATTATGGACTTCATGTTGTTTGACAATTCCCATAAAACCCTTCCCAGATTGATGGCAGCAAAAACTGCTTCTCTAAGATCATTAACACACTCCTAAATACTTCAGACCAGCAAACTGCCAAAACCTCTGCTTTGATTTGGTTACACTTGCTGATGATCAGTTAATCAAAGGCATTTGATTCAAGCAACCTGACTGCTACTTACCCTCACTACTTACCGTGCTATGGAAGAAGTATGGGTGTACTTACTTTGTCACACATGTCCCTTTTGGTCTAGTTTTTTACCTCAGTTCTTTAGCACAGGGACGATAGAGTTCAGTATCTGGCCAGTCTCTTTCTTCAGCCGCACATACTCAAGAGCCTGATAGCTTTGACCCCGTGAACCTCAAGGCCATCCAGAAGCTCAGTTGCGAGAGTTTGAGATCTGCGGGAACAATTAACACCCCCTTCCATAAACTCACTCTGAGAGGGGGAGAAAGATAAAGAGATTTGTCTTTTAACAGAGAGGGACGATCTGGAACAGTGGATCTGATCCAAAACATAGTGAGCTGAATCACTGTCTACTGCATACATAGGCTACTACCTTCTAAGTCAGCATCATAACTGCATAGTAAATATTATTTTGTCTAGGAATGCTTTGCTCTGAATTATTCAATCTGCTAGATAAAACAAGCTTAATGGTGTGTGAATCGTTCTTTAGATTTGTCCTTTTTCAATGAAAACAGATTCACAAATTGGTCTAAATGTGAAATTGATCTGAATCTAAAGTATTTTATCCTAACTCAATAGTCACAAACAACTGGAAAAGTAATGGGGGAAAAATGTCAGTTGAAGGGATAGTTCAACCAAAAATAATTTTTATCCAACATTAAAATATCTTCTTTTGTGTTCAACAGAAGAAAGAAACTCATTCAAGTTTGAAATAACTTGAAGGTGAGTAGCCTAAGTAATGACAAAGGACTGCTAGTAAGCAATTTTAGTCGCTCGCCATTCTCAAGTAGCCTAAAGCATTGTCTTTTCACACAAAACTCGCAATAACACAAACACCAGTAAATATGACCGCACCTTATATACCCTCACTATCGGTTTTGTACAGAGACAGTTGTCGTCTGAATATATGTTGATTCTAAAAGTGGTGGCTGACGCATTGCCATCTCTTCTGTGGTGTCCCTGTCCAGCCCACGGGAGAACTGTTTATGTAAGAAGATTTTATGAGCTTGATGCCTTTTCCAGACATAACTGAGAGATGGAAAGAGGGGAAAGTGTCCCATAGTTTTAATGAGGAAGAGTCTGTGGTGGAGTGTCACAGTTCACAGGCTTCCTCCTTGAGCAGCTCCTAGATGTCTGGGAACTCTTGTTGCTGCTCTTTTGGGGTTAACGCGTTACAAGAATCTCACGTTATATATGCAGAGGCTTAAATGAATAGAAAAGTAATTTACTGATATATACAATTGAATAAAGTTTTTGCTGCAAATTTGAGTGCATGAATATTTCAGGATTCCTGAGATTGTGATTATTTTGTAAATGGCCTACACTTACAGTGTAAAAAATATATATCTGTGAATTGATAAATTTTTTCAGTTGGCAGAATTGAATTTCTGTGAATTGATGCAATTTAATTCACAGAAATTCAATTCAGCCAACTAAAAAATTTAGATGTGATGATCAGTCACTTGAGAAAATGTTCAATTGGAGACCTGCATTTTTTTTTACAGTGTATATGATACATAAAAAGTCAGGAAACAACTTTTGGCGTATACCTCAAGTGTACACTACTGTTCAGAAGTTTGTAGTTGGGTTTTTTATGCTTCTGAAAGAAGTCTCTTGTGCTCACCAAGTCATTTGTTTGAAAACACTAATATTGTGAAGTATTACAATTTAAAATATTTTATTTGTTATATGTAATTTATAAGTAATTTATTCCTGTGATGCAAAGCTGACTTTTTAGCATCATTACTCTCACACCATCCTTCAGAAATCATTCTAATATGATGATTTGCTGGTAAAAACACATTTATTATTATTATCACAGTTAAAAACGCCAGTTGTGCTGCTTAATCGTTTTGTGGAAACTGACCAAAAGTAGTTACTTCAAATAGAATTCTTGGGAATTCAAACATAAATGTGTTTGTTGTCAATGCATGCTTTGTTTCCATGTTATAAATTAATTTTAAAAAATCCTACTGACCCCAGATTTTTGAAATGGTGTCACTGCATGCTAAATTGTCACCCGGGTACACTTGTCTGCAGGAGAAAACTGTGCACTTCTATTGTAAATGCATTTCCAAGGATAGCCTGATTAGTTGCTATTTATAATGCAAAATCACAATGCGTTACTTTTGAAAGCACAGTAACATTCCTGTAATGGACAAAAGCCCATCTGAATGGGAAAGAGTATTCTGTATGCTGCTTATAAAAGAACAGTCTGTTATTTCTCGACAGCTGAAATGAAACTTAAGAGATATCACAGGTTTCCAACATGACCTGATTATATTTAACCAAACCTGGAAGCATGCCTTGAATATCAAGGTTCTCTAGACTGTTAAACAAGGATGTTATTTCCTCTCTCTCTCACTCTCTCTGAACCCAATTACTAAGTGAAATGTGCACCTGGAATGTGAGGAGGCGCACTGATTGTTTAGACATTGTGTTTATTTGGCCAGATCAAGGCGCTGATCCAACAGGCCAATGCGCCACAAACAAATGACTTGGACAATCAGCTAGTTTGCATTGCTAATGTGATGAGACAGAATTAATTCCAACAAGTGCAACACAGAGACCAAACACTGCTTAAGAAAAACACAATGTGAGTCAAAAGTTTGGACACTTGTTTGCCATGATCGTAAAAAACCTGTTGATCTAAAGACTTTTGCTTAAATAATTTGTAGACAAATGTAAATTGTGTAATTTAATTTCTATACAAAACTTGAATAGTAGATGAGCTGGAGCAGATAGTGAAGGAAAAGCAGCCAGTACGTGTGCAGCACACCAATACAAATCATCACAGGGTTATAATTTTGTTAGAATGATGCCTTCAAAAAAAGTTGATCTTCAGAGGTCAATGCAGAAATGCATTTAATCTGTACGGTTTGCGTGTGTCATCCTTATTCTTGGCTGCAGTAAGATTCTGGAGCAGTCGTGTTGAATCTGTAGCAAGTATTTAACATTGACGTTATTCTTTGTGTAACCCGGACAACAGTTTATATTGGCAAGACACCCACCTTGACCAACAGTGATAGAACTGCATCACTGGCATTTTGTTTCCTCTTGCTCAAGCCCAATCTAAGTGTTCACCAGACCAGAGATTTGTGTGTGCACGTTCAGTTGTTCCGGTCTGTGTAGTTTGCTGGAATGACCAATTGGCTTATTAGCAAGGGCATTGAGATGCATTGAGAATGCAAAGCAATGCAATGAAACCCAAAAAACAGTGAGAGTAAACAAATGCATTGCACTAGTCTAAGCTTACTGTGACCCCAGTCACTGTTAGAGGAGAGTTCAAAGTATATAATCACCCTGATAAAACTGATTGTGCTCCAAGTGTGTAGAAATAAACAGCGCAGAACAATCACTGTCTCATGCCCTTTAAACACAGCAGAGCATGTCTGACATGTGACCGAAGCTATTAGAGCTCTTATCTGCGGTTACTGAAGTGGAACAAACACCATTATTGCAGTACAAAAAAGTTGTTTTGATACTCTAGTTATCTGGAAAGATTACCACAACATTGCAATAACCCAAACACAGAGACTGACGCCTTGGCAGTGAGAATGGGTTGTGTGATTATACTTTTCTGTGGGGGGAAAATGCAAAAGAGTAGGCATTAAAGGGGTAATTCAGGCCAACAAATGTATTCTGTCATTAATTCCTCACCCTCATGTCATTCCAAAGAATCTTCAGAACAGAAATGAAGATCTTTTTGATGCAATCTGAGCCTCTTCATTAAGAGATTGTAAAACTAATCCATATGAATTGAGTGGTTTAGGCCAAATTTGCTGAAGAGACTCGATCACTTTATATGATGAACAGATTGAATTTAGTCTTTTATTCCTTATTTTTTTTATTAAAATGTTTTATTATAAACATTCATCAACTCGCACATCGTTTGTGGCAACAGAAGCATGTTCGCTTGACGTGCGACAGCCAATGAGGTGCATTCTCATGTTATGGTAATGCAGCATGGTTTAAGTTCTGTTTATGTTCGCTGATAACTCTTTAGCCTATATGTGACTAAGATTAAATGGTAACACTTTACAATAAGGTTGTATTAGTTAACAATAGTTAATGGATTAGTTAGCATAAACTATGAACAAAACCTCTGTTCAGCATTAGTTCATCTTTGTTAATGTTAGTTAATGAAAATCCAGCTGTTCATGGTTTGTTCATGTTAGTTCACAGTGCATTAACTAATGTTAAGATTTTAACAATGCATTAGTAAATGTTGAAATTAGCATTAACAAAATAAATGCTTTAGGTGCAGTTTGTTATCAGTTCATGTTGATTAATGTAGATAACTAATGAACCTTCTTGTAAAGTATTACCGATTAAATTAAGTCTGTTCATGAAGCTTAGTTACTTTGCAATCTCTTAATAAACTTTTTGAAGTATCAAAGTGGTAGGCTAGTTGTGTGGCTATCAACGGAGGGTGAGAGCTCAGATATTATCAAAAATATCATTATTTTTGTTCTAAAGATGAATGAAGGTTTGGAACGACATGAGGAAGAGTATTAACGACAGAATTTTTAATTTTTGGGTGAACTATCCCTAATGATGTCAATGTAGCGACTAGGACACGCCCTCAATGAAAAACCTTTAAAGTCAATGGCATGGGAGTTTTATCATCAGTTTTTTTTTTCTTTTTTCCCCTTCATAATATGTTTTAATGTGATTTCCTTTTAGTTACATTTGAGCACCAGCCCTGACCCTTACACCCACTTCTCAACAATACAAAACACAGCATATAAAACACTTAACTTAATTTGAAATACAATTGGTAAATCTTTTGGTTTGTATTAGTCTACTTAAAATGCTTCTTCATAGCCGATCGGCCTCTGCCAAACCTAGCAATCGACTAATTGAGTGACCCTGTTCACTGACACTATCCTAATACAATATAGGTACATCTGCTAATGGCAAAAAGACTAAATTAAACACTAGATGTTTTATGACATACTTCATGAGTTTGCTTTGCTCAGAGTTTGAATGAATGCAGACAACAACGCTTTTACAACCTTTTGTGTTCCATTTAATCATTTCCATTGACTGTTTGTCATTTCCTCAATTGACTTTTATATTTTACCACAGTACAACGGGAAGCTTTCTAACGTTCTTAATAAGGCTATTTACTATTTTTAACACTAAAATGACATAGTTTCTAGCATTTACTATTACTTAACCCCAGAGCTTGCAGAGGGTCTGTCTTAAAGGGTTCTTTGTGCTTTTGTAAAAATCCATTTTCACTACTGGGATATATACGTTTATGCAGAACAGTGGTAAAACAATAAGTCTATGGATGTGGATCAGACGCAATGAAAAACAGGTGTCAAAGAACTGAACTGATTATACATTAAAAATTACATTTTATTATGCTACAAACAATGTCTGACAACTTGAAACAGACATAATCATACGCAGATGGTTCGGTGCATTGGATTCAAGGGCCACATGAGCCAATTCAGTGTCTTGTAAATCAGCACAGATTTCATTCTAGATGGACCATTTCAATTTTGCACAAAGATTTGTAGATTTGCAGGCTCTCTGAAGGTCTCTATGGTCCTTCCAATTCTACACAAGTAGTCGAGTGTTTTGTTGTGGTGTGCAGAGTGGCTGGATCTCTGTATCTGACAGCAGTATTCTTCAGTGTCGGGCTGCCTGCTGTCTGCAGAGCAGAAGGTTCTGACAAGCCTCAACTCACTATCCACTTCAGCTTTAAACCCGGTGCTCCTTTATTCATCCCTCATCAGAGTTTCTATACTACAACAATGAGTTATAAGGTTTAGTTCAGGACAAAAACACATTATAATATAGATTAATTAGAAATAAAGTGAATGTGCTTTTGTATAGGAGTGCTTCTTTACTGAAAAACAAACAAACATGCAAATTAAAACATCAACGCCCTCATTTAAGATATGCCCTCTATTTTAATTAAATAATTGTCATTTATCCGTGTCTATGCTCTCTTAAACGGGTTACTATTACATAAAAGCTGATCGCTTAAATCAATTATTGTATTTTTTAATAAACGTTGTGTCAGGTAGGCTACATCAATAAAATGACTAAAACGATTTTTTCGTTGCTCCAAGGCAAACAACATTTTTATTTTAATTATTTTTGTTGTGTCAGATACAAATTATCATAAATCATTACTTGTAATATGCACTTCCTTCATGCTATACCAAACAACGCAATGCTAGAATGTTAATCTTTTCGCTTGCTAAATTAATCAAATAAAAACATTTTAAATATGACAAAAATAGTGAAATAATAATGTTGATTTATTTCTTCTAATTATAATGTATACATTTTACAGGTTCATATTTTACTGAAGTGAACCGTAATGAGCGGCGGGAGGATTTTAAATTTAAGAAAGAAAAAAAAACAGGTCAAGTAAATTACACGTGCAATTGTTGATATTTTAATGTATTTATCTCTGAATATATTAAAGCTATACACAATTACAAGATTACAGGTCAGTTTGATTCCAAGGAATTCATTGTAAAGTCAATGAAAATGAAAAGACGATTGGTCGCGAATACACACTGGGAAATTGTCAAGAGTCTTGTTCAGATTGTCCTATTGATCTCGTGTTTTTATTTAGCCTTTGACAAAAAAAAAAAAAAAATTAAACTTGCAAACGGTTAAAAAAAGTACCCTACATTTGCAGACAGCTGTTTCAATATCTGAAAATAATAATATTTTTAAAAATATATAATTTAGGAGAAGGATTATATTCATGTTTGGAAGTTATGGTCTTAGTCAGGACAGGTGTTTTGGACTTTGGCCACCCGTGCTCCAGCCGACTAAACTAACAATTTAATTGCATGATGCAAATACTTCAGAACATCCAGCTAGTGCAGTAAATATTAGTCCGCTGCTTGAACCGAATAGGAAACGGCTTAAGATAACTTTATGATTGGAGTGACACGTGCTTTGAGCATCCACCTATGCAGTGAAGTGCTTTTGAACTGGCTGAGTCATTAGAAGGAAGCACGCGTCCTAATGAGCTCCTTTTCAAACCTGTTGAATAAGAGACAAGCACCCTGCAGCGAGACCTGGAGCTATTTAATGGCCATTACGCGCAGGGCTATAGCCAGATTACGCACGGTAGTTAGAGCTCTCCTTTAACCTCTAGGCGCTGCTTTAGCATCTGAAAGAAGGAAAAAAAAAATAAACATCTGAGAGAGAAAAAAAGTCGGGAAAATGGAAGACATATTTTTTGATTTTGATCAAGATGCTGCCACGGATTTCCCCTTCTGGGGCCAAATGGACCCTAACTTCCAGTTCCAATCTCAGCTGGACACACTACTCTTTGACTGCAGCGCAATGACAGGTCAGCTGTCCCCCTGGTCCTCTTTCGGGTGCCAGTCCGTGTTCCCAGAAGCTCAGCTGACCTTCACGGATTTAGACTCGCAGTCTCCGCAGCTGGAGGTCGGTGCTGAAGTGGACAGCTCCTTACTGGACGAACCCCATGAGATCAGACAGCAGCAGCACCAGCACCAGCGGCGCTTGACGTCCCATCATCCGTACAAGGTGCAGCGCCACGCCGCCAACATCCGGGAGAGGAAGAGGATGCTCAGCATCAATTCTGCATTCGAGGAGCTGCGCTGCCACGTGCCCACGTTCCCCTACGAGAAACGGCTCTCCAAAATAGACACATTAAGACTGGCCATTGCTTACATCGCCCTGCTCAGAGAAATCCTCATGTCAGGCTGTGATCCCAAGTCATATGTGGATGAATGCATGAAGAACGGCTATAAGAATCAGACCAATGCCATCTGGAACACGAGTGGTAAGATGACTGTCTGAGAACATTTGATATAAAAAGCTAAAATAAATAAGTTTTGAGTGAAAAGTTTAATCAAAACATTTATATGACTTTTGAAATATACAACACAACCAGAATGACTCATCTGCGTCAAACAGCGGTCAAACAGCGATCAAACAGCGTCACGAAACGAAAGACTCGTAAACCCGTAGCCGGTTCTTTTTATTCAATCATTAAAAAAAAAGGAAGTTATATATATTAGCGACACGGATAGATAGATAGATAGATAGATAGATAGATAGATAGATAGATAGATAGATAGATAGATAGATAGATAGATAGATAGATAGATAGATAGATAGATAGATAGATAGATGAGACAAGTTGCAATAAATCCTACAAATATTAGCTTTGTTCTGTATGACACTGATATTATCAGGGAAATCTTTGATGGATGGACTGATAGATAGATTTAACTAAAATGGACATTCAGAAAAGGGCTCCAGTATTTGTTCTCCAGCACATTTGTTCTTTTTTTGTTTTGTTTTTTGTTCATACTTTTCAATATCCCAAAAATAAAATAAAACATTTAAACAATCACTCACTAACTAAATAGTTCAGTTCCTCGGTTTGGAAAAACACTTTTGATCATTTAAAAAACATGACAGGAAAATTAGATCAAACATTTGTGCAGCAATTTCATTCATTTAAACCAGCGTTTTAAAGTATTAGGAACAGACTGGATATTTAGCAACATGCACACAATGCTTCATTCCTTTCCTTCCTGTGGGGCATACGAGGTAAATTACTTGTTTATTAGGAGCGCATATGCAAATACGCCCTCAATGAGGCTTATGTCACTCCAGCAGGCGTTGTTTTACATGATTAAACAGTTCCCATTGTTTATATCGACTGTGCAGTTGATTCCCAGCTGTCCAATCTGTTTTCAAAAACTTCCTTTTCTAAGACAAGTATTTTCACTGAGCTGAAAAGGAGCTGTGTACTTTAGTTAACCACATCCCAGGGTTCCAGCTCTTCAAGGGGGAGGGTTTTAATGAATAAGTGTGCCTTTGTTAGCCTTAAACCAGCGACTTGTTAAATGGTCATTAAAATGTATCTAAAGCCTCATGTTTGCTCTGCTTTTGTCCTCTCCAACTCCAGATCTGACAGCTCGGCTCTCTTGGATAAAGTGGGATTAACTGCACTGTGGGCCGGGAAGAGAGATGCCGCCTCTCCCTCCTTTCTCACGCTCCTCTTCAAAGGTGGTATGGCACGACGACACATGACATCTGCAGACTTCTCACCGTGTTACACCTCCTGGCACTCAGGACACTTTTTATATTCTAATTTGTTGTGGGTTACAATCAAGGCCCTTTTGCTCATCCAGACGTGAATTGTTTGTTGTAAATGAGGCTTTATTAGGACAAAGCCGTGGCACTTGTCCCTGTGTGCAAGATGGGAGAATGGTAAATCGACGAAAGGTCTTTTTTTTTTCTCCACATGCTTCGCTTTTGAAAGCCAATTTTAAAGGGTTTGGCCAGGTAAAGGTGCCTGACAACCACATTCAGATTTTAAAGAAGTGACATTTTGTACCGTGAAATGATTTTGAGCAAAACCCAGGTAGTTTATCACAACAATATTTATTTCATTATTTTTATTTTTATTTATTAAAAATGTTCTTTGTTTTGCTCTTTCTTTTGAACTTTGTGTGAGTGACTTTTATATAATTATTTATTTAAAAAATATTAATTAAAAATATGTATGAATACAAACTATATATAAATTCTTGTCATTGACTTTATAATCTTTCTGGTTGTGATTTAAAAAAAGTGATTTAAATAGTTTATTTGCCAACTTTAATCAAATCAGTAGCTAAACTTCATGTTCATTTTAGAAAAAGGTACACAAATCACTGGAGCAATACTATTCCAAAAAGTACACCTTAGTATCTAATTTAGTATCTAGATTAGTATCCTTAAAAGGAACAACACCTGAAGTGTTGTGTTTGTAGTCTACTAAATTGACCAAATACCGATAGATAGATAGATAGATAGATAGATAGATAGATAGATAGATAGATAGATAGATAGATAGATAGATAGATAGATAGATAGATAGATAGATAGATAGATGGACGGACGGACGGACGGACGGACGGACGGACGGACGGACGGACGGACGGACGGACGGATAGATAGACACACAGTCAGACAGACCCCCTTATTTTTTCACACTGTCATATTGCAGCCATTTGCTAAAATAATTTAAGTTAATTTTTTTTCTTTTTAATGTACACATCGTGTACATACATACATAATGTACTTTAATCCCCCAATACTGACAGAAAAGACATATGAAGAGCTTAGAGACATAATTGTGGCAAGGCACAGATCTTGCCAAGGTTACAACAAAATTCTGCTGCACTTAAGGTTCCTAAGAGCACAGTGGCCTCGATAATCCTTAAATGGAAGACGTTTGGGACAACCAGAACTCTTCCAAGAGCTGGACATCCGGCCAAACTGAGCTATCGGGGGAGAAGATATTGGAGAAGATATCGGCTTTATTGCAGAGTGGCTTGATGGAAGCCTCTCTTCAGTGCAAGACACATGAAAGCCTGCATGGAGTGAGCTAAAAAAACACCTGAAGGACTCCAACATGGTGAGAAATAAGATTCTCTGGTCTGATGAACTTTTAATTCTAAGTGGTATGTGTAGAGAAAACCAGGCACTCATCACAGTCCCAACAGTGAAGCATGGTGGTGGCAGCATCATGCTGTGGGGGTGTTTTTCTGCTGTAGTGACAGGACGACTGGTTGCAATCAAGGGAAAGATGAATGTGGCCAAGTACAGGGATATCCTGGATGAAAACCTGCTCCAAAAGTGCTCAACACCTCAAACTGGGCCGAAGGTTCACCTTCCAACAAGATAAAGACCCTAAGCACACAGATAAAGTAACGACTGAGTGGCTTCACAACAACTCTGTGACTGTTCTTGAATGGCCCATCCAGAGCCCTGACTTAAACCCAATTGAGCATCTCTGGAGAGACCTGAAAATGGCTGTCCACCAACGTTTACCATCCAACCTGACAGAACTGGAGAGGATCTGCAGGAGGAATGGCAGAGGATTCTCAAATCCAGGTGTGAAAAACTTTCCCAAAAAGACTCATGGGTGTATTAGATCAAAAGGGTCCTTGACTAAATACTGAGCAAAGGGTCTGAATACTTAGGACCATGTGATATTTCAGTTTTTCTTTTTAAATAAATCTGCAAATATTTCAACAATTCTGTGTTTTTCTGACAAGATGGGGTACTGTGTGTACATTAATGAGAAAAAAAATGAACTTATTTTATTATTATTTTAGCAAATGGCTGCAATATAACAAAGCGTGGAAAAATGTAAGGGGAGATAGATAGATAGATAGATAGATAGATAGATAGATAGATAGATAGATAGATAGATAGATAGATAGATAGATAGATAGATAGATAGATAGATAGATAGATAGATAGATAGATAGATAGATAGATAGATAGATAGATAGATAGATAGATAGATAGATAGATAGATAGATAGATAGATAGATAGATAGATAGAAAGGGCTCCAGTAAACTGCACATTTGTCAATTGTGCAGTGCAAATCTGACAGATTTTGTACCTTTTTTTCTGAGTGTGTAACATTGAATTTGCTTCCCAGCAGTCCCTCTGCTAAGGGCCCACATTTGTTTTAGCCATTTCCCCTTTGTTTTAAAAGGCTCTCGACGGGACCCTCAAACTGCAGTCACTTACAAACAGAAAGCCGCCATTATAGGAGCGAGCGCATGATGGTGTTTGTATAATAGATGAGCGGAGCAGATTCTCTGAGTGAGAGAAGAGAAAAATCTAGCAGTGGTGAGCCATCCAGGACGTTTACCTTTCAATTGAGGTGTGTAAAATACGTCTTTAAGTCTTGCAAGCGCAATTTCTCTGCTGCTAATAGCCCTCGGTGGATATAATTAAACCGGAGCATTTTGTGGTATGGGAAGCTAATTTTCAGCAGATATTAACCCTGTCATAGACTTGAACGTCTGGTCTTAGGCTCTTATGTCCTAACTCCTAAGAGATCCCGGTTAAGGTGCGGTCACATTTACTCGGCACATTTCGCAGGCGAAATCCAGTAGGAATCCGGAGTTTCGCGTTAGAGTGAAAAAGTTATTTATTTATTTATTTATTTTTTAAAATATATGTACATATGTACAACAACAACAAAACAACAAATAGTTAGGTCTAACCCTGCTGAGAGTATTTCTAATAGAGTGGTGCAGGTATGGCGTCACATTGTATGCCAATCAGCAGTTAGCTTCACACTAGCTTTGTTTCCATCCAAAGTTGCAAATGTACCTTCTATGCAAAATTGCAATATCGCATAGCTTAATCATTTTCATATATAATAGGCTAAATTATTTGCGTCTCAATGAAATTGTGGTCTTGCTTTTAGACGCAGATGCTGCTGTTTGGGAACGCAGTCATGAAAGCAGTTCTAGGAGTTAAATATACCAAGCATCTGTGACCACAGACTTTTAAATGACCAAAACAGCATTTCAGATGCTTTGCATGGATCCAACTCAAACGAGCACATACGTTTTTTTTATGCACATTTTTAGTATTTACGCGCATCTTAGCATTTCCATTCATGCGAAATCCCAAAATGCGCATAAAAATAGGTGGATGGAAACATAGCTACTGATTACCTCGATAAAACCCAATAGGCTTTTGGATTATCGCAAAAAAACAAAATAAAAAAACTAGCTCTGTGATGAACAAAATTTTATGTGAGTATCATAAACTTTTGTTTACCAAGATAATTATCACAGATGAACACAACTTTTATGAATTTTGAAGCCTAAATGCATTCACCAGAATTAAAAAGCGAATGGTAGGCCTAGGCGTGACCTGTTACATTGTGTGTTTATTTTACTTTGCAAAAAGCAGCATAAAAAACACATTTTTGAGAAGAGCTCAACAACAACAGAATCTCATTATCACATCTTTACATATAGCCTACCCCCTATAACGTTTCTGATAACAGAAAAACAGAATAAAATAATATAAATAAGGCCTACACTAAATATTTTTTCATTTAAATTAGCAAATTAAGATGACCAAAGAAAAATACACTGAATCAGTTTAAAGCTTTGAAGAACCAGAATATGTGAATATGAACATGGTGATTCATTGATTCGTCGCTCTGTTGAGAATGTCTTGTCTGGTTGAAATGGTCGCGTTTTTGGAACCAGCATACCAGTACCTCGAGTAAGCGAGGTTGGGTTAATCAACCGAGAGTTCAAGTTCAAAGTGGTGCTTTCTGGAATACACCACAGGAAACAGCTGTGAGAAGTACACACATGATACTTCTACTTTACTAAACTCAAGGGGGTAATCTAGCACTCGAAAAGCGTTCCACCCATAGGGGCGGCCATTGCTAACCAAGCCATCACCTGCTGTTAGCGTTCCATTGACTCCCATTCATTTTTGAGTCACTTTGACAGTGAATAACTACATCTGAGGCGTTTAAAGACTTAATTTGCCCATTGTTTATTTATAACGAAACATGACAATGCATAAAAGGCTCCATTACCTTGTATCTTACACTATCATCCCATAGAAGCTGTTTTTGTAAAAATAGGCTAACGTTTGCATCATAATCAACAGTTGAGAAATTACCGTTTAGACAGGAGGAGACGCTCGCAGGCAATCTTTTACTGTCTATGAGACAGTCAGGGGGACGTGGAGACATAAAGTCCGAAAAAGTCAAGGGAGACGCATGGGAAGAAGCCCATAGTGAGCCAAAAGCAATGGGACAAAACATTTTAACAACGTGATTCAGATTTCCCTATCCACAACTACTAGAAGACTTACAACTGTCAGACAGGTTGCTCACGTCACATCTACGTCATCAAGCTCAGTCTGAGCCTGTGCAATACGCTCAGCCATCAGGAAGTGAGTGCCTCTAATTGACTTCACATTTCGCTGTTGAAGTCTATGGTCGCTGTGTCCTTTTCTTTTACTGTCTATGAGTAAACTTTACCAAAACTTTAGTACGAAAGAATCGTGTAAAACCCAATAGGGGAGAGTGGGGCAGAGAGAGATACAAATATGACGTAATAATCGGAAAAAATAAATAAAATAATATTATGTTGAATTTTACATAGTTCTGAATTATAATTTTTAAATATTGAACATTAAAACATTTCAGATGTGTTATATTTCAAATGTTTAATGTCGAAATTGTATAGACGTATTTTAAAACAGCAGATTTTTTTTTGTTCTGAACTAGATATGGATATATTCCGTTGTTAAAAATACAGATTCAAGATTTCAGATGAAGAAATATTCAGAGATAACATTGTAAAACTCAGAACGCAGAAATTCAGATCAGAAAGTAGGCCAGAGGTCATCATCAGGGAAGAGTAGAGGATCTCAGAGAAGTCGAACAAACGGAGCATTTTGGCCAATTACAGCTGCAGGTAATTTTCTGGCGTGGTGGCGGCTCGAGCGGTCGCCAGGCATTCTGTGATAATGAATCGTCCTGAGGTAAGGGATTCTGACACATTTATGATTTATATTAGGTTAGCACGTGGAACATTTATCTAAACGGTCTCTGGTGTTTGTTTTAAAGTATATTTGGGGGGAAAGTATGGGACCGTGTGTGATGTTAGGGATTTGACGTAACGTCGCGCCACATTAATATTTTATCATATTGTATTTATTGTGATATAGACAATATTACCGACAATAATATCACTGATAATAACCAAGGAACGTTATAATCCTATTGTTTTTTTGTCGCGGACGCGACGCGTGGGGCTCACGTCCAGTAACGTTAAGCGTCACTCATAATTAAAATTAATGTAATTCTGCTTCATTCTGTGATTGGAATCCACATCAGATCCAAGTTTTCTGTCAGACTGCGAGATAAAATGATTCTGTTTAAGCTTTTACGGTCTATGGTATAAACTGTGTTTACAGGACAGTGACGTTGTCAAATCAGCCAGGCACTTGTTGTCTTTGCTGACTTCAGGCACTAGCTGGTCCCAGCAGGAGAACGCTGTATATGTTTTTTTTTTTTTTAAGGATAGTTTACGAAAAAATAAATTCCTGTTATGTATATGCATTTATAAATACATAGTTTTGTTGAAATGACTCAAAATGATGATTCAGGCAGCGTCCATAGGCAGCACACGGTTCAGCAGAGGGCCAGCATCCAACTGAGATGACCTGCTGGTTTTGCAACCTTTATTTTTTATTTAATTTAATACTGACATAAAGGAACATGCCATTAGTTAATGGTAGTTATTTCTAACTGTGCTTTTTGCCAACTGGTAATTTCCGTGGGTTTTTTAGCAAAGGACGGTGTAAAAGGCGAATGCTGTCACAGATCCCTAGTAAACCTGCAAAAATATTGCCGGTTTATTTTTATTTGCTGCCTCACCAATATGAGCGAACGCCTAAAGAGAGTGAGCAACAACATTCAAGCTGGGTTGGGACGAAAGACAATGCATGGATGAAAATGCAACATTGGGAAGTATGTGAATTTAATGCTGTCTCATATCTTAAAATTGTCTTTTGCAAAGTGCAAGGGTCAATTAGTACCTCTGTATATGGGCACTGAGGTGCTTATAAGTACATTGCTACAATTAAAAGGTTACTTCACCCCACATTAATTCTGTCTGTCCATTGACAGCTACTTGATCGATTGGAAAGATAATCTATATGAAATGAGAGTGCTTAAAGATGTGTGTTGTACAGCACGTTTGAGCTTCCTCAAGAGGTTTGTTTTCGTGCTTCATTCAGATTCTTAAGACCTTCTGTTTATTTTAGCTGCTCACTTTTTAAATTTGAGTAAAAGCTTAAATATGAATTAAATTAAATTCATTATAACGCTAGCGAGTCTCTTCAAGTAGCTACCTATGTAAGACTCAGATTTCTTCACACATCTTCATTTGTGTCTTACAGGTGTGGAAAGAGATGAGGGTGGGTAATTAATGACAGAATTGACATTTTGGGGTGAACATTTTGCAGTTGAAACTATCTGATATTTGATTTTGAATCAGTGTTCTTTACTGAAAATAAAGCCTTAATGGCTACCCTGTTTTGCCTTAGGTATGTGCCCAGCTGAAGGAGCCTACCCCAAATTTCAAGAAATAAAAGGAGGTTGGTTTATCTATAAATCTTCAGGTAACCATCAGGAATATAGTGATGCACTTATTACAACAACAAAACATCTGACTTTTAAGGTAAGTAATCACTAATAACTTATTTCTGGTGCAATTCTACATTTGTTTTGGAAATAATACCTTTGTGCCAAGCTTTAAACATTTAATAAAAACTACCTAATTGTTTCAAAAGCTGATCCTGAACAAAAAAAAAATCTAATTCCATTAGCATGTTTTTGTTTTGTATATATATATTATTTGTTTTTAAGGAGGATGGGGCTCCTGGAAGCTCATTCTTATACCACCCGATGAGAGTGTGTGTGGTTACAGTGCCAAGCATTTGAAGTTCTTTGCATAGCTCCTCATCAGATTGCACTGGACACCACTGCTCTTCCGCCCAAATCCGAAAGTTTTAAGGACATGCCGAGAGAGGTGTCAAAAGTGTGGAATCGAATATACCTTAGTAATTTTCACAGCACATAAAGTCTTGTGCTACCAGTGACGAGGCAGAACAGACCAAACAAGTAAGATATAAATTTATTTAACTTAAAACATTTTTTGCAAGTTTAGTAAGATATTTTTCAATAAGTTTTAGAGCTGTGTGCGTGTGTGCAGGGATGGAAATTAGCACCCGCCACCAGCCAAATGCGGGTGATTTTGAGTTTTGGCGGGTAAACTCGCTTCACCTACCGGCCACCGTGGCGGGTAAATAAAAATTGCATACTGTTTCACCCCTTTGTAAACTTTAATGCATGCGAGTGCGACCGTATGTCCGAATATGACCAGTCGTTTTCGCCGTCATTACCCGGATGTAGTGCCAGAAGACGTGAATAAGAACTTGCACGCGCTGAGAGAAGATCCGTCACTGTGCATCATCTGCGCGCACACGTCTCACAGCACGCAAATATTGAGTTCTCTTTCAAGTCTTGCGCTTAAACTTACAAACTCACACAAGAAGTAAGCCAACATGTCCATCTTGATGAGTATCCTAGCAGACAGTATGAATATGCCTCAAGTGAACTGTATACAGTCGAGAAAGATGAGCATATCCCTGCACTAGCTTTTAAAGGGGCAGTAGCCTTTACTGCTGTCTGTTTAATGTCAAACAAAATTACATCACTCACTGCTCTTGATTGAATAGCTTTTGTAAGTTTAATAAGGATTCATCTTTAATTTAAACGGTTAAATATGCAGTTATTTTACATTTGATTACTTTATACAATTTCTGTACCTTTCTGCAGGCCATTAGGCCTTTACATTATTATTTAATGCACACATGAGTGAGGTCAAGTTAAACATTTTAGTTTGAATTTTATTTTATACTGTGGATTGTTGCAATGTGCTAAATAAATATTTGCATAATTTGTAATTGATTTATTATTTGAAACTTTAATATGAATTAATGCAATTCCAATACCTTGATTTTTAGTAAAGTTACACAGTCATAGCATAAGTCATAAATGCAATGGTACTAATAATTGGCATAATTTCTTTTTAGTGTTTTGGTTTCGGCCAAGAATTTTTATTTCTGTGCATCCCTACTGACAATGTTCTGCTCGGTGTGTCGTCAACACGCTTCAGAAGATGCCAAAACTAATAGTTTCATTGTTGGGACTAAAAACCTAAAACTGGAAGCCATAAAAGACCACAAATCATCCAAATGCCACATCCAGGTAAAAAAAAAAAAAAGAGAGAGCACAGAGCCCTACTCATTTAATGAAATGTATATCAGTTCATGGTTTGTGTGTGTATAAGAGAAAATGTCAGTATTTCATTGAGACTTGAGATTAAATAAACTGCTTAAGTATTGTAGAGCTTGTAGTATTAATTTTTCACATGCAGTTACACATTGTCGGTTAAAAACAAGAAAGGGGCTGGTAAAAACATGGAGTGGCTGGTAGATTTTGAAATCCACCAGCCACAGTGGCCGGTGGACAAAAAAGTTAATTTCCATCCCTGCGTGTGTGTGAGAAGTGAAAGAAAAAATCAGCCAAAATGGAACATTCTTTTATTATCATGTCACTCATAACCTGGCTGTACATTAGCTGAACACACACACATTTGGATGTTTAATTTTTTCCACATCTAGTGATTATCAGTCTTCAGTATAAAATTGTTAAAGACGGTCATATATGCTTGGAACAACACATGAGTAAAGCATTTATATTTATATATTTTGTTTGTTTACTGTAGGCCACTTGCCCCATCAGTCAAAAAGAAATATCTGTTGTAATGGAGATGTGACAGGTGAGGAAAATGTTTTGTTTGACAGTTAATTTTAGGTAGCCTGACAACAAGCCAGACCCGCATCAAGATGTTTGGTCTGGAAACTCACCATAGACAGGGCTCAATCCGAGGGGCGGGATAAACGGTTGTCTTTCAAACTCCCTCTGCACGCGATAGGATAGCACTACAACCAACCAGAGCAACGACGAAGCTTGAAGCGGAGCTAGCTGATAGATTAAACTTTTGAGTATCCGGTTGTCAAAACTCTGACCACATCTTCCTTTTTAAAGAATGATTTCAGGACCATTCTTTTTAACTCCAAGTCTTCCAGAGTTGCGGCCAAAGCCGATTAGAAAGACCCCGGCTCGCCAGCTTCTTTGTTTACAAGTAGCACAACTCTGCCATCATTATGTTAAGCCCCACCCACGGACTCTACATGATGTGATTGGCCCGACCAGAGTTTGGTTTTTCTAGCTCACACGTCTATGGGCAGTTGCTAGACGACACTCGCGGCAGAATAATTTGCTTAAATTTATTTGAATAAATGTGCCTATGAAAGAACCTTCTACATCTGAATTTTCTGTTTAGGTGATACATACTGGTAATCATTAGCCTGACAAGCCAGACCCACATCAAGATGTTTGGTCTGGAAACTCACCATAGACAGGGCTCAATCCGAGGGGCGGGATAAACGGTTGTCTTTCAAACTCCCTCTGCACGCGATAGGATAGCGCAACAACCAACCAGAGCAACGAAGGTGAAGCAGAGCTTGTTGATAGATTAAACATTCGCCGTATCCGGTCGGCAAAACCCCGAACACATCTTCGCTTCTTAAGAATGACTTCAGTGCCGTTCTTTTCTCAGAGAAAAGCTTAACTCCAAGTCTTCCAGAGTCGCGATCAAAGCCGATTCGAAAGACCGCCGTTCGCCAGCTTCTGTGTTTACTAGAAGCACGCAAACGTAACTCGGCCGTCGTCATTATGGCCCCAGAAGGGTATTGAGAGTTGCTAGACGAGATTAGATTTGCTGCCGCTAGGGTGCGTCTAGATTTCTAGGCTAGGTAATCATTCAAATTCAGCTGAAGCTACTTTTTTTTCTTTTCTGAAAAAGTTTTGAAATGGAACTGAAGCGTAATCATTTCTGAGATGTAACACTAAAGTAGTAGAATACACAATTAGCTTCATCTGATTTGTTGACATGATGCTTCTACGTGTTTTGCAGATTGGAAAATTGAACTAGATCAAAATAAAGTAGCATTGTTGTAAACAAAGGAAATAATTTGCCAACATGAGACTGGAAAGTCCCTCTTGATGACCATGGATGCGAGAATTGACAAGGAAGATCAAGATGGAGAACTTGCATTCTGCAAACAAAACAGTGTAGAATGGGCATGCCCTGTGAAGTGCAAACTCTAGTTAACAAATGTTAATATGTTTATTAAGTGGCATTTCTTTCCGTTTTTTCTTTTTTTTAATGGCTGTTTCTTTTGTTTGCTGGACCATTCCTGTAAACTGTTGTTACATTCAAGGGATGCAGAGGCTTCCGCATGGTTTCAATTTGAACTTCGGTATGTCAACTATTTATTATAGAACATTGATTATGGTATTTTGTTTATTCTTTGAATCCAAAATGTTACTTTAAGCCCATTGTTTTAAAACAGGAAATACTGCAAGGACATGTCTCTTTGAAGGTGAACCAGGTCATCTTTTTCCATCTCCATCACTTCTTGTTAAAGTGAGCTGTTCCTAGTTCCAGGACGAATGATAGGACATTCATTCCTACATGGTGAACCTCGGCTGGCTGGAGTCAGCCAAGCAATACTCCGCTCATCCTATCGGTAAATAAAATTGCTATACACAATTATCTATACACAAGTGATGCATGTGTATAGATAATAAAATTGAGATATTTTTACATTTTAAAATGTAATTTATTCCTGTGATCAAAGCATCATTTTCGACATAACGCCGGTCTTCAGTGGCACATGATCATTCAGAAATCATTCTAATACGCTCAAGAAACATTTTTATTGATGTTGGGCGAAAAAATTTCTTTTCAGGGTTATCGAAGAATTGAAAAGTTCAAAAGAAGAGCAATTATGTGAAATAGAAAGTGTTTGCAACATTATAAATGACTTTACTGTGACTTGATCAATTTAATGCACACTTGATGAATAAGAGTATTTTTCCACAAAAAACAAAACACTGACCCTGAACTTTTGAACAATAGCTTTCCATTTTAGAAAATTACTGTTCTTTTGAACTTTTCTATTTATCAAATAACCCTAAACAACTATTTCAATATTGACAATAATCATAAATGTTTCTTGAGCAGCTAATCATATCAGAATGATTTCTGAAGGATCATGTGACACTGAAGACTGGAGTAAGGATTAATTCAGCTTTAATCACAGGAATAAATTACACTTAGAAAATGTATTTTAAATTGTAAAAATATTTCACACAATAATACAGTTTCTGTATTTTGGATCAAGTAAAAGAACCCTTTGTGATCAAGAGACACGTGTGTGTGTTATTGTTGTAACAGAAATGTATAATTGTTTCCAGATGCTCTTCCCTGTATCTGCTGGTCCTCTGTTCACAGATGGACGTCACATCTCTGGGTATTTGTGTCACTTCATTAAGACTGGTGTAAATCTTAACATTTGTTTTAATTTAGGTCTGCATTTAACATACTTGATACAATTTGCTTTAATTTAACAATGACTACATGTTTGACCAGGATTATATAATGGTGTTGTGGCAGGGATGACATCAGCAAAGACCATTTCATCACTTTTTCTTTCAAGATTTTCATAAGGGGTTTTATAATTTGAGTAAAATGAACACAGGCTTTTAACATAATTTAATGACCCTTTCT
Source organism: Pseudorasbora parva (assembly GCF_024679245.1). Taxonomy (NCBI): domain Eukaryota; kingdom Metazoa; phylum Chordata; class Actinopteri; order Cypriniformes; family Gobionidae; genus Pseudorasbora; species Pseudorasbora parva. The sequence goes on from NC_090176.1 coordinate 44,941,868, forward strand.
TCTTCAATGTAGTGCACAAACCCATACTGAAAAGATGAATTAAGCATTTGTTTTTTAATTTTTTTAAAATAAAAATAGGAACTTTGAGCATTTGTTCTACAATACCCTAAAAGTTCATGTCATGTTCAGCAGATTTTATTTAACTCAAGGACCTCATTATGCCCCATAAAGAAAATCTTGAGGGAACCAGGGGTGGGGTATTGCCATCAGACTACATCCTCTTTCTTAAATAGTAAATAGGCAAGACTGACTGTTAAGAAGAACAAGTACTTTAATGCCTAATACATCATTTTTTTCTTTTCTTTATCTAGGAACCAGTTATGACCTTAAGCACTTGGTAAAGGTTTGGCTGGGGTGGGAAGTGCCGGAAAGATGGTAGTGGAAGTTGTTAATGCTGACATGCCGAAGTCTTCCACTTGCTTCAACACGCTACGCTTACCAGGTCATTACACAGATTTCAGCCATTTTAAGGACAAGCTCCTTATGTGCATTGGCACTTGAGTTTGGAATTGTTTAAATATAAAATTCAACACAGCTGACAAGACACCATGTCTGTAAGTTACAGTACCATAGTTTGACCTGTTGGTACATTGATTTTGATGCAACTAATCTATGCACGTGTATTATAGAAACGGGTCTTGGGGAAGTTATATTTACATTCAGTTCCAGCAGGTAATGTGTCCAGTTGGTTTGGACTTTAGATATGTGAAATCTGATACAGATGACACAGACCATGTCTATAAATTACTGTAAGTCACAGCACCACAGTTTGTGTTGTTTGGACGTGTGTAGTATTGCATCAAATTCAATGTCCAAACAACATTGGACAGCTAAAGAGCTTTAAAACCATCCTTCTATAATGAAAGTTCTTAAAATACGCATTGAATGTTATAGTTGAATTACTCATCAAATTATTTCAAGTCAGTTCCAGCAGTTCAGGTGCTGTCATTACACAAATGCTTGGCAAAACTCCACTGCAGCCATGTAAATGTCTGTCTATCCCATGGGATTGTGATGGTGACCTAGGATCCACTGTGCCCTTCAGTGCTGTAAATTGCTCTGGTGTAAGTGGCTGTTCTACAGTAGGGACATTAACTCCAACACTTTCATCAGGAGGCAATCCACTGCTTTCCAAATCAATATCAGTAATATTCAGTTCCTGAGTAAACAAAATATTACTTTACAAATGGCGTACAATCTCAGTTCCTATATCTGTTCAAAATACATTTTTATGGTTACTAGAATGCCATTAAATGCCAATGAATAAAATATTTGAATACTTGTGACCCCATGGCTTTAAGTTTGCACATTAATACCTCTTCATTTTGTAGATCGTTAACTGGACAGATGCTTTAACCCAATTCCCAGAGCTGGTTCGGAGATGTGTTATTCTTAAAGGGTGATTATCCCATCTCAGAAACTGTTTATATCACCTGGTAGCCTTGGTAGGAATGTACAGTGGCAACAGAAGACGTGTTTGGTCTGCAATATGAAGGTAGTTGGCTTCCTCAAGCTAGGTACACACATCCACAGTGTCTAGTCTATAACAAAGCATAAAGATCATATGCAATTTAATGGTTTAAACCAACATTTGGAGAATAAAGCACAAGGTTACATAGTAGAGATTTATCTGCAACATCATACCTTTGGGTGTAGACACTTTCCTGAAAATAAACTGCATCTCCCTGTGCCACAAATTGTGAACATTAAACGTGCAATATCCACATTCTCAACTCCATGGTCCCCCTTTGACCCAATAATATTAAAGTTGGTCAGTACAATGTTTTACTACTTAACCCAGTACTCATTTATACAGCTTAATTAACACACACATCAGTGGTCATAACATTATGACCACTGACAGGGAAAGTGAACAATAATTTCTATAATAATCTATTTGTCACAGGACCTGTTTAAAAAAAAAAAAAAACAAAAAAAAAAAAAAACACTCACCCTCAAATATTTCCAAACCTGAATGAATTTATTTCTTCAGCAGAAATAGTTTAGGGGTATCTTTGACTTCCATTGTGTTTTGTACCTAGTACAAGAAAAAAACTCAGGAGAGTAAATTTACTGAATTTTCTTTTTTGGATGAACTATCCCTTAAGTCATGTTCGTAGTGGGGAAATGTCTACCACAATACCCATAGAATATAGCAAGCATATGTATTTTTATCTTTATTACTCTATACCACAACTTGCCTGAGAGGTAAGCCATATCTTTCTGCAGACTCTTGGAAGAAGGTCAGTGCAGTTGAGACTGAATTGTTTGTGGCAGCACCAAGGTACATTATCTGTAAAACTAAAAATAATGATATTAGTTCTACTTATCTGGTACATAAACAATTCAAATGTTGCTTTACACTCTACAACAAAGAATAAGAAGAGAGAGGGGGAAAAAAAACAAGACAAACCCCTCCAACCAAGACAAAGTTATACCGAAAATCACAGGCATTTGACCAGGGTTCTCAACTGGCCCTCAAGATTCACTTTTCTGCAGAGTTTAGCTCCTGCCTTGGTTAAAGGGATAGTTCACTTTGAAATTAAATTTTGATATGTTTTAGCTTACCTCATGGGCATCCGAGATGTAGGAGTATTTGTTTCCCCAGTAGGCCTAGTTTCAATTTTGATCATTTTAGGTCAAACCGTTCTTGTCTGTGCCTCACATAATGCAGGTCTATGGTCACCACCTCAAAGAGCATACACAGAGAAGTCCACATTAAACAATCCCCCATCGTAAGTACACGCTGATGGCCTAAGACACGAAACGAGCGGTTTGTGTGAGAAAACGAACAGTATTTATATCGTTTTTACCTCTTGTACACCACTACGTCCGACTGATCCGAGGGCGCGTGTGGTTTCCTGGTGTGACATTCGCGCATTCTGGCTGTAGTCTGCGCAAGCATGTGAAAAAAAAAAGACCTTTCGTCAATTTGCCATTCTCCCATCTTGCACACAGGGACAAGTGCCACGGCTTTGTCCTAATAAAGCCTCATTTACAACAAACAATTCACGTCTGGATGAGCAAAAGGGCCTTGATTGTAACCCACAACAAATTAGAATATAAAAAGTGTCCTGAGTGCCAGGAGGTGTAACACGGTGAGAAGTCTGCAGATGTCATGTGTCGTCGTGCCATACCACCTTTGAAGAGGAGCGTGAGAAAGGAGGGAGAGGCGCCTTTGCTGAAAACCCCCAGGAAATTACCAGTTGGCAAAAAGCACAGTTAGAAATAACTACCATTAACTAATGGCATGCTCCTTTATGTCAGTATTAAATTAAATAAAAAATAAAGGTTGCAAAACCAGGTCATCTCAGTTGGATGCTGGCCCTCTGCTGAACCGTGAGCTGCCTATGGACGCTGCCTGAATCATCATTTTGAGTCATTTCAACAAAACTATGCATTTACAAATGCATATACATACCAGGAATTTCTTTAAAGGAACTATCCTTTTTTAAATAAAAAAAACATGCGTTATCCTGCTGGGACCAGTTAGTGCCTGAAGTCAGCAAAGACAAGAAGTGCCTGGCTGATTTGACAACGTCACTGTTCTTTGAACACAGTTTATACCATAGACCGTAAAAGTTTAAACAGAATCATTTTATCTCGCAGTCTGACAGAAAACTTGGATCTGATGTGGATTCCAATCACAGAATGAAGCAGAATTACATTAATTTTAATTATAAGTGACGCTTAACGTTACTGGACGTGAGCCCCACGCGTCGCGTCCGCGACAAAAAAACAATACGATTATAACGTTCCTTGGTTATTATCAGTGATATTATTGTCGGTAATAATGTCTATATCACAATAAATACAATAAAATATGAATGTGGCGCGACGATACGTCAAAACCCTAACATCACACGGTCCCATACTTTCACCCCAAATATACTTTAAAACAAACACCAGAGACCGTTTAGATAAATGTTCCACGTGCTAACCTAATATAATCATAAATGTGTCAGAATCCCTTACCTCAGGACGATTCATTATCACAGAATGCCTGGCGACCGCTCGAGCCGCCACCACGCCAGAAAAAATTACCTGCAGCTGTAATTGGCCAAAATGCTCCGTTTGTTCGACTTCTCTGAGATCCTCTATTCTTCCCTGATGATGACCTCTGACCTACTTTCTGTAAGATCTGAATTTCTGCGTTCTAAAATGGTTCTGAGTTTTAGAATATTGTCTCCTAATATTTCTTCATCTGAAATCTGGACTGTCTAATAATTCCCGAAATACCTGTGTAATAATTCAGAACAAAATATCTGCTGTTTTGAAATACATGTCTAACGTTATACAATTTCGACATTAAAATATTTCAGATGTGTTACATTTCAAATGTTCAAAATTTAAAATCACAACGATATAAAATTCAACACAATATTCATGTTTGTTAGTTTACACTTGTCAATAATTCAGATTTAGCCTACACAATTAAAATTCAGCTCATTCTAGACCGAATATATGGATGGGAGAACATGTATTAAACTAATGAACAATCTCAAACAGTTTATAATTTCTCTTAATATTTTCAAATAGTTTGGTGAACATTTTTATTAAACATAGATATTTTTCATTAAAAGTGTTAATTAATTCTATTGTTAGCTCATTTTGAAAATATAAGCAACTGATTTAGAAGCACAGAATAGAATTCTGGAATATATTGGGCTTTCATTTGCTTCCCAGCAGTCAGGAGCTTGCACTAGGCTACTGCTATATTTTAATACCGTGTGGCATATTTTGCAAGTAACTTCATCGCCCTTAATGTAGAAATGGTCCCACATATAGGCTACAGTCTCAGTAGGCCTGCTTCTTTTCTATTGCTTCATTTTGTAAAATAATGAATAATTCATTACATTTATATAGCGCTTTTCTAGGCACTCAAAGCGCTTTACATAGAATGGGGAATCTCCTCAACCACCACCAATGTGCAGCATCCACCTGGATGATGCGACGGCAGCCATATTGCACCAGAACGCTCACCACACACCAGCTGATTGGTGGAGAGGAGGCCGAGTGATTAAGCCAATCAGGATATGGGGATTATTAGGAGGCCATGATGGACAGAGGCCAATGGGCAAATTTGGCCAGGATGCCAGGGTTACACCCCTACTCTTAATCGAAGGACATCCTGGGATTTTTAACGACCACAGAGAGTCGGGACCTCGGTTTAACGTCTCATCCGAAAGACGGATGGTTAAAGAAAATATGTCTGTGTAGGTACGTGTGGTTGCATGTGTCGACGGCGTGCCCAATGAGTTAACATACTATATGAATGAATGTTAATATATGAGCTATCATACTTTTCTTTAACCATGCTGCAAAAACAACAACAACAAACAAAAACCTTACAAAAAAAAAAAAAAAAAAAAAAAAACACCTTTTAAACCATTAAACTGATAGTATTAATCGGTCGAAATTCTTACTTCCGGTTAACGGTTAAATGGTCAATATGAGCATCCCTAGCCACAACTCTTTCATCTTTTCTCTTAAAACATTTTTCCAGAGCGTTTGAATTAGACTAGTTTATAAGAGCCCAATTATGAGCATAATGAGGCTGTAAAAGCAGACTGATCTTACCTTTTTGGCGGGATGACGTTTAATCTCCTCGACATCCTCTGTAGTCCCATTTAACCAGTTGTTAGTAACCGCCATTTCCAAGATCATCAAAAAAGAGTGGGTTATTACTGATGTATGCATTTTAAGTCATAAAACAAAACGTGCAAGTGTCTTGAGCTTGTGTTCAACACATACCTTATTTCAGCCATTTAAACAGAATCCCATTTTTTTTTTAAACCCGACTTGTGGATGATGGAACCAGAAGTGCTAAAATGCTAACTCACTTCCGTGTTTTGGCCTACAAAATGATGTCACACCTGCACCACTCTATATATTGGCTATGGGTGTGAAGGTAAAATCTCTTCTGACTGCCATTATCAATCTCATTCACCACTATAAAAGTGTATTTAACTATGACGGCTTCCCTTTCTGAGTAAACTGTAAGGTTTAAAAGTGACGTCTGTGTAAGAATAATGATATATTGCATAATTTTTTCGATAGCATTGTGTTCAAGCTGCTCACATAAATTTGCTGTGTTGACCATCAAAAAGCTGCTTGCTTTGACCTTTGTGTGGGCCGAGAGACACTGGACTTTTTTGCCAGTGAAATTTTGCTAATGTAACAAGTATGGGCTATGGCTGCAATGCCGGAGGCTGCAGTTTCTGTTTTGTAATGTATTAGCAGTTTATACTATTTTATAGCATTTACTAATCAATTCATCAATTTATTTATTATTATTTGTCAGGAATGATTTAAATGTTTAATTGAAAAAAAATAATTATATATTGCTCTAACCAACCCCTAACCCTAAACAGGGTAACCCTCTTGAAATTTTTAACCCATTTTTTTTCAGTATATCAGAAACTTTATTCTGGTTTTAAATTCAGAGACTATTTTCTGTGTATGTGGGTGACTTTGTAATCCGTAGCACAGCGTCCCAGCTAACAGTTTTAGGTTATAACGGTCTCATTAAGTTATAAAAACACTTTCTGAAGGTTCTGTTAAAATGTCGTTGTATTAACATTAGGTTATAAGAGCATTTTTTAACATTTATTAAAACATTCTATTCTCGTTATAAAATATTTGTTTTCTCCTTTATTGTACTTGCTTTTATCTTATTCTTACTTAAAAAAAGAAAAAAGATAAAAACCACTTCTATAATTGACTTTTATATATTACATTTATATTTAATACATAATTAGTTTACAATCTGGATTTTTTCTTCTGATTGTAATATATATATATATATATATATATATATATATATATATATATATATATATATATATATATATATATATATTTTAATTTTTTACGAAAAATAGCATTTAAGTGTCATTAAGTTGTCACTGGATATACAGATTGTGCATCTGAAGTTTAAGAAAAAAGCTATATGACTAATTTGTAATGACTAATACTTTTTTTAATGTAGTAACGTTTTTAAAACGTTCCACTAAAAATGTAAGAATAACGTTTTAAAGCTAATGTTTATAGAACGTTAATCAATAACAAATAACATTGGCACAACTTTCTAATAACGTTACTGCAAGAACGTTTTTTTTTTGATAACTTTCAGAGAACGTTAGCCAATGTTTTGAAAACGTTCCCTGTTAGCTGGGGTGGCGCTTCACGTCTGATGTTTGACCCACTTAATGTGTGGTAAAAAAATTGGGCTACAAACTAGTGCGCTAATTAGTATGCTAATAAATTAAGTTCATTTGAAAAAATACCTCACTATATCCAGCAGCACAATGAACTGTTTTTGCACACCTTAAAGGGGTACTTCAGCGCTGGGAAGATGAATCTGTATTTAAACTGGGTCATCAATGCAGTAGAAATGTGAAATTATTTTTGAATTTGGTGTCTTCTAGACTGAGAAAAGACAGAAAATGTATTTTTGTCCCATGGGGATGAAAGACTACAATTCCCAGAATGCTTCGCTGCCCTGTGAGGCCATTCCCAACACCACCAACTTCATTACTGTGACTGAGTTAGAGAAGACACTACAATTAAAAACTGAACGTGTCTGTTAAATATAATGAGTGAGTCACCGCGCGAGTGTCACAGCCCTGAGCACTAACTGCACGAGTGATGAGAGCTGAGGTAATCACGACTACATTCGCGGCATACATTCACACAGGAGTTCAGTCTGGCACGCGTTTCAGTTCATGCCTTTGCAAGCTTAACTTTCATAGAAAAAGGGAGATATGAGGGGGGAAAGCACAATAATTTGAATATTCTCCAGGGTTTCTACTGATACAAAGCCATATGCTAATCGCTGAAGTAACCCTTTAATAATAACTGGATACAGATGACACCGAAAGCCTCACACATTCAAGTTTAAAATGGCCGCGCCCCCACTTATGTTAAAAATAAGGCTGGATTTGTATCGCGCCTTTGCAGTAACATAGAAACCCTATGGGATTGGTTCCTGTATAACTTCACCTGTGTCATTTTCACACAGATCCATGAGATCTGCTCCATAAATGCACAGCCATCAAGTTGAATGGATTCTTAAGGCCGGAGCGTTGCAGTCTTTGGAGATTGGTACTGACTTCATTTATGCATTTGGCTGACTTCTCATCAGGGTGATGTTCTTACCAGAGCCCCAACTCCATCTCTAGAGGCAGCAGCAGGTGTGTGATGACTCCCCACATGGGCTCTGGCCATCGATCACCATATAACACAAGCTCTGCTGTGCTATTACAATACCAGCGGCTTCAATTACACTATACAGCCAGTTACCTCCATTATTACATGTTGCATGACCCCGAAAAGGTCTGTGTTTTAGTGCTCCATGCTGTCAGAGCAATGTAGCAGGGCGTACAGGTGGGGATCCGATTTACTTTTGGGACTCGTGCTTACTGTACTGACGGTGCATGCAGTCTTTAGGCTGTTAGTTGATCTTCAGGACAGGAATTCATAAAGAATGTAGACTGAAAAATAATAATGCAATAAGACATAACTCTGGGTTATTATCATTGCCATCTAGTGGTTAGTTTAATTATCAATAGCTTTTTTCTCTCACTTAAAATGCATTATTAAGGGGCGTGGGACTGGGGGGAAAAAGGGTACTGAGTAACCAGGGCCCGAGGCAGGGGGGGGCCTTAGAAGTCAGTTTTCTATACATACACATACATGGTACGGGGGCCCAGCAAGATGGTTTGTACCCAGGGCCCAAAATTTGGTGCTACGCCCCTGAACCTAAATGAAAATCATATTTACTCACCCTCATATTGTTCCAAAAAGTTGTATGCTTTTTTCCCACACAGAATTACAGTTTGTGACCATGGCTGTCAAAAAAATAAAATGCAGTTATAAAAAGTATATAAGCAGTTCATATATTCCAAATGCACACTCTTTTACATATATCAGCAGATTGTGACCATAGCTGTAAAATAAAATATATAAATCAAATTATATTATGAAAGTAGTTAATGCACACTACATTCTACATTTTCTGATATATAAATAAAAAACGAATAATAAAAAAAATATTTTGCCACCAATGATGTGCCATTGTAAGTCATTTTTCAATCTGGTTGTGAGAATTTTTTGAGTTTGCCAGATGTGGTCACAATGATTTTGTTGTTATGTAAAGTTTTCAAGAAGTTCTACTTTTATGTTTCATTGAAAATGTACTTTGAGTGAACTATTTTATTTCTTTAAACGTGCAGGGGGAAAGGGTATTAATGTTTCAGAACATTGCAAAATAGTTTGGATCTACTGTATGGATTGTGAAACAGTCATTCAGTGTTTTTCATGTCTTGCATTGACAGGATTAGTGCTATAATTCAACAATGAAGCTAAATAAACACTTTTATCCTGACAACCTCATGGTGTTCTTCCTTTATATCAACCTCACGGTGTTCTTTTTTTTTGCAGCGGGGTTCATTTATTGTCAGGCTTTGTGTCAGAAAGGGTGAGGACTGCATGGAGTCCTCCGGGAATGTGTTTATTCTTGTGCATTTCACTTCTTTAAACATCATCATGACAGAACTTCTTCTGAAAGCAGGCTTGCAATAGGACAAATATCAACCATCTAAGATGATCGTATTCAAGGAATGTTGGAAATGAAGGAATATACAAATCAATTGTCACGTAAAGTCTCTAATCAAAATAACAAATGTCTAAACAAGGATAAAACACTGAAGGCAGTTCTCAAACATTACCATGCCTTCACAAATTGGAACTGTCTTTACGAAACAAACACCATTGATTGAATTTTTGCATAGACACCCTGTAAATCTTTTGGGACACCATCAAACATTGAGTCAAACAGTCAGGGTCTGTTTATACAATAGCTGAGAGGGAATGTCATTCACACACAGTTATTTAGATGATACTATAGCGCTTTTGAGTAATTGATCTCCACGTGCATGAGCACCGCTGTCCCTCTGCAGATCTGAGATAGCTGTGAAACACATTTTAAACGATCCACCTGTTTTGCTCATTACCACGGGCCCCCTCAAGGCCTGCCTACACACACACACACACACACACACACACACACACACACACACACACACACACACACACACACACACACACACACACAGAGAGAGATAGTGACTCAGATTTGGTAAGTGTGGAGATATGCATTTTTCCTTAAAATACATTTTGGGAATGTCCAGGTTTCATTGCCACGGGGACCTATGAGCCCATTTAAGAATACCTTTAGGATTTTCAGCCCTTTGTCACTCAATCGAAGTCCCAGCATACTTTATGCTTTTTCTCTACAATAGTTCTTATGACACACATTTTCACCATGTGTTAGCTATAATTATTATCAGCATAACAAAATGGCATGAATTCCAGAAAAGAACATTTGTTTTGTCTTTCTTTTGTTTTAATGACAGCAGCATGAGAGCTAACAAAATCTTTCAATAGAACTTATTTGATCAATGTCACTACTTACTTATTTGATTAGCAACCAATCTGAAATTTCCAAACAACATGCCTCTCTTTTGTTAAAGTCCCAGTGAACTGGAAGTTTCTCCAGTTCTGTGACATATTTCCAAATATTGAATAGAGGGCAGGGTCTTACTTCAGCACTCCTCCTCTCCATCGATCGCTCATAGCAGACTATCGTCTGGAGGAGAGTGCTGAAGCATTTTTAAACTGATATAATCTGAGAACAGAAGGAATGCTGTTTCCAGACCGGAAGTTACTTTTCAGAGTTTGATTAAAGATTACTGCGACAAACTATTTTTTTCTGTGTATTAACTTGCACTTATGAATTGTTCACCCTTAAACCTTTATGTGCTAACAAAGTAAATAGGTTCCATTTTGATTTCACAATGACTTTAACTCTTTCCTCACCAAACCAGAATTTTCTGTTATTTGTGAGAAAACACGTCCTTGCAACTTAAAAAAAAAAAAAACGCTGGCGGGGAAAGAGGCAAATTTAATGTTGCACAATGGTATTGCCCTTTACAACGTCGGACACAACAGTAATTAATATTATCCTTTGGATTAACTATGTCATCAAAGAGCTAATATGTGTTGCTAATGTTACACAAACCATGTTCCTCTTCGCCATCTCAGAGTCAAACTGTTGCGATCAGCATCCTTAGAAATGCTTTAACATGTCAAACATGTGTAAATTAAACGCACTAAGCCCTTGATCACTCGTGGGTAAATTAAGTGCGAGCACCGTGAGGTGCTGTCACAATCGCGTTACATTGTGGTCTATGGAGCTGCCTGAAGTGTACAAATGAGTAGACTTGGTCAAAATCGAGGGGTTGTTGAGGGTCTGTCCGAATAAACGTCCCTTGTCCACTTGACAAAGGTGAACACGCTTCAAAATGGTGACTGGGATTCAACTGAGGGGAAATGCTTGGGAAAGTTTGTGAGTCTAAAATTGGAGTGAAATGCAGCCTTGGACATATAAGCTATAATTTTGTTTATATTTTTTATTTTTATTTTGTTATAGTAGACATCACCGATTTCATATACTAGGCTTAAAGGACAACTCCGGTGAGAAATGAACCTAGGGGTAATTAACAGATGGTTACCGAGTAGATCGTTCTGTGGGATGCGTTTTCATGAAAATCAAATGTAAAGAGTTTAATCTCTAAAAATAGATTAGCTTATAACACTAGTCTATGGGGCACAGGGTAGTAAAATTAAATTGCAAGTTCAAAGGTTAGTTAACCCAAAAATGAAAATTATTTCATTAATTACTCACCCTCATGTCGTTGGACACCCGTAAGACCTTCGTTCATCTTCGGAACACAAATGAAGATGTTTTTGTTGAAAGCTGATGGCTGAGAAAAGCTTCAGAAAGGCTTCAGAAAGGCTTCAGATAGGCCTCCATTGGCATTCAGTACATTCCCACTCTCCCATGAAGACCCATAAAGACACTAAACACATCGATACAAAGTCCATCTCACTACAGTGGCTGTACAATAATTTTAAAATGCGACGAAAATAGTTATTGTGCGCACAAAAATCAAAATAAAGACTTTATCCACTAAGTTATTGACGTAAACTCAAAGCATTCGCGAGAATATGACGCAGATACATTTTTAGATACATGACACGGAAGAGGAGGAGCGCCGCTATCGCGTGAGTTTACGTCTGAGACCTACACGGAAGACAATATCTTGGTGGATAAAGTCATTATTTAGATTTTTTTGCGCACAAAAACTATTCTCGTCGCTTTGTAAAATTATTGTACAGCCCCTGTAGTGAGATGGACTTTGTAACGAAGTCTTTAGTGCCTTTTATTGGTCTTGTGAGGGGGTCAGTGGAAATGTACTGAATGCCAATGGAGGCCAATCTGAAGCCTTTCTCAGCCATCAGCTTTCGACAAAAATATCTTCATTTGTGTTCCGAAGATGAACAAAGATGTTACGGGTGTCCAACGACATGAGGGTGAGTAATTACTTTCATTTTCATTTTTGGGTGAATTAACCCTTTAATACCACTAACAAGGCTCAAAATAGCCTCGCACTAACACAGTAGCATAATGAGGGTCCCTACATGCAAACCGAAGCATTGAGAACTTTGAAAGTGTACAAACAGTTTAATAAGAAGATACTTTACAAAGACAGTACATTACGCGTTTACAGACAGCAGCCATCTTGGAAAACAGTCTCGACGAATCGATCCACGAGTACTGTGCTAAGTGATGAACTGTGACTTGGAATCTCATATGGTCCGTTGTTTCCGGAAGAAAACACTGAACACAACAGAGAAAATAAATAAATACAAATAAAAATGTCCATGTAATTAGATTTTACAAACTTAATTCCTATCGACCAGCTCACTTAGCACAGCGTCCGTGGATCGACTTGTCGAGACTGTTTTCCAAGATGGCGCCTGTCCGTGAACCGTGATTATAACTTTCAAAGTTCTCAATGCTTCGGTTTGCATGTAGGCCTTGTTAGTGGTATTACCAAGCGATTTAATTTTACTACCCTGTGCCCCATAGACAAGCGTTATAAACTAATCTGTTTTTAGAGATTAAACTCTTTACATTTGATTTTCATGAAAACGTATCCCACAGAACGATCTACTCTGTAACCATCTGTTAATTACCCCAAGGTTCATTTCTCACCGGAGTTGTCCTTTAAGCCTAGTCCCAGACTAAAGTGCATGTTTGAGCTGATTTAAATGAAAGCAATTTGCACTGAAATACACATCTTAAAATATATCAGTGCCACTGATTTGTCTCAAGACGCACACCAGTAATGTGGTAACACTTTACAGTAAGGTTGTATTAGTTAGCATGAACTAACTATGAACAACTGTTCAGCATTAGTTAATCTTTGTTAATGTTAGTTAATGAAAATCCAGCTGTTCATGGTTTGTTCATGTTAGTTCACAGTGCATTAACTAATGTTAACAAAATTTTAACAATGCATTAGTATACTTTGAAATTAACATTAACAAAGATAAATCAATTATTTATAAGTACAGTTCATCATTAGTTCATGTTAACTAATGTAGTTAACTAATGTTAGTTAATTGTAAAGTGTTACCAGTAATGTTTTTTTTCCTCTAATGCACGTTTATAAAAGCAACTTAAAATTATCTTATTTAACTAAGGCCTAATCCTGGCTTAAACTAAGCCCTGTATGTAAAACCAGGCTATAGCATATTATTAAAAAGACTTGAAGTGTCCCCAAGGCCAAAATGTATATTTATTCATTTGCATGTGCTTTGAAAACTATTACTCAAACTAGAAAATACACCCATTCACCAGTGTAGATTTATGTGCTTTCTAACAATACTTTACATTTACAGTTTACTGTTTAAGTCTGAGTCATGATTGATGTAAACGCAATAAGTACATTTACAGTTTACTGTAAATGTACTTATTGCGTTTACATCAATCACGACTCAGACTTTCCTCTAAGCCAATCAGTAGGGCAAACAGGCCATGTTTGCCTGAGTTCAGAGCACTTAGATGGGCCACCTGTGCCCACACGGCCCTGTAAACCTGAAACTAACCTTAGCACCAACATCACAACTGCACCTCTCATCACCCTGCAGTGTTTGTGCAGGAGCCTGTGTGGGGGCAGGAGCTGCATCAACACTGACTACAATTCTGTCACTACAAGACATGTATCCACTGCAACTGTGAAGTCGTGACAGTGGTCTTGAATGGAGTAAATTACAGCATGCTTATAATCTATTATATGCTTCAAAGACAGCATGCGCTTTCTGATGACTAAGAATCGTCTTCTGTTCAAACAAACGCCGATTCAGATCAATTCCTGAGATGATTCAAAGATGCATGATTACTTTAGAAGTTTTTAGAAGTGCATTTTGTTATGAAAAACATGACATTTACACGCATCTCACTGCATTCAGGAAAATTTCTTTGAGAATGTTTAGCACGACACTGTTAAAAACATAACAGCACTCGCCTGTCAGGGTCCAGGACGTTGCGTCCATTTGCTTTTCCTCAGCTGAAATCAAAGCAAGCAGCTATTGGACACCAGACACCCCAGACCAAGGCCTGCTTTCAAAACCTGTCCTGAAAGCAGGAGGAGAGGGTTAAACAATCTGCATCATATTAAACAAACCTAAATGCTTCAAGCTGCTACATAGTCCCTAATGAAACATTTATGAAGGACCTCTAATGCAATTTTAGAAACACCTTGTAACCCGGGCTGCTAGAAAACACAGTCATATGGATGAATGACAGGCCAAACTGTGTTCGAGTGTGAGTTAACGCTGCAGGGGTGCAACGCTCAGTCCACTATAGGAAAGCATTTACATTTTACAAAGACAGTTTAAAACACCTGCGTGGGATCATGTTGTGAATATCTTACAATATTAATTCTACCTTACCTTATTAATAATCACCTTACCAAATCGTGCCGCCTCTGAAACAGTGAGGTTTAAAGTGCTTTGTACTAAGTGAACAATAAAATAAAGCTCAAATAAGAGTAATGCATGAGGCCAAAAAATATATAATTTCCTTAAGACATTTAAATGACTCACTTATTATTGGTGGTCAGTTATAAATGATAGTTATTATATTATCAATATTAAAAAAGTTTTTGTTGCTTAATAAATATCAGGATTTTGAAAGAATTTATATGACAGAAATCATTTATAACTTTATAAATGTCTCTACTGTCACCCCAAAACTTTGAACGGTAGTGTATCACAGTGTATTTTCAACACTGATGATAATAAAAAACAAAAATAATAATTCCTGACAATATATCCTACAATTCTGACTTTATCAAAAAACAAATCAGCAAATTAGAGTGATTTCTGAAGGATCATGTGACACTGAAGACTGGAGTAATAATGCTAAAAACTAAGATTTGCATCATAAAAATAAATTACATTTTAAAACATATTCAAATATAAAATAGTACTGTTAAAATTGTAATATTTCACCATTTTTACTGTTTTTCCATCAAATAAATGCAGCCTTTGTAAGCAAGATACTTTAAAAAAACACAATTAAAACACTTTAAATACAACTTAATTAATCCAAACTTTTGACTAGTAAGGCAAGGCAAGGAAAGTAGTGGTGTGCAAATACAAATTTGGGCCACTGTATTTTTTAAATTAAGAATATTGACATGTAATAACCTCTCTTAAGGATCCCTGCATGAAGTTCACGACTCTGCAAGTACAAATGGAGAGATTATTCATGCAAACATTAATGTTTGTAAGAACATGTTTGCATTGTTGGTTCACCAGGACATGCCATCTTCACACCACATCCACAGAGTGAGGAGCAAGGCATCTGTTGGTCCTCAGCTACTTGCTGAAAAGATAAAGGGAATTGTCATTGAAAAGCACATTTTGGAGGTTACGTTTTATACAAGTGTTGTGTCATTTCCAGTAGCAGCAGCAGTCATATTAAGACTGACTGCAATTTCAGTACGTTGCACTGATATCAATAAAAAACAGCTGTGTGTGTTTCGTCTTGGCATTGCACACATTTTGGACAGATCTATATGCATTGATTTATGTGTGCCCTTACAGAACAGGGAAGAAAATGCAGTCACAGATTGGGTTTGTCTGTGCTGGTTTTGTGGGACTGAACTTTATCACCTTCATCAGAACTATAATATTCATCACATCTTTAAGATTGTCTTACAAATCCCCACAATAGTTCCAAGAACATCTCTAACCAATTAACATTACGCATGTCACACACATTGAGGTTTCTATTATTCTCTCGCTAAAAGTGTAAAAGCCGCCAGACCACCAGATTGTCTCCCGCGTGGCTTTTCTATTTGTTTCTGAATATAAAATCAGCCTGCAAACATCTGCAGGTTGATGTGACAGGCTGCGGCAGAAAGGATTTCAGCTTATTAAAGAGTTCCAGGCCATGTGGAGCTGATTTGGAAGTGTCAAAGAGATATAAACACGTCATCTTAGCAGAGTGAAATATGGCACGGCATATCTTTGATCTGATGTGGGTCATCTCCAGAACCTGGCGGCTGGGTCAGATGGTACCAGATCTGGCCCCTGCTGAGGCCTTCGTAGAAATCTATATGGTATTATGGAGTATATATACCTGTAAGTCACGAGAGCTTGTGATCCGGAGAGGCTTCGCTGTGCCGCTGGGCCATATGGAGTCTATCTCAAGCAGCGGTGTTGATGGAGCGGGTCAGGCTAGAGGGAAACAGGCTTCAAAGTTGGGCACATGTCAATGTCTCTCTTATCCTTTCACTATGAATTACAGGACAGAAGATATTCATTCTTCCCAATCGCCTGATCCTTCATGCTGCTGGAAAATCCAAAAAGTGTTTATCAAAGGCAAGTACTTCAAGGGATGGTTCAGCCAAAAATAAAAACCTGAGGTCACGTTTACTCACCTTCATGTCGTTCCAAACCTGTGTGAAACACACACACACACAGCACTTTTTGCTCTTTACATCTTTTGAATATGCAATTTCAGAAGGGAAATTACTGTATCTTAGTCTGTTCATTTCACCTAGAAATCATTTTATGGTACTTTTATGTATTTTTTTGTTACAGTTCTCATTTATGTTCATTATATGGAAAGAAGCAGACTGATCAAATGAGTTTCAAAAACTCACCTTTTGTGTTGTATGGAAGAATAAAAAGCATAAATGTTCATTTTTGGATAACCTATTCCTTTACATGAAATGAGTCTGTCAGTGTAGAACAGAGGAGATAAGGCAGAACACTTAAGGGATTTTTCGGTCTACATTAGGATGTTTTTGAGTTTTATAATTGTGGCAGTTTTTACATTGTTCATTGTCTAAATGCGTAAAAGCCGGCTGACTCATTCAACAATTTTCTAGTTTCTTTATATTAGAGATGTTGTAGCATGTAAAACTATAATTGCTTCAAGCTCTTTGATTAAGTAGCATTCATGTTGCATTATATTGAAGCTCTAAAATTATAAACATCCCTCACTGAAAGCCCTTTCAGATTGAACGTCCATGTTTTAACCAGAAAGGACATGGAGATCATCTGAGCATCCTGAAGGCTATTCTTGCTGGCTTTGTCCCATGTGTCAGTCATCCGTTCACATGTGGATTACATACATAAATCAAAGGGAAACAAATCTTCTTTTTAAAATAAAGCATAATTTACAACTGAAAACGTTACCAATGTGACCAAACTGCTGCCTTATACAAAACATCCCGAAGCCTCTTTTGAACACTGGACACTGGTGAAAGAAATCTGACATGCATTATTATTGTCTTATTCAAAGAGACAGTCCAGGCCCGTGTAAGAGAAAAAGCCTGTGAGGCTTTGCCAAAAGTTCTTCACAACAGGCTGACTCCTACATGTGTTTAGGGTATTGTGAAACCTTGGACTTATTCTGGAAAACAATAGGGAAAGGTCTTTCATCTGACTTGAAAGTATGGCGTGAAAAAACGTCTGCAAAGAAATTCATCTACCGTGTGCCACATGATCCATTTTAATAACCATGGAAGAAAAAAATACCTTCAAAAATATATTCAAAAATTAACAGGGGAAGTCCGTAATACTGAATACTAAAATTCAATACATAATGCACAGCTTTCAATCATAAAATCAATCATAGCAACAAAAAATAGCCTGTCGTAACCGTAAATCTCAAAATCAAAAATTCCCATAGGCTATATGCCAAATGCAAAGACACATAATTTAAGAATTATGGTGTAATACATTTTCACATAAGTAGAAATTTGGTGTAAAGCATATAAAAGTCTGTAAGACTTTTTACTGGACAGTAAATGTTCAGTAGGTTTTTGTTGACAACACCACACCTATTGAGAAATATTATATTATTACAGTATACAAGCCCCAATATCCCTTATAAAAGAATTCCAAAGACATCAAATAAATAAATAAATAAATAAATAAAATGGTAACAATCCGATTAAAAATACAAAACTTTTCAAATTAAATTTAAACAAATGTGTAATGCAAGAAATTCTGTACATTTCCTTTCCTCATAAATTAAGAGAAATTCATACTTTTTTATTTATTTATTTTAAAAATAATAAATCAATTTCAACAATATTTACCGTATTACACACTGCTTACATTGTAATATTTAAAATGTGAAATAATTATTTTTATTTCTATAAAACGTGTACACTATTTTACACTTGTATGTTTTTTTAATGTCTTAAAATTACACAATACCAGTTTTACTATAATAATACTTGAAATGTTTGTACTGCACCACTTCAAATTCATTTTCCGTTAAAATATCGTTTATATAGTGTGAGGTTAAAATAATGTCTAGAACTAAAAGCGGGGTATAATTTGAGTGGCAGGCAGTGGAGAGGTGCAGTGTAACTTAAGACTGGTCCTCCTTGTTTATTAGTCCACCAATCGGAGAGCAGCGCTTCCTCCCCCTCTATTCACACTAGTATTTAGCATCAGAGACTAGGATAAAGTTTCCCAAAAAATTTGGAAAAAACTTCCTGCGGGAGGAAACCTCTGCCAAGCTCTACTTCTGGAAGTAGAGGCGCAGTCTCGGGACTTCGGGAGGACGGACGAACGCACGGATATAACGGTCTGACCAGGGATTCAAAGGTGGAGAGCGCGTTTTCTCCTCGACCCTCTCATTTCTTTAAAAAAGAAATGGAAGAGAGTTCAAGCTCTCCCGTCTCCCCAGTGGACAGCCTGGTGACCAGCGAGGAGGAGTTGGACAGACAACAGAAAAAGTTCGGGAGGAAGAGGAGACACAGTAAAAAGTCGAGCGAGGACAGCAGCAGCAGCCCGAGCTCCGTGAATAAACGGAACAAGAAGCCGAGCCCGAGCACCACTCAGTCGTTCGAGGAGCTGCAGAACCAGCGCGTCCTGGCGAACGTCAGGGAGAGGCAACGGACTCAGTCGCTGAACGAAGCGTTCGCGTCTTTGCGCAAAATCATCCCCACGCTCCCCTCGGATAAACTCAGCAAGATACAGACGCTCAAGCTCGCCTCCAGGTACATTGATTTCCTCTGTCAAGTGCTGCAGAGCGACGAGATGGACAACAAGATGTCGAGCTGCAGCTACGTCGCGCACGAGAGACTCAGTTACGCCTTTTCGGTGTGGAGGATGGAGGGCGCGTGGTCGATGTCTGCGTCCCACTAGCAGCGAGACACGTCCATACCATGCCAAACGGGTGGGTAGAGAGGTGCCAAGACGTTAGGCTACTAAATTGTTGAGCTAAGTTGATGTGTGACGGCAGTAACCTGCTGCTTTTAGAGAAACTCCAGCTGCTCTGGACCACTGACACTGACAGTTCATTGCAGGAATGCAACCCTAGTACCTTATATACTCATGGCACCCCAAAATGTGTCATTTCGATTTGTTAAGATAGATAAAGTATTATAGTTCTTATTTAAAACATTATTTTATACATATTTCACAGGTGCAATAATTCATAGTTCCATCATATTATTAGATACATGGATGTGCTACAGCAGTAACCAATTCCACTGAAGGAATGTCTATCCTGAGGCCAAACACAAAAAGCATGTAAAAAAGAAAAGATATAGGCTATTACAAATGATTGTATTCATTACTACGTCTTATTTATTTATTTAGCCTATTAATTTAGGCATATAATTGCTATAAAATGTCTTCATTATGATAACATAAAATGTTCACTATAGAGGACAAAACGATGATTTTCAAATGATTATATTAACCTATTATTATTATTTGTATTATTATTATTATTATGGCCACACCCCCAAAAACCTGGTGTCACAGAAAAGGCCAGAAAGTTGTCTTTAAGAAACATCAGGACATAAACAAACGGTTCGTTTTAAAACAGAAATTTTCACTATACGGTGGACAAAATGATCGTCACGAGGATATGTCATTTTGACTAAATTAATATGGGAACAAATGTATGTGATATAACTATTATATTATAGCTATTAAGACGAACAAACAATCGTTAAGGCCTCTAAATACACCATAGAATCGCGCGGCCATTTAGATTAAGAAAATAAACGTACAGCACAAAAACGAGAATCGGCTGATTAGGCTACACATTCCTTGACAAATAAGGCCAAATATTTGAAGTAAAATCAAATTTGAGACATCCCAGGCAGAACTATAGTATGAAAAGCTGTGGTAGCCTATCGAGCCTATATTTTTCAGAAATGAGAAAAACAATGCTGATTTTTCCCTCAGTTTTTCAGTTCAAACATTTACGACGATTATACAGTAAACACAAACATTCGCCTCATATCGTCGATATTGTGAAACGAATAACGACCCAACCGTGAGAAGAAACATTTTCCCTCTCGTGAATAAAACTGCTTAAAACCCACATTCGAAAACGTCAAGCAAAAAAAAAAAAAAAAAAAAAAAAAAGAGGAGAGGAGAGGAGAGGGAAAAATGGAAAATAATTCTCGATTGTGGTGAAATGGTAAGAATTTGATAAGGAACGTTTTTATATTCGAACGAAGAAATGAAGGCACCTGTGTGTGGAACAATAGTTCTAATGAAGAAAGGATTCTTCTGTATGACATCAGGATGTGAAGCTGGTCCTAACAGGAAGCTTGATTATTGAGAGTGAAGGTGAGCTGCAACCAAAACCATGTTTATGCTTATGAAATAACAGATTATAAACCACTGGAACTAAAGGCGGAGATCTTCAAATATATGAGCTTGTTTATTACCAAGATTAACTTCAAAATATTTCATTTAAAGTATTTAACTATTATTTACGTCTTATTTAATGAGCTAAACTATGCATGGAGGTATTTTTTACAACAAAATAAATATGTGGTTAAATAAATTCAGTCCTATATGAATGAATATGGTCCTATTTTAGCTATTAAATTATGCATTTTAACAATCCTTTTGAATTCACCAATAAATCTCTTTATGGATTATAGGGCTCCATCATCCAAAACAACACACAGCTGTCATAAAAATGTCATACTCAACACTTGCAATAATATTAGTTGTTTGACTAATTGATTCTTATGAATTTATTTGAATAAAGTAATATGTGCTACTGAGAAATTCCGAAGGAAGGCAGGTGTACGGCTACGGATTTCAAACCAAATGACCTCTTGAAACAGTTATTTTCCAGTGACGTAATTCCACCTGGGATTTGTGTAACATGTTTGAACCAAGCCTTTTCCTGTTTAAGCATATGACCCAACCGAGAATTAAAAATTGGGATCATTAATAGCTTCCCATTTTTCTTTGTTCACCCACAGACAAGCCTTGAGGTTTAAGGACTTCATTGAAAATTCCTGTAGGCCTATTTGACAGAGAGAAGCCGATTTTCGAACCTAAATGAAACGTTTTTTTTCTTCTTCTTCCACAGACTGTTTACTTCCACTAATTTTGAAGACACCAAAGGATTTATTGATGAACCTCTAAACCTCAAAGACGTGGCCAAGGGACATTCAGTGGATACATCCTCATGAAGGACACAAAGAAAGGAACTTTTTATATGCTTAGAGAAAAAGTAGATGACGTCTCCTGTCGTCAAATACATTTAACCTTTTTCACAAGTTATTCTTAAATGTCGCTGTGGTGATAGTACAGGAAAGGCCATCTGTTACCTGTATGGAAACTATATTTCGTGTTTGTCTCTAAACAGAAGAGTTTATATATGAACAAAAAACCTATTGTACATACGCTACCTGTGAGTATTGTCAGCTTTTTTTAAGGGACCAATGCAATTTAGAGCAATACTTTCTTGAAGTATGCTGCATGGATGAATGCATACATTTGATTTTTCCTATGCAACGTTTTTGATTTCCATCCATTGTACATTTTGCTTATTTATTAAAACATATTTTTGAACATTTAGGGTGATTGCATGTGTCCACATCATCACTGTAGAAAAAGAGCATTCACATTTTCCCCTTCTTTCGTTACAAAAAGAAATGTTACAAACAGTGCAGGTTCATTAGCCGAAAAGAAAGTCCAGCCAGTTTTACCCTCTAAGCTTATAAAAAAAACCTGTCCGCTCTAATAAGAAGAAATCACTGAATCCAGACGGCTGGAGGCAAATTCTTTAACAACTGCAGATAACCACAGCATTTAAATACCGGACCCCTACCAGACCTTTTCATTTCTCCTTTAAATCTACACCAAACGCTCGCAAAGCATTTAATTGTTTACATCTCATTTTCCCAGGCTTAGCTTGATGATAAATCTAAAAGAAACCACTTTTGAGACATTAATGTTTGATAAAAGCTCAGTTGCGCACACACACACGCACACACGCACACACGCACGCACGCACGCACGCACGCACGCACGCACACACACACAAACTTTATTTACAAAATGGAACTTGATAATATTAAAAATAGCTGTTTATTAATATATTGATCGCTTTTTATCAATTCATTTGACTTTATGATATTTTGGAACTTTAAATAATAAAGTCAACTGATGAAGTTTGGCAAGAATCTTTACACCAGATACACGTTTGTGGCTCAATTTTACATACCACTGATGATAAGATTTATATAAAAAAAGATTACACTTTATTTTAAGGTGTCACTGTTAAAGTGTGATACTACGTGTACTTACTATAGAGTTAGGGTATAGGGTTTGTTGCATGTATTTATAAATAATTTACTTTTATTACTATGGTAAGGTCATGTAACATGCAACAAGGACACTGTAAAATAAAGTGTTACCAGAAAAAGAAAGTTATAATAGTGACAATTGTTATTTAGGTTTAGGTTTTATACATAAGCGTTTATTCAGCTTTCAACAACAACAACAAAAAGATTTTATGACTCCAAAAATGTGGTAGTGTTATGGTTTTCTTGTCACGTGACTAAACAAATCACTTCCTTTATGCTGGTTATGCAACAGTTACTTTGATTTCACAGTAGTTTTTACAAATGTCAGTGTTTTAAAACATAATTGCTTCAATTATTATTATTTTTTTAAGGAAGTAACAATAAAAGATTGTGCCAGAGTTCAGTCGTCTGATGAAGAGCCACTGGGCTCGAAACGTCACCTGTAGTGAGAAAATGAAATAAATATTTATATATATATATATTTTTTTTTTTTTGCAGCTGTGGTGTGCCAACTTTTCCTTCCTTACAATTTACATGTTTTATGTGGTTGCCCTCATTGATGCATTGCTGCGTGCACTTTGTGTAGATTTTTTTCTTCTTCCATAGTAGCCTACAATATGCTAACATAAGCTCTTTCTCAGGACAGTTACCATCACATACGTTTTATCCCCCCCACTAAAAACTAAAAGGGTGTCATTTTACAGACAAGCAAATTTGGTGAAACGCAACTGACCAAAAGAGATAAACTTACGAGAAGGCAGCTGCAGTTTAAAAATAACAGTTCTGGTGATGGGGAACCCCAAAGAAAAGATAAAAAGTTCTCTGATGAAAACTGCGGTGAAAATGGGAACCAGCCCGTTAGATACACACCTCTCTCTTTATTCTGAGCACCTGCAACCGCAACGGAAACGCTCTAAACCGAGACGCCACGTGACGCAACTGGAGTAAGACGTCATTCTGACACACATGTAGGCTAACTCTACATGGAAAGCAAGAACATTTACAGTTTGTATAACATAAAATAAAAAGTTCACACGTTTGTAAATCGCGCCCACTCTAAACAATACATTGGTTTCTTAAGAAATAAAACTAGCTATGTTAAATGTTTATAGAGATGAACAACAAAAGGAAATCGTGTTCAGTGTGTTGACGGAGATTACTAAATTAGCGATGTCCGATTCGTCAAGGGCTCGTGCTTATAAATCTAATCATTTAAGGAACATGTCAAATTTGTTCACAAAATGATTCGTTCACTCATCTATTGAATTGAACAAATCGGACTAAATCAGGAAGGACAGTTCTCGAATCGGAGCGAACCTTTTAAATACATCCAAATTGTAGCTAATGGTCTGAGAAACGATGAGTGAACCAATGATTTGACTGATGGGACAACAATGTGTTTAATACACATCAATTTGAATATTGTAACATTGAATATTGTAAAATTATAACAAGTAGACTCAAAATCACTGTTTTTATGAGCAGAAGACTGTCAGCAATTCTGCTACAATAGGCTAAATAAACATTCTTATTAATAAACTTTTCTCAGAAAAAAAAAGGCAACGTATGCAACCCACTAGGTGCTGTCAAATCAATTAATCATGATCAATCACATCAAAAATTAAAGTTTATGTTAACATAATATATGTGTGTGTAGCCTACTGTGTATAAATATAATGTAGGCTATATGTAAATACCCACACATGCATGTATTAAATTGTGATTAATGGTTTTTACAGCACTAGTTCCTACATAAGGCTTTATCATGCATGTATTATGCAATGCAAATATATCATATGTCATGATGTAGAAGAATCACTGAATCTTTTTTTTTTTTTTTTTCTGATTCTAAAGAGCCGATTCACGGAAAAGAGTCAACTTCCCATCATTAATAAATTTAAAATGATGTGAGAGGCACATGGATTCACGTGTTCATTGTGTTGAGGGAAAGTCTATCCATCAGCAGCATGTTTGATAATGTCTCATTATTCCCGCCTTCCTTCTGAGCCAGAACGCCTCGGGCCACAGTTACGGAGTGGTGCAAGCCCCAGATGTTTCCCGTAAAATGAGACGGAAAAAGCAACAAAATTTTAATTTGCAGTAAAACGGATAAAGTAAAGGTTTACGCTGCATGCGCCGCAGAAAGGATTTCATGTTCAAGCTAATGCCAAGGTTACATTACACTGTGGGGGTGGGCCCTGGCAGGACACACATTTCCTTCTGCTAAACCTAGAATCAGATTTGTAGGTTACCACCCTAGTGGCTTACTTTTACCTTCTGTGTTGATAATAGGCCTAAACTATAAGTTATAGAGGAAAGACAACAGCTAACTTACTTCAGGCTAACTTAATGAGCCAACCTCAAAACTGTTGTAAAAAGCAGATAAACACCACACACCTGTGACCTCAAATTGATATTAATGTGCTAAATTACACTGTAAATAGTTTACAGTGAGCCTAGTGAGTTATATTAGCATTCTTGGTGGATGATAAAAAAAAAGAAGAAAAAAAAGATGTCTATTATTAAACTTAAAAGTATAGTTGACCCCTAAAAATTCTGTCAATTTACTCACACTTGACTTTCTTCCGTGGATCATACAATACGATATTTTGAAAAATGCCTTAATGTCCATACAATAAAATTAAATAGGATTCAGTGATGTAGACACCAATCTTCTATAATTACCCATGGCTTTGATTGTCTTATTGGTTTAATATTTCAAAATATCATGTGCAGCTTTACAAGAGTTAGGCATTTTTAGCTAAGATGGAACTCAAATGCTAGACTCTCCGGATGACAAGTGAAATCGAGATGAGTAACAATTTGATCCCATAACACTCATAAGAGGCTGATACTGGCCTTCTTGCCCTTAAACAGCTCCACGTGTACAATATACGAACCCGCAGGACCGGATCCGTGCTCAAGGGTAGATGACGTGGCAATGCAGCACATGTTTGGCCTAAGATCGCATACAAACGTCTGCGCTGAATCACCGACCAGCAAATCAAATCATGACATGGCTGAAGGACAGTGGATTCAGACAGTGTTACGGACATGCGTTCTGGGACAGGACATCTACAGGGCAGGTGTGTTCATCCTGCACAGGTGCAGTGCTGTATACTGAGAGCGTTACATCTGGGGACAACAGGTGGAGATGCTTACATTTAGTATAAACAATCCAAAAAGGCAGGGAGGGGTTACAGAGGACAAGCATAGTACTGGAACGCTTTGGACCTCAGTAAAGGAAAGAAAGGTACTGGGAGGTAAGGTCAGGACATGCAAGGGCCTATTGAAATTTTCAAAAGCCCAAATGGATTATTACTTACTAACTGAAATTTTCAAAGACCCTAAAGCAGTGGTTCTCCACCTCTTTGACCTCATGGCACCCTATTGTCAGAGACAATATCCGAAGGTCCTCCAATATCTAGTCATATGGCTTTATTTTTACCACTTTGTTTATTTACGCAGACTAGAAGTGGCAACATATTTAACAACAACAAAAATAAGATAAAAATAAAATAAAATAAAACAATTCCATGAGTCCAGACATTTTATGAACTATTTTCTTCATTGTTAACAATTCTTATTACCAATGCATTTATATGAATTTTATAGTCTCATGATTCTGGGGATTTACAGTCCCTGACAAAAGTCTTGTCGCTTGTGTACAAATTGACCTAAAGTGCCGCTGAAATATATTTCTAATCAAGATTTTTTTACAAGAAATGGCTCATTTTAATCCCACCAGCTTTTGTGATAATGTTTCAGTGAAAAACTAAACTTTCAAAAAGTATTCTAATATTCACAGCTTGGTAAAGTCAATTTTTGCAAAGACATAAGTGTTGTCACCTTGTCATATGAGCTTCACCTGTGACTAATAATGGATCAATTAGGTCTCAAGTGTGTATAAAAAGAACCCCAGTACACTAGACCTTCACATCAACTGCAACTAGACCTCTGCAAACATGCCTAAGATTCACCCTGAGACTAAAGTTTTGATTATCAAGAGGCTGAAGACCAGATCCACTGCTGATGTGGCAGACACCTTCAATGTGTCTCAGCGTCAAGTACAGAGGATAAAAAAAAGATTTGAAGAGACTGGAGACGTTTTTGACAAGCCCAGGTCAGGCCGACCCCGCAAGACAACTGCTCGAGAGGACCGTTTGTTGGCTCAAAAATCCAAGGCCAGCCCATTTTCCACTGCAGCAGAGCTCCACGAGACCTGGTCACCTGAAGTCCCTGTGTCAACCAGAACAGTTTGTCGGATTCTGTCTCGAAATGGCCTCCATGGTCGAATCAGTGCCCAGAAGCCAGCACTAAACAAAAGACAATTGAAATACCGTGTGGCATTTGCCAAGGCCCACAGCCTGCTAAAAGGATGGACGCTGGAAAAGTGGCAGAAGGTGGATTTTTCAGATGAATCTTCTGTTGAATTACACCACAGTCGCCGCAAATATTGCAGGAGACCTACTGGTGCCCGAATGGATCCGAGATTCACCCAGAAAACAGTGAAGTTTGGTGGTGGAAAAATCATGGTCTGGGGTTACATCCAGTATGGGGGTGTGCGAGAGATCTGCAGGGTGGAAGGGAGCATCAATAGTCTAAAATACCAAGAAATCTTAGCTACCTCTTATATTCCCAACCATAAAAGAGGCCAAATTCTGCAGCAGGACGGTGCTCCATCGCATACTTCCATCTCCACATCAAAGTTCCTCAAGGCGAAGAAGATCAAGATGCTCCAGGATTGGCCAGCCCAGTCACCAGACATAAACATCATTGAGCATATGTGGGGTAGGATGAAAGAGGACGCATGGAAGACGAAACCAAAGAATATTGATGAACTCTGGGAGGCATGCAAGACTGCTTTCTTAGCTATTCCTGATGACTTCATCAATAAATTGTATGAATCCTTGCTAAACCGCATGGATGCAGTCCTTCAAGCTCATGGAAGTCATACAAGATATTAAATTTGGATCTCACAGCACCAAAACTTAATTTGCTGACATATTTTTGTATTTGCAGTAAATTTGTTCAATTTCTGTATAGGCGACAAAACTTTAGTCTTGCCAAAATTTGACCTTTCTGTCTTGATTAAATGATAAATATATTTTCTGTGAAAATTATTTATTTCAGTGCATTAAACATCATTTGGGAGGGTTTTAGCTTTTCATATGAGCTATTTCTAACACCAATTAATTATATAAAAGTCAGGTTAATATCAGGTATTTCTAGAAAATAGATAAGCGACAAGACTTTTGTCAGGGACTGTATAAGCAACTAATAATTTGAGGAATTCATTAAAATATGATGGCAGTTTACATCTTGAACTAACTAACTAACTAACTAACTAACTAACTAACTAACTAACTAACTAACTAACTAACTAACTAACTAACTAACTAACGGCTGGCTTTCTAGCAACAAACAAACCAAACAGCTAAGTAACTAGCTGTATATCTGTCTAACAAACTTCTAGCAACCACTCAGAATACTCCAGCAACTGTATAGCAGTACATATACCATCCAAAGTACATATAACCTAAATAATCTTCAAACATAAAGATACTGCACTATTTTGAACTTTCGGAAAAGGCTTGTCCAGCCATTATTTAAAGTTTGAAAAACTTCTGTAGTTTTCATTCATTTTAAATTCTGAATGTAATCTCTGAATTTCTTGAATGAATGTGCCTGTAATTTCACAGTGAAATGACCTTGAGCTTTGGGGGGAAAAGCACCATACAAATTATACTTATTATTATTATCATCCATTACCCGTGAGAAGGAACAGACTTTCAGTCTTCCTCTGCCAGCAACACCACCTCTCCCTTCATCCTGGGAAGCACCAAAAACACTTCTCAGCCACAGTCATTCCAAAATCACCCCCCTTCCTAAAATTCCTCCAGTCTTTCCACTGCTGGGGAGAGTTCCGCTGCTCTCTGAGGCAGAATCAAACTGGACAAGAAAATGGCTTAAAACACTAAAGTGGCTGTAAAAGCTGGTGTGGAGTACACATGCAGGCCAGGCTATGGAAATTACCTCTGGACTGATGTGGCGCTCTTACTCAGAGCTGATCAGTGTTTTTGCATAATTTCCGTTTTATGATTCACCAGCATCTCAATTCAGTCTCAGGCCCCTTTGCTCAAAGTGTTTGAGAGATGTATAACACATGCAGCTGTAAAACAAGAATAATGATCTTGTAGAGGACTTTCAAGAGCTAAAAGAGCAGAAATTCATCACCTTAACTGGATCAGGCTACTTGCACTAACGTTCAGTGGTTAAACAAAGGTGCGATCGCTCACACAGCGGCTGCAGTAACCTGATCCCGTCTCGTCTGTGGGTTCACTGCGGCACACTCGCACACCAGACCACTTTCCTCTTCATTAGAAGAAAGGTCACACCAGGCCACTGAGGTGAGGAGCTGTTATTCTCTCCATTTCACCAAATTAATTATAAAACAAACTACCGTTACAACGCGTCCTAACCAAGTGAATATGTTGTTCAACTTAATACAGAACATACTTTATACTCAATATACATCTAAGTGGAGCGTTTGGACCAATGAGATTTGGGTGGGGTTATCCAGAATGACACCACATAATTATGAATTCATTTCTCTGTCGGACGGTCAAATTCTCCACTGAATTTGTACGTCTGGGGGGTGTTCAGGGGGTGTTGGAGAGCTAAAATCGTATGAACGGAAGGTGGAACTCCACCAGTGGAACTCAAAAGTGGAACTTAAAAGTAGCCCAATTTTGCAGGAAAACCATGGACTTGGCAACACTGCAGTAAGTATCCACCTATAAATGCCATTTATACAACTATATTGCAACACCTTGGCAAAATAACATTCTGAAACATATATACACATAATATAACACTTATGTTTGGTATTTACTGTCCCTTTTGAGTGTCATGCCAAGGCATGCTGGGAAATAGAAATCCCAGCTCAGTTTTGGTTAAATTTAAGTTAGTCTAAATTAAAAGAAACAAGTTCATAAAACTCAAAACAATGAAACAATTCAGATTACTTAAAATGTGTTTTGAGAACTCAAAAGAAAAAGAAAATTCTAAATACTCTTAAAAGTTAATTGGAACTATTTTGTTTACATTCAGTTGGCTCTACTCAAACCAATTCATTATTTTGAGCGTTGGGGTTTACAACATTTGAAAACCACTACCCTATCTGATCTTTTTTTCTTTTTCTCCTCCTCAAGAAATATCTGCGTTCACACAAACCTGCTGTAATCAACTCAAAATGATGTAGTATACATGCCAGGCCAGTGGTGCTGTAATTCTGCCACAGAAATACACTAAAAACAGAGAAGAAAAGTTGTGGCTAGAAGGGGTACTGCAATAGTTGGATGTGAGGCAGAATCTCACAATAAAATAACAATAAATAAATTTGCTATTTACTAGATTGTTTTATTAATGCCTACACCTCAACCTGACCACATGTAAATGCGTATAAATAGTATGAGTGTGCAATGTCATGGAATGTATATGCCAAAACTAATTTTGTCGTGCATATGATACGCACTTTATGGCGTATATATGACACGCTCTTGGGTAGGATTAGAGTAGTGGGGTGGGGGTTTCGTACGGTTAATACGCCATAAAGTGCGTATCATATGCATGCAAAAAACAGCGTATCATATGTACGCCAAAATGAGTTTTGGCATATACATTCCAAGACATTGCACACTCGTACTATTTATACACATTTTCGTGAGATCCGCCTGCTACACCTATACCCCAACTATAAGCCTACCCTTCCAATAATGCAAATACAGTAATTAAATGACGCAATATTGATGTGTGCATGCCCAGTGCCCCTTAGTTGTATCGCCTTCTAGTCTTTAACATGCGGGATGTGGCGTGATGACATCACAAAATATACGGATTGGCAGTACACATGAAAACGCAAGGGTGTCGGTTTCAGATTTATCCACCCTGGGACCTGGTTTTAAAAAACAAAATATGCTGGATCCTAAACTTTAAAGCTAAAGTCTGCAGGACAGCGGCACTCCATGTCTGTGAAGGTCCTGAAGATCGGACTGAGTATTGTCAAATGGGACGGTTTAGCCTACGGAGGATTGTTCTTGCTGTCTAGCAACTGTGACAGATGAGTGACAGTAACGTTTATACTGGACTTTTTTAAATGTTATATTTAATTATCTGAAAACAAACCAGCATTCACAAATGGTCTAAATATGTTATCTTAGTCAGTGTTGAGCTCAATATTGAGCTAATCCCTTAAAAAGTAACTCATTTTTTATCACTTTTTAAGAAAAGTAATGCATTACATTACTTTTGTATTTGTTTCTTTTTTTCTTTGTTTCTTTCTTTTTTTCTTTTACAAAAAAAGTTATATTTACACAACCTCAACACTCTCAACATGGGGACAAGAGAGCTGTTGGAATGGGAACAAGTAACTTGGGTCAGATAATTTGTTGTAAATTTAAAAGTAATCCATTACTTTATTTGTAAAAAGTAATCTGCATTCCTTGTGGATGGCTCCCAAGAATTTGACACTAAGGTCTCATTTGCATAAGGGATTGAATTCACTCTAAACGTAAGCAATGGTAATAGTGATTCTTACCTCAACTAACAGTGTTATAATTATCTATTGGAGATGAATGAATAATGCTCTATATTTTTGTTGTGTTGTTGGTGGAAGAAACACCGGCAAAGGGGGATTACAGAGCAGAGATGCACAGAGATGTTAATGAGTTCCTCATGTGAAGGCAGCGGGATAAAACATACAGTCCCCTTTACACGGTTAGCACAGCCGCAGGGAATAGTGGTGTGAACGATTTGAAGGGGGGCTGAAATTAAACTTGCTCCGAGGGGGTAGATTCCCTCCCGCTCTATTTTTGATCTCATAGAGCCGGAAGGGGATAGGTCACCTGTGTAATTTGGACTAACACAACAGGCATAAATTAACGTGGGTTGTGTTTGTGTGCGCTCTTAAAAAGTTGTGTGAGCCCTTAATGAGAAAAATATGTCACGGCCCTGGAGAGCCACCTTTCCCCCGCTCTCTTTTCAGTGATGGTAAACATTTATGACAGTCCTGTCTTCACATGCAAAGTAGAATCAAACAGTGAGGGGCTTTATGTCAATATTGAAAATGATCAAGTAGGGATACGGAGAGTGAGAACTCACCGCTTTGGGACTGCGTCTGTTTCCTCCCAGGGCAGCAGCACCTGCAGTGCAATGACGGGTCAGTACACAGATATCTCCTCCCTGTAGTCTCTCGGGATGGGCACCGGGTTTTAGACTAAACACAGTAAAGACAAGCAAACAGCACACAGCTCTCAAAACACAGCACACGCGAGACCGAAGATGACAGTCGACATGGAGGACAAGCGTGCAGATTTTGAAAATATTTGAGCATAAAACAAACTCGGAACATTACAAGTGCCATCAACATCCTCGTCTTCAGACAAAATATTATCAAATAGCTGAACAGATGATCAAATACAGCAAATAAACTTTGAGAAGCCATGTGTTACAGCAAACGTCAAAAACAGACTGACTAAAATCTCCTTAACAGTGGTAAAATCACTGGCCTTAAATGGCTTATGGATCTTTTTTTTCTTTAGATAAAGTGGCGACATGATAAAAAACACACACCAATATTCACTAAATAGTTATAGTGCACCTTAATAAAAGAAAGAAGAAAATTCTCTCACCCTCTCACCATTCCAAATGATTGCCTTTTTTCTGCGGAACATAAAAGATGATATTTTGAAGAATGTTGACTTTCATTATATGGACAAATAAAATAAGTGAATAAATAATAAACTATGTATAAAATAAAAAAAAGTATAATAATAAATAATTCAATACATAATAATCATGAAAAGAATAAATAACAACAACAATAATATATATTCTTTTTTTAAATCAGTAAAATATCTAAAATCCACTAGGCCAGTGGTATATATTTTGTTCAGTTGAGTTCTTACAATATCCCTAATGTTTCCAAATATTTGTAAATCGTGAGAAAATTGCCCTTTTTTTAAAGGAACCGATATGTCTAAGGGAGTCGCCTGCCAATTGCATCATATCTGCGTTACCCTCGGTTTCTGGTTTTATTTGGCTGAAACGCTTTACTCTTAGCAGTGTGAACAAGTGTCACAGCAGCCGCTGAGCAAACGAACAGAATAATGTCATAACATCATTTTAAACACACTTAAATGTAGCTGATATGATAAATAGAGCTGGGTTACCTCATACTCATGACCAGAAAAACGGAAATGCCGTCGGCGACTGTGGCATAATAAAAGTCACGCTGCTCGCGAGGGAGCAGCTGGCAGTTAATCCTGTCAAAAATCGCTCCAGCGGCCTTGCTCAGCTACAAGACTCGGCCCTGCTCTGCTTCTTACTACAGTAATGTTAATTATCGCATTCATGAAAGTGATTTCTTCCCGAATCCTCCAATCCTGATTCTTTTTCACCGGCTGTGAGGTGAAGAACATAGACAGTAAAAGAAGACCACATGTCCCAGTCAGATTCGGCGATCAAACGACGCCTTTGTTTTGAATAGGCGACCTCTAGTGGATGGAAAAGTATAAAATAAAAAATGTACAAGAAATGTATATAAATCTAAAACCGAAACGAAGTATTACAGCAATAGTATTTTATAGAATTAAATATAGTATTATTAGGCCTATTTGTGAAACACAAAATAAAAATGTATGCTACTACATTATTAATTACTGGATGCTCCGGGCCTTATTGTGCACAATTTATGTGTGAATGTTATTGAAATACAGCAAATAAACGTCCGTGATGCCTAATGCATTAACTAATGTTTAATTAAAGCTTATTGTAAGGCATTAGCAAAATGTTTTTCTTTATAAACTTTCAAAATTTCTGCTTATTTCACAACTGATTCATTTTACTTTTTTTCTAATAACTTCTTCATGGATGAACTCATGTCCAACTCTTCTTTTTTTCCCTCAAATACTCTGTTTTATATGACATTACATTGCTATACTTATTACATAAGACGTTTTCAAACATGCTTATCGTCCACTATTATACAGTGGCTTTAAAGTGGCAGCTCACCCAAAAATGAAAATGTTATCATCATTTACTCACCCTCAAGTTGTTCCAAACCTGTATGAATTTCAGGAAAACATTCTTATGGAAGTCAATGGGGCTCAGATTTTTTTTTTTTTTTAAATGTGCATGCTAAGCAGAAAAAAGAAATGCATGCAGGCTGTTTGGAACAACTTGAAGGTGAGTAAATGACAGAATTTTCATTTTTGGGAAGCTATTCCTTTAAATGTGGCTCAGCCAATCAGAATTTACAGTCTGTTTCATAATACCGGTATGTGATTTACAGTCTAAATTGAGGAGAAGCTCTTGAGTAACGCTGGTCGGGATGATGTCCACACCCATTGGGTGAAGCGCAGGTCTTCCGCCTTGTGTCATATCACTCCGGCTTTGTAAGGCTGATCTGTAATTTGGCTCTGAGATGCAGCTGCCTTCATCCACCACCTCAGAGCCACAATTAAAAACTGCAGAGAAGTGGCAAGCGACGCTCTGGAAGGAGGCCCTTCTCTAATATAAGAGACCATAATGACAGACTGAGCCACCTCAATGAGGATGAGCAGAGGAATGGGGAGAAAAAAAAGATAGATAGAGAGAGAACAACATTGAATTGTGTGACCGCAGACCAAATAGTCAAGATCTAGAGGTTTTTCGTCTGATGTGTCAAGCTTGTGTTCTCCCAGACGGGTTTATTGTGGGAAACGGATAGCATGTAGAGACCCCGATCGGGATCAAATGTACAGACCGCACTGGGTGTACCCGACCCCGAGCTACAGGGCAAAGGTCACGGGGTTCAGCGACCTGGTCAACAGTTCTACTGACAGTCTCTAAACGTTTCACTGGCGCTCACCTCAATTTGACTCCCTAGGAGCTCAATATGTGAACACATTCCTGGGGATCACGTCACCTTTGTGCTCGTTATGTTGTTTGGAGACGAGCTTTTGTCGACCTACGAGACAGTAAATATTGTCTCTTGCGTCTCCTTTCACGCTTGTGTTATTAGCTTAACCATGCCACAAATCCTAGGTGCCAGATTTATGAATATTCAAACCTGCTTTGTGACACGTTAAATTGTTTA
The DNA here is from genome assembly GCF_024679245.1 of Pseudorasbora parva. Lineage (NCBI taxonomy): Eukaryota > Metazoa > Chordata > Actinopteri > Cypriniformes > Gobionidae > Pseudorasbora > Pseudorasbora parva. The sequence continues at coordinate 44,977,025 of NC_090176.1, forward strand.
CTTATTTTCTACTTTATGACCTGAAGAGTCAATTCAGCAGCGCTGGAGTCGAATTAGCCGGTTGTTTATTTGACTGCCGCTTAGCAAGCAGTAGGGTGATGTTTTTGTTTGCTTTGGTCAATCCGCTGGAGTTATCTCGCTCTAACGTGCCCCTGTATATTTGGACAGACGTCTGACCCTTGTCTCCTGTAAATGAGCTGCTAATCCCTGTCGTGACTACTGTAAGCTGCCATCCTCCCTGTTGCCCTCCCCTGGACAGAGGGGGCAGTGCTCAAAACACAACAAACCTTCACTCAGAGCCACCAAAGAAGTGCCAAAATATCAGATAAAAATATATTCATGTACCATGGTACATACATGGAACTCCAAGGAAGTTAAAAAGCATAAAAAGTGTTTTTAATCTCTTTCTCTCTTGCTCTCTCTCCATTTATATACAGGTCCTTCTTAAAAAAAATTGCATATTGCAATAAAGTTCATTATTTTCCATAATGTAATGATAAAAATTAAACTTTCATATATTTTAGATTCATTGCACACCAACTGAAATATTTCAGGTCTTTTATTGTTTTAATACTGATGATTTTGGCATCCAGCTCATGAAAACCCAAAATCTAAAAAAATGTGCATATTTCATCCGACCAACAAAAATCAAAGTGTTTTTAATACAAAAAAAGTCAACCTTCAAATAATTATGTTCAGCTATGCACTCAATACCTGGTCGGGAATCCTTTTGCAGAAATGACTGCTTCAATGCGGCGTGGCATGGAGGTGATCAGCCTGTGGCACTGCTGAGGTGTTATGGAGGCCCAGGATGCTTCGATAGCGGCCTTAAGCTCATCCAGAGTGTTGGGTCTTGCATCTCTCAACTTTCTCTTCACAATATCCCACAGATTCTCTATGGGGTTCAGGTCAGGAGAGTTGGCAGGCCAATTGAGCACCGTAATACCATGGTCAGTAAACCATTTACCAGTGGTTTTGGCACTGTGAGCAGGTGCCAGGTCGTGCTGAAAAACGAAATCTTAATCTCCATAAAGCTTTTCAGCAGATGGAAGCATGAAGTGCTCCAAAATCTCCTGATAGCTAGCTGCATTGATGCTGCCCTTGATAAAACACAGTGGATCAACACCAGCAGCTGACATGGCACCCCAGACCATCACTGACTGTGGGTACTTGACACTGGACTTCAGGCATTTTGGCATTTCCTTCTCCCCAGTCTTCCTCCAGACTCTGGCACCTTGATTTCCAAATGGCATGCAAAATTTGAGCAACAGTCCAGTGCTGCTTCTCTGTAGCCCAAAAGTGGCTTGACCTGGGGAATGCGGCACCTGTAGCCCATTTCCTGCACACGCCTGTGCACGGTGGCTCTGGATGTTTCTACTCCAGACTCAGTCCACTGCTTCCGCAGGTCCCCCAAGATCTGGAATCAGTCCTTCTCCACAATCTTCCTCAGTGTCCGGTCACCTCTTCTCGTTGTGCAGCGTTTTTTGCCACACTTTTTCCTTCCCACTGAGGTGCCTTGATACAGCACTCTGGGAACAGCCTATTAGTTCAGAAATTTCTTTCGGTGTCTTACCCTCTCGCTTGAGGGTGTCAATGATGGCCTTCTGAACAGGGTCGGGTCGGCAGTCTTACCCATGATTGCGGTTTTGAGTAATGAACCAGGCTGGGAGTTTTTAAAAGCCTCAGGAATCTTTTGGAGGTGTTTAGAGTTAATTAGTTGATTCAGATGATTAGGTTAATAGCTCATTTAGAGAACCTTTTCATGATATGCTAATTTTTTGAGACAGGAATTTTGGGTTTTCATGAGCTGTATGCCAAAATCATCAGTATTAAAACAATAAAAGACCTGCACTATTTCAGTTTGTGTGCAATGAATCTAAAATATATGAAAGTTTAATTTTTTATCATTACATTATGGAAAATAATGAACTTTATCACAATATGCTAATTTTTTGAGAAGGACCTGTACATATAAATTCTTACAGTCCTGTGCTCCAGGCAAACTGACGGGAACTGATGCTTGTGACAAACCACAGTCCTTAAACACACTGTGGCCGTGGGACAATCGAAGCATCCCGGCCCTTCTCCCCCCACAAACAATTCATCTCCACAAGTTTTCCATAGAACATTACTTGTGGTGCACTGCTGTTTGCTATGTAATAGATTTACAAAAAGTCCCCATCGCCCAAGAGCACACCACAGAATTACAGTGTGAAATGATGAGAAAAGCTCAATGTTCACTACCAGACAGGCCATTAGACTCTTCACAATGTGACAGGAACTACTACGGTGGTCACATTAACAAGGACTGTAACGTCCTACTGAAATGATTGAGGTTTAACAACGCAAGATATTACCACAACAGCTGCAGACCCCCTGTTCTTTTGATTAAAAAGCATACTGTGAGTGGAAATCTGCAGAAATGGCTTAAATTAATCTTAAATCATTATCAAATTAGCCATTTTTTAGACAAAAACACAATGGATGAGTTTGTGAGTAACAGGTATTACAATTCTGAAGATATCTGGATCTGCTTATCAGTATCAATATAATTATTAGCGTTCAGTAAAGAAATGTATCAAATGGTTAAACAATTTTAATTTAGGTATTCTTTAAATACATTTATGAAAGCTTTCAAATCAGTAAAATTATTACTAATTACACACACACACACACACACACACACACACACACACACACACACACACACACACACACACAAAATACTAATTATATATATACACTAAATATTGAATAATATACTCACCACTAAATATTGCACACTCAACTATTAGTGGTAATATAACAAAATAGAAGCAATTGGGAAACAACAGCAACTCAGTCCCGAAGTGGTAGGCCACTTAAAAATTACAGAGCGGGGTCATCGCATGCTGAGGTGCATAATGCTCAGAAGTCGTCAACTTTCTGCAGTTAATAGCTACAGACTTCCAACTTTGTGTGATCTTCAGATTAGCTCAAGAACAGTGTGTAGAGTTTCATGGAATGGGTTCCAATGGCCAAGCAGCTCATCCAAGCCTTACATCACCAAGTGCAATGCAAAGCATCGGATGCAATGGTGTAAAGCACACCACTACTGGACTCTAGAGAAGTAGAGACGTGTTCTCTGGAGTGATGATTCACGCTTCTCTGTCTGGCAATTCGATGGATGAGTCTTAATTTGGCGATTTTCAGGAGAACGGTACTTGCCTGCACTCTAAAAAATTCTGGGTAAAAAACAACCCAATGTTGGGTCAAATATGGACTAACCCAGCAATTGGGTTGTTTTAACCCAGCGATTGGGTTGTCTTAAGCAAATATTTAACCCAACCGTATACGGTTAAAACAACCCAATTGCTGGGTTAGTCCATATTTGACCCAACATTGGGTTAAAACAACCCAGCATTTTTTAGAGTGTGACTGAGTTTGGTGAAGAGGAGATTATGGTGTAGGGTTGTTTTTCAGTGGTTGGACTTGGCCACTTAGTTCTAGTGAAAATAACTCTTCATGCTTCAACATACCAAGACATTTTGGACAATTTCATACTCCCAACTTTGTGGGAACAGTTTGGGGATAGCCCCTTGCTGTTCCAACATGACCATAAAGACATGGATGAGCAAGTTTGGTGTGAAGGAACTTGACTGTCCAGTACGGAGTCCTGAACTCGACCTGACAGAACAATTTTGGGATGAATTAGAGCCAGACCTTCTCGTCCAACATCAGTGCCTGACCTCACAAATGCCCTTCTAGAAGAATGATCCAAAAATTCCTATCAACAAACCTTGGCCAACATTTTTAAGGAATGCTTTCAGCACCTTGTTGAATCAATGCCACGTAGAATTAAGACAGTTCTGAAGGCGAAAGGGGGTAAAACACAGTATTAGTATGGTGTTCCTAATAATTCTTTAGGTGAGTGTATAAATACATAAATACATACATACACACACATATTATAAACATATATATATATATATATATATATATATATATATATATATATATATATATATATACAAAACATGAAGATGAGAGTAGAGTTCACATGAGAGTAGAAAACTATGAAAAATTTCCTCACTTAAGAACATTATCTTAGTTGAAAATATGACAATACAATCACTCAAATAATTTTACTCTTATAATAATTATATCCCCTTACTGGTTGCATTATGTACATCCTCCCAAAAAAGTGCTCAGAAATAAAAACAAGACAGTGTGGTATTCAAAAACAAGGTACTTTATAGTTGATGTCAAAGACAAACATTAGAGCAAAGGTCCCAAGAAAAGTTCTATTGTAACAATGGAAAAACAAAGTGACAAAAATAATATGCATTTCATACATTTTGTAAACCTAGAACTGTTCTCGAACCACAGTGGTCACAGGTATTACTGGCTGATAAGTGTTTTTTTTCTCCTTTTGGACAAACTGAAGATATATCTGACAAACATCTGGAAAAAAGCCCTTTGATGATTCCAGATGTTTCTAAAGGAATGATCCTAATCTTTTCCTAGTCTTCCTCCAGCCTCAAAAACACATCCAGAGGAAGAGTAGAAAAAATGAGAAAAGAAAGCAAAAGAAGTCACACAGACAGTCTAACGTGTGACGTAGTGTGTAGTTCACCTAAAACAATGCTCTATATAAATACAATAAAGTCTATAGTCTGTATGTCACAAGTGCTAGATAACTTTCTTGTTGTTGTAAAATATTCAAAAGTCATTTGTCTTTCATTCCTTTTTTAAACAAGTAAAAAGCACATCCGTCGGACACCAAGAGCATCATTCCGTCTGTGAACTGACCAGAAACAGAGGAGGAAAGAAGAGCTTCCATCCCATGCGTTCTCCAAAGCCTCGACCCTCCCGTGTTCCTCCTTTGTGCAAATATGTTACAAGGACAGACAGGCATGCTGACGCACAAACCATGCAGAAATCTACAGCTGTGAAGGAAAGAGAATGAAAGAAACTTCACCCTGGCCTTCAAATAAACAACTGCTCAGGCCAGACCTCATGGCAAATTAGCAGGAATGACAAGAAAGGTAAAAAGAACAAAAAATGGGAAAACAAATGGAATGCAGTTTGCTTTCTTTTATACAAAACAAGAGCTAAGAAAATGCCTATCTGGATGAGCCAGACAGAGATGTCCCTTTGACAAGTCTATTGATAGGCTGCCGTTAGTATTATTGCAAAGTGGTCTGAGTTTGATGGCTGTTACTATTATGTCGCTTTACATTTCCAGGACACTTTCAAATCAATGTCAGCCTTCGCACTTCATTCTTGAAAGTAAATCAGATGAGATCTGATGGACTTGGTCTGGATATGATACTGCAAAAAGGCCCAAAAATAGCTCGGAAGGAGTAACGAGACGCAGATTTTACGAAACAGAAGAGTCCCGAGAGTGACTGCATATAAATAAAACGCTTGCATTATCACAGTGTCATGTGCAGGTTGCACTTCACCCTAAAATCAAAAGGAGGGGAATAAGAAATGGCTTTTTGCATTAAGAAAATGCTTATTTTAAAAGATAAATTTTGAATTATGACATTATTTCCAAGACACACTTCTCCCCCTAATTCTCATAACTGTATTTTAAACAGACATTTCACTATTCCGTTTTTTATTATTATTATTTTTTTTAAATAATTTAAATTGTTATTTTGGTTGCACTTTATTTAATAGAACGTGTCTTACAGTGTACTTACCTAAGAAAATACTGGGTAATGTAAGGTCACTGATAAAAAACGATTATGTGGTGATGAAAATACTACAATTATAGATAGTTTAAGAATTAAAAACAAAAAGTAAATTCTAAATCAGTACCAAATTCAAGCTTGTAGAAAACTTATATAGCGTATATACCAACGCTATAAAATTAAGTAAAACTACTCAACTTTTTTTGTTTCTGGTGTTCCCATCATGCACTGGGGTTTGAACAATTAATGAAGTTATTTTTTCAGTTTTCCAGCTGTATTTACACTGTTCTATCATTGCTTTTATTGTTGGGTTTAGTAACCTGCCATTTTGTGACATTTGGAGTTAATTTTCTACTCAAAAACGTTCAATTAAATGTTACGGTGTATAGAGGTCTCTGTGTTGGAATGGGTACTGAGTTTACTATTACCGGTATGTAGATATGGTGTCTACACAATATCTACTGAATTATTTACTCAGATATTCAAAGTAAAACATACTCTTTAAAAACGTGATTTTAATTCAGTGTTACATATTATTTGAGTAAAAAGTAAGAATTATGTAGAAATTACTAAAACTTTTATTGGCCAAGTAAAAATTTCTTATTTTTTTTGTTAATGTTACCTAACTTAGTTTAGTAGAGTTTACTTAATTCCATGTGAAATATGTGTGTGTGTATATATATATATATATATATATATATATATATATATATATACACATATATATATTTGTGCAAAAAGAACATTTGTAAATTTCAATTGGGGTTAAGGTTACGTTTAGGAGTAGTTCAGGGTTAGTGTCCAGTTATTGTAATCATTGTAACAAGTACGTACATGGGGAAAAGGACTGTAAAATAAAGATTTATTTAAAATAAAATTATTTTTTAAATAATTTTATATTACATTTAAAACAATTATATTTCATAGCACTTTTTCTGCACCACCAAATAATTATTATTTTCAAATACTTTTCTTAGACACTACCTCAAACTCACTCCATGGGTTGAGTCAGTTTTCTTGAGGCAAAATGTGATTTCTTACATCTTTTCCTTTGATTTTAGGGTAAAATATGACACGGATATGCAAATGAAAATGAAACGAAATCCATCTTAGATCACTGTCAGTATCTACTCTACCTGGTCTACCCAAATGGACTTTAACCAATGGAAATATACAGTGTCATTTTCCTGGGACTTTCGTTTTAGAGAGCACTCTGTCAAACTGTAACCTGGAACCACGAAGATCCGTTTGATCAAGAGTTCAGTGCCAGAGTAATGCTACTGTGAATGCATGAAACCAATAAAAACAGTGCCTTCAGTGGAACCAGCGACGGCCGAAGCCCGACCACGTACTGAAATATATCACTTTGCAATACTAGTTTTCTTATTTGAGTCAGCAATTTTTATAATATATAATATATCTATAGATCTTTGTAATATAAATCTACTATGAACAGAACGTAGTAAATACACAATTGTCGCAATCATTATACAAAGTAAAAGCATCTCCCTCCCACCGCATATAAAAAACAAAATAAAACAAATTTAAAAAGGCTGTTACTCTCTAAAACAAGAAACTAAAGACTTGAGCATGTAAAACACATTGTCAACTACATAAAGACTGACAAATGAACAAGAACATAATCCAAAAAGTAGAAAAAAAATTATAAAACGGGACAAATGAGCTCAACAAGAAAAAATAAAAAAATTGGACAAGAAAATAATGGGCACGAACCCAAAGTGGAGTAGTCATACGCGACAGGCATATATAAAAATGAAGTCGAGGAACAATGGCAATGGTGAGTCAAATCTCCCGCTCGTATTGAACATGACACACAGAAAAAGAATGCCAAAGGTAGTTGCCGAGAGGCTAAACACGAGTCGGGGGTTGTCAAACAAATCATCGCCTCTTCATCAGTCCAGAATGGAATAAAGTTCAATGTACAATCAAAGTCAAGCCAAATGATCTACTGTCAGCATGCATAATTGCGACTATATACAGTTCTATGTGCCGTTTCGAAGCGCCGGCGACTATGTCAGCGTCCCATGCAGATTGTCTGAGTATCACAGTCATCTCAGAGGCGTTTACGATTGTTTTCTGAGTGGAAGCTGGTGGTCCCGCTACTTCCTGGATTGTGTCATGTGACGAGCACATGCTCGGTAGCACCTGCCCCTAGGGAAAGGCCCATACCCCTCCTCGCTCAGGCCTGTCGGCAGGAAACCAGCGCTAAATCTCACCAGGTGGCACGTCTGAAGGCTCAGTGGTACATTTAAAATCGGTAACCAGCCCTTTTCCGCTTGTTTCAAAGGTGTCAATAAAACTGACCATCTGCTGAGTAGAATAAGAGTAGTGATACGCTAGTGCCCTTTGATTAACTGTAAAGTAACCGGAATACTAGACATTCATAGCTATATAAAAGTACAACATGTCGAGAGAAGGAAAAATAGAAAGTTTGTCTGGAACTACAAATCGAATGACGCGTGGCCATCGCAGCCTTATCCTATTTGCTCACAGCTAGTGGGTTAACAGCAAACTCATGCTCGTTGGTGCTGTTAATCTACGACGGTTGAATTCCTAACTTGGCAGATGGAAAGCTGCATGCTGGTCAACCTTTCGGAGTAGGAGGAGGAGGTGCGTATTTGGTCATTAGAGTTGAAATGAGTCGCTACATTGGCTTGCCTTCTAAAGCGCTGGAGAATTCAACTAAATTTTGCCCTTGGATAGCTGGCAACTACCTTAAAGTTCGCTTGTCAGTGACACTTAAAGTCATGTAACATCCAACACAAGCACAGTAAAAATGAAGGAACATAAAATGCGTGTGAAACATGAAGATATCTGCAGGGAGTTCCTGGTAAACATGCTGAGGGTTTCTCGATTCTTTAGGCCAGCCTTTGACCATCGTGACAAGAAAAACCGTCTTCCCCTCCTGTAACTAGTTTAAGGCAATGTTCTTCTCGATCCGTCACAGAAACTCTTTTGAAAAAGGCACAAACTCAAATCGTCACTCTCATGGCTCTCTGTCGGGCTTCCCAGAATCCTTCGCCCTCTCTCCCAATCGCTTCGTCCACCCTTGCGGGTCTCTCGTCATGAAGCAGTAACTCGGATGGCGAATGGAGCGAGTCACTTTTTTTTCTCCAAGAAAAAAGAAAAACAGACAAATAAAAAGACGTAGGCCGCCGCAACGAGACCCCGCGGCCGAAATCAATCACGTGGACTATAGTGGCTCTGGAAAAGAATGAAAAAAAAGTTCATGTCGAAAGCACCAGCTCTCACATCTATCAATGAAACATGAGTCTATGTCCTGCTCAAAAGTTAAGTGTCCCTGCGGATACGCAATCCTGGACGTGCTGCCGCGGACAGAGACAGACTAACACGGCTGAGACGGTTGTCGCACTCTGGGTGTCACAGAGATTTCTTCAGGCCGTTTCGGATCCCGTGCTCAAAGTGCGCACATGGCGGGACAAAAAATGAAACGGATGGAGAGAGTATAGTGACGTCAGAGGCCTTGAGGCCTGAGCTGAGAGGGTCACCAAGCCAGTCGAGTCGACCTTCTACAATGGAGGTTCCTCTTCCATAGGCTCCTCCTCTGTCCTGTGGGGCGACACACACACACAAATGTTCTTAGTTACATCATACATGAGAGGTTTCCACCGCTTTTAGCTAGTCCTTTTCAATGACTTCTCTAGACATTTGTGACTTATTAAAATCACCATAAATACAATCACTAACAAAATACTTCAGAGCTGAGTATAGGGTACAAATGAATTTATATTCACTATAAATGTTTATGAGTTTATTCATTTTAATATATATATTTTTTCTTCCTAGAGCTGGAAATCACAAGATATTTCCATGTTTCTTTGCCTCTGGGAACCCTGTACTTGTGTAAACACGCAGACATAGATACAACAATTTTGAATACAATTAAATTTTTTACATTTTCAGTTTTAATTTTAGTATAAGTTTTGGTCATTTAGTTGGGTGACGATGCCTTAAAAAAAAAAAAAAAAAAAAAAAAAATATATATATATATATATATATATATATATATATACATAAAATATATATATATATATATACATAATATATATATATATATATATTATTTTTTTGCATTAATTTATTTCAGGTTTAGTCATTTTAGTACTTGAGATTAAAATTATTTGGCAAGGAAACATTTTTCTTTTTAAGTGTTCATCTAATATTTATATTTTATATAATTTCAGCTTTATTTCAATTGAGAATTTTTTTTTTTAAACCTATTAAAAATATTTTTTTTGTTAAGAATAATAACACTTACACAAATATATTACACACATTACTCACGTGTTTAAAAAGACCCATATAAATTGAGATCCTTCAATAAGGAAAAGCTAATATATTTATTATATTTAAATGTATATATAAGTATTATATTAATATATACCTATGAAGCCATTCACGTCAGTGACATTCCCATTGAACGGTGAATTGATGTGTTTAATCAGAAAATCAGCAGATTTTGACCTAGCATTTGACCTGTAGGTGGCACTGTAATTGAATTTATTTGGTATTCCTAGGGGAATTTATTTGGTATTCCATTGACAGCAATATGTACAAAGTGTGGGATCAAAATACAAACTCATTTCAGAGATAATGCATTACTTCCCATTTGGTGTCAAATTCGCTGGTATTACTGGAAAATGTGTAAGGCATCAAAAATCCATTTAGTGGATTTGTGAGTTTTGGTCTGAATATGACCTGAACCAATTTCGTATTAGTAGCAGCAGCATAAAAACAGGATGCACATTCATTTAAAATGACAGAAATGGTGCATGTTTAACAAAGTTTGAATATTCTATTTGAGAATTTGTTGGAAATCAGGAGGAAAATTAATCAACCAGATTCATGGGACTTCCAATAGATCTAGAGAGGAAAAATATTTTGTTTAAAAAGTTATTAACTAAAACATTTATGAAACTTTGAACTGTTGTCTGGTGGCGCTAGAGTGTTTGAGAGACTGGCTCCAAAATTGGCACCAAGAGTTTTGGCGCTTCCACAATCAAGTGTGGCTGCCACAGACACCAAGCCAGAAATTTAAATAGGAAAATAAAGTTAAAATAGGTGTCAATGCATTTTTGGGCATTTGGCCCCTAACAGGAATAACAGGAAATAATGTGAGTTTGAACCTGTGCTGGGCACATGTATATATATATATACATGTGTGTAAGAGTGTGAGTGTTTAAGGAAGGTCCAGAAACCTCAAGCATCTGTGCTCAATGTTTCCTGAATGTTTTTAATTAGGACTCTGGCAGAGTGCGTCTCTCAGAAGCCTGACGCTGCTGGACGTCTGCCCCGCACATTCACGGCTCATGCACACACTTGTCCTGTACCTCTAGACCCCTCACACAACCGTAAATACACATGGGGTCACATAAACAGACACACTCAGGAGGCCTGCTATGAGCAAATATGAGACACATTCCAGGAATAAGGAATAATTATAGGAAAAATTCAACGAAAGTAGGTAACCTCAAAATATTCTAAGTCAAAAAAAATTATTTGATTTTAAGTCAAATAAAATTTATTTTTTGTAAAGTAAAAAGTATTTAATCTCTTTTCCCAACAGCGTTTTAAAAAATTTAAATCTTTTTCACAAAAACTTTTGTGAAAATCAAAAAATATTTTGTAGTATGAATATATGAACATGCAATGTATCTAAATAAATAAGAGAAAGATATAGTTTTAAACAAAAAAACCTTCTAGCTTCAGATTTTTTAATCAACACTTGAATGTGGGTAAGTTACATTTTTTTAGCAAAAAGTTAACAAAATTGCATTTTTATTGCATATCTTGTTGCAAATTGCATATCTGGATCGGATTCAGAACGATGATCAAAATATAGTTGGACAATGCTTGCACAGTCCTATAGCTCGCCCTGGGTCGAAATTTCATTCAGAACTTTTTTATTTAAATGCTGTTTCATGTTAATGATGGCATTATTTTACAAATGCATCTGCTTACATATGCTAACGATGGTTTCTGCTTCTTTTTCGGCTGTTTTTTGTTCAGGGATTCTTTACTCTTTCAGAAGATTTGTCATAGCGCCCCCTACCTTATAACAGTGAAAACCGGGAACATTATGTCAATGCGGGAAAGAGTTGTCTCAAATTACGGAAATTTCCATCAATGGAGGGGAAAGAGTTAAAAAAGTAAATATTGGGAATTATATTTATAAAACATTATTTCTGCCTTTACAGTAAAAAAAAAAAAAGTAATGGTACCCAAACCGTATTTGTAGAATGTGCCATATGTCCAACACAAATACACACAAACAAACAGAAAGATAACGGCACCTCTTCCCCATGTTCTTGTTGGCCACAGACAGGGATGCCATGGCGGTCACCGTCTCTGCCTCTTCAGTCTCACATCTCTGAGCCTCCAGCAGTGAGTAGCCCAGAGTCGAGGCAGATCGCTGCAGTGAGCGCCAGTATTTACCTAGGCACAAAACAAGGTCAACACTCAGCCTTAAATATGACTAAAAGCTTTATTCACAGGTGTAAGATGTCAAATACAAATAGCATGCAAAGAGATCGCATGCCTGTCAGAGTTATGACTAAACAGTAATCCATAGTGCAGAATGTTCTCACCAAAAAAATGCCCACTTGAAGCAGAAGACACCTTAAGATATGTGGCCAATCATAATTAGTTTTGTTTTTACACATTGTTCAGGGGCAAGTTTATCTAATAAACTATACTACAAAGAAAAAAAAAATGTTTTTTTAAGGTTGTGCACAATATGCTTTAGTCCATCAGTGAATGTATAGTGAAACTGTGTGGACACTCACTCTGGATTTCCAGAACTTTCTCCATGGAGTGAATGGCATTGGGGTTCGGCCTCTGTTGAAGCACTTCTTCAGTGAGAGGATCCAACTGTAGGGAAGATCACAGATATAAGATTAAACCACAGACTGGACAAAGATCCTTTAAAATTACGAATATAATCACTGTTAAATATTGGAATATTACATTATTTATTACAAATGATTTATCTGTACACATCGTTATTATTACATTTTTTACATGTGTGCCCTCATAATCTTTCATCAAAATAACTTATTTCACTTGAACTTATAACATGAACAGTGGCATATCTTCTCTGATGAGTTCGGGACAACCTGTCACTCATATGATATTGACCAATAACAATACACAAACAAAATCAATACATTTTTTCTTGTCTGAGAAGCAATTTCACTTGAATATATACAGTACATCAAAATAGGGAAGAAATGATGATCACAATTCATGCCAGGTTTGCCAATGTTAACACAAAACTATGTGGAGTATGATTTTGGAGAATATATACAACAAATCCACATCCTCATTGAGTTATTTATGGAAGCAGACCTTGCTAGTTATTGTTTTCAGGGACCACCAATGGCTACCTGGCAATAAATATATTATTAGCAAGGTTGTGTTTACGCTCAAACGGCGGCTCACAGATGTGCTGAATGCTGTGCTTTAAAGCTAGCCAACAATGCAGGGCTTTGTGCTTTGTCACAGCGCGTGGGCAACGAGACCTCATGCTCCGGCAAACCCTCACGACAGCTCAGGGACCAGCGAGGCCACGGCCCAGAGGAAACAGCCAGTGTGCGACGCTGCATTCCTGATGTGGAATGATTCCATTTCCCCTTGGCTCTCGGCTGCATTTTTTCACCCCCACGCAAAAAAATAATGAAAATCTACAGCCAAGCGTTTCATATGCAAACATTAAAGATGAAGAAAAGAGCATGCATCCTGTCATTCATCCTTCATAAACCAATTGCATGAACAAGAGGAGGAAAAAAAACATGAAAACAGGGTGGAGTGATTTTGAAATATTATCAAGTGGAGAGAGAGAGAGAGAGAGAGAGAGAGAGAGAGAGAGAGAGAGAGAGAGAGAGAGAGAGAGAGAGAGAGAGAGAGAGAGAGAGAGAGAGAGAGAGAGAGAGAGAGAGAGAGAGAGAGAGAGAGAGAGAGAGAGAGAGAGAGAGAGAGAGAGCGAGAGAGAGAGAGAGAGAGAGAGAGAGAGAGAGAGAATGAAAGAAAGAGGCAGAGATCATTTCTCTACTCTTGGCCGAGCTGGAAGCTTTGGTTTAATTAAAACAAATAGGACGAGGGCAGGAGGACCGGAGGCGTTGGGAAAGGCCGTCTGAGGAGACTTTAATCCTGCTGTGGCACGACATATCAAACTCCTCGATTTTTCGAACAAACAAACAAAAAAAATTCACCCTAGCACTAAAATATTAAAAGCACACAGTGTAAGCAAACTACTTTTATTTATACAAGTTATGCTAGTTTTATTTATATAGCAACTTTTAGAGAAAACATCACATACCATCTCTCTCTCTCTCTCTCTCTCTCTCTCTCTCTCTCTCTCTCTCTCTGTCTCTCTCTCTCTGTCTCTCTCTCTCTCTCTCTCTCTGTCTCTCTCTCTCTCTCTCTCTCTCACACACACACACACACACACACACACACACACACACACACACACACACACACACACACACACACACACACACACACACACACACACACACACACACAAAAACACACACAACATTTATGTTACAGAAGATGTCTATTTCATATAAATGCTGTTCTTTTGAATTTTCTTTTAATCAAAGAATCCATTTTTTGTCATAATTTCCAAAAAAATATGAAGCAGCACAACTGTTTTCAACATTGATAATAATAATATTACTTGAGCAGCAAACCAGCATATTAGAATAATTTCTGAACAATTATTTATTGGTGTCAGACTGGAGAATCACTATTCAATCCCTATTCTTTAACAAAATGCATACAAAATAATAATAATAATATTATATATATATATATACATATATAAATAATAGATAAACTGTTAATGCAGCCTGACAAATGAAAAAATAAATATGGTCAATATCAGTTTGTTTCCATGATAATTCTTCAATTGACACGTTGCCAGCTCCAGCCTCAAAGAAAACTCAGATTTTCCCACATGTACAACACTGCGGTGGTGTTCATCTCATCTCGTAAATGCAATCATTCCGACATGACTCGAAGGCAGCCGTCCCCATATGGAGGGTGAAAAGTCTGCATGTGTGAGGCCAGCTGGTCATTCATTCACACTTTCCCGCTGTGTGGTGTGTCTGTAGGTCAACACTCGCCCCCCCCCCGGCACGCTCCCTAAGGAATCCTCCCAGTTCAGCCCGGCCCCTCTCAGCTCTCCAATCCCGCTGCGGCCGCGACCCTCTCCTGCCCTGGCACTGGCCGACGGGGAGGGGGCGACCTGTCCGTCATCATGATGGACGGCCCTGCTGCACGTCCATAAACTTTAATAGGTCTTGTCAGCGCACGCCAAGCTGCTTGGCAGGTATGAAACGCATGCCAGTTGCCGGCATCCACCATGACAGTGGGATTTATTTGATTTTCCCCCTCGCCCGCGGCCTGAGTGTGAGGACCTTCACATTCTCCAGGAAAAAGAAAAGCTTTTGTTAGGATGGTTTCTGTCAACCTGCCTACAGCAATATAAATTCTGACTGTTTGAGAACAGGGCACGTCCTTTAAATATGGATGAAGCCAAGTTAACTGGGAGCCTCACGCAATACAGGGTTACCGAAAGAACATGCAACAGTGCAGAGAAGCGAAAAATTTGTTTGATAGTTTGCAATACATTAAGGCAGTGGTTTTCAATATTTTGGCCGATGTGCCACTTTATAACTAAAAATACAGAATATTTATCTTTTTTAATAATAAAAAAACATGTAGGAGTCTAAAATATTGGCATTTGCATACATTTCAACCGAAAAACTAGAGCCAGCACCTCTCGCAGTTCAAAATGGTTATCCTACGTCTCGCGACAATGCAAATCAGTTACTGCGCTACACCTTTTCCGTAAGGTGAATACAGAAGGTGATTCGCCGGAAGCTAGAAACTAGCTACTTTATAACGTTTTAAATATGGATACACAAACGCATCGATTGGCTTCAGAAGGCTTTCATTAACCCCCCCGGACCCAACAGACACTGGCATTATAAATAGTAGAAGAGGCAGGACATTTTTAATATAACTCTGATTGTGTTTGTCTGAAAGAAGAATGTCATGTACATCTAGGATGACTTTAGGGTGAGTAAATCATGGGCTAATTTTCAATTTTGGGTGAGCTAACCCTTTAACTTTACAATCAGCTCTTAATAATACACTATGACAAATTGGTCTCGTTACCAGTGCCAATATCAAGGGAATTTCAACCTCTCTCACGTGTCAAAACTCAGCATTCCTGAACATTGCACTTTCTAAAAAAACAATGGTAATTGTTTTGGGCCAGTTATAAATGTTTTTCTAACTTTAAAAAAATAATAATAATCCAGGACAACCACAAGTTTTTCCAGGACATTTTACGTTTTCTCTAATTTGTGTTTTCCAGGACTGGAAAATTTGTCACCAATTTCCCAGGTTTTCCAGGAGGAGTGTTAACCCTGATATTGCTGCAAAGTTATTTCCAACATATTTTTACTTCTAAGCAAAGAACGGAAAAGAACTTTGCTGTGAGTATATCGGGGCATTGAACATCGTCCAGTTCGTGCGAGCACGAGCAGCAAGTTGCTGGATGCATTTCACTTCAAGGGTTATTTCCCCCAAAAATTAAACTGTCATTACTTACCCTAATGTCGTTCGACACCCGTAAGAGCTCCGTTCATCTTCAGAACACAAAAGATGATATATATATTTTTTTAATCCGAAGGAAGAAGGCATTTATTGACACTAATGTCATTTCCTCTCTCAAGACCCATAAAAAGCACTAAAGACACCGTTACAAAGCCCATCTCACTACAGTGGCTCTACAATCATTTTATGAAGACACGAGAATAGTTTTTGTGCATAGAAAAACTAAATAACGACTTGTATAGTGATTGGCTGATTTCAAAAAGTTTCGAACGATATGAATCATTGTATCGATTCAGCATTTGGATCGCCAATGTCACGTGATTTCAGCAGTTTAACACGCAATCCAAATCATGATTCGATACACTGATTCATAACTGTTTGAAACTTTGTTTTGAAATTGGCCCATCACTATATAAGTCGTTATTCCGTTTTTTTGAGCACAAAAAACGCTTCATAAAATGATTGTACAGCCACTGTAGTGAGATAGACTTTGTAACGACGTCTTTAGTGCCTTTTATGGGTCTTGAGAGAGGAAATGACATTAGTGTCAATAAGGGCCTTTCTGAGCTGTCGGATTTCAACAAAAATATCTTCATTTGTGTTCCCAAAGATGAACGGAGGTCTTATGGGTGTCGAAAGTCAATAGGGTAAGTAATTAATGACTAAATTGTCATTTTTGGGTGAACTAACACTTTAACGGCCACTGGTGTTGCTAATAACAAGGGTTTCTGAATTCTACATATAGCTATGGGAAATATGGAAGTCTCTAGTAACTGCACTAACGTACCACTGCATTAATGCATTGACCAGCCCTGACACAGCTGATTACAGTTTATTTAGAAATTCCTCATTTCAAAACGAAACCTTGCATGAAATGATTGCAGTGACCTAACAAACAGTCTGAAAATCAAGCCCAGGCCACATAGGTTAAAGCTTGCATGTTTACTGTGGCTGTTAGGTAAACACAGAGAAAAACCTCATGGTGACTGGCAACAATTAGCTTATTAGGACGTTGTTTATCATATAATTTCTAATGACCACAATTTGAGAACAACATCTGCTTGCACACATCCATCAGTGAGTCATGGATTCAGGGCTGAATGACATCAGAGTCGAAGCATCACAGCCTATTTAACCAGTGAAACCTTTAGTTACTCACGGACAACAGCGAGAGAACCGATTATCAGAGCCGCCCCTGATCTGACTCAATTTCAAAGGAAACACAATCCTCATTATAACAGTGCTTCCTTCTCTTTACCTGCCTTTAAACAAGAGGAAGTATATTTGACACACAAGCCCAGGCTGTTAAACGCTCAATATAATGAGCACAGTCACACAGGAGACTGCGGCGCTGTAAAGCAGCTCAATCATTCGCTGTCTCGCTCCTTGGACAGCAGGGAACTCTGCGTGCTTTCACACCCTTATAGTTTTAATGCGGTCCACTTGCAACAATTTGTGTAACGCCTAATATTTTATATATAATGCCTTTATTGGACACTGTACTTAGGTTTAGATGACATATACAAAAATAACATCCTGAAACTGTCTGATCAATAATTGATATTTAAAGACTATATTGCTTTATGTTTAATCATTCCAAAATGCTTTACATTCCTAATACATACAATCTAAGATTATAAAACAACATATAAAACAATCAAATTAATTATGATCAAAAGCAAAAGTATTATATATATATATATATATATGAAAATTATAATAATACTCTTGCTTTTGATGGCAATTCATTTTTGTACACAGTAATATATACAGATTAAACTGCTGAATAATTATTAACATTTAACAAATTTTTATAATTTTACATAATACTATATAAATAATCTACTGTATACTGGAATGGATATATGTAGCCAATGATGTCAGAAGATTAAAAATGTAATGAACATGTTTAAACTATTATAACTAGATTTGACAATGTAGTGTTCAGTTTTACAGTAATAATTGTCTCTTTTAAACTATGGAACATATAATACTATATAAAATAAATTGTCTTAATGATTCCTAAAATGAATGAATCTGTTGACTTTGGAGTACCTTATTGAGCTTGATTTACCTTTCAAGCTATAGACGAGCGAATGAGCAAAGCAGGCGGAGCAGAGGTTCGGGTAGCTGGAGCACCTGTTATCCCATGAGTCTCTAGTTCAAACACACTCAAAAAAACACTCGAAAGCTCTCAGACTCTATCGACATCATCTACTCACTGCCCTGAACTTCACCTCCGTTACAATGTGGGCTTGAATGCAATGATAAAACACCTGCTTCCTGCAATACTGATTACAGTCTGTGCTCTTGCTTCTCAGTATCTATTATCTGGCCTGAGCTTCTCTTCTCGGGGCATTTGTGACGTCTTGCATGGGTCATCAAATGGCAGTGTGGTTAAACTGCCCCTTCTGAAGACCCCTGAATGGGTGCCATGAAAAACATTCATGTTACTTTACAAGAAACGTGCATCTAAACAAGGCCTCCGATTTTCATACTTGGACAAATAAAGCAGAGACAAGCCAGTGAACTCTTTGCGTATTAAAACAATCCTCACTGGAGATGGCTGAAGCATCTAATGTCCCCTAAGTGTCCAATGCTCATGGGATAGTCAGTCCTTCCTCTCCCTCTCCCTCTCCAGGTTTATGAGCTAAGCTTCCTCTGTACTTTGTGCTTCCTAATTTCCTTTGATTACTTTAAGTCTGCCTCTGTCTCTCTGGCTGTCAGTAACCCCGTCTGCGAGAGGTGTGAAGCTAACTGCTTTCAGATGGGCCGCTGGTAGCGTCTGTAAGCTGAAAGGAAAGAGAGTGAGCTTGAGATACTCTTGAGCCCCCTCTGAACATCCCTCCAGGGAGTGTACTCGATAGGCAGCTGAAACGGGCCCTCACTGAGCAGTTTTGCTTGCTCAATGTCCCAGTCTCCTCTATCCTTTTCATGCTATGACAACAAACCTTCCCATGGGGCAAACTGGAGATGAAGGCAGCGCCAGCCGGGCCTGCAGACTCTCAGTCTGCCACCGACCGAATGCTTGCGCAGGTAAACTGATTATGATTATTGCATTAAGACTGCCAGTATGTGGTTCTACTCTAAAAGCAAACAGGTCCAGATCAGTTAGTGCATATATTTTCTGACAAGCCTGTTACTGTGGAGAGACACAGTGCCTTGTGGGTAAGAGACAAAGTTCATTCTCATTTACATGCAAGGTTCACACTAGCTTCTATCTATCTATCTATCTATCTATCTATCTATCTATCTATCTATCTATCTATCTATCTATCTATCTATCTGTCTGTCTGTCTGTCTGTCTGTCTGTCTGTCTGTCTGTCTCCATCCATCCATCCATCCATCCATCCATCCATCCATCCATCCATCCATCCATCCATCCATCCATCCATCCATCCATCGACAAATTTATAAAAATATAATTATTAATAAAATATATACATACAAATAATGGCAAAAATATTAGAAATTGTATTTATATTATTAGAAATAAAGATTATATTTAAATATGACATTATATTGTATAATTTAATATTATATTTATACATTAAATTACTAATGAGCTGACACTTAATAATAATAATAAAAAATTATATTTAAAAAACTGTAAGTAGTAACAAATAAAACGCTACTAGAAATAAGCTCCCTTGTAGCAATGAATTTTTTTTAAATAAAATGTTACCTGTTATCAAACCGGGTGGGCTCTGACTTGATTAGTATATATTAATATATATAAAATATGATAGCATTTTTTTCTTGTTGATTGTGTAAGGCAGGTATTAGAAATAAAAAACTACAGCAAATATTTTTTAAAGCATAGCATTTATATATAAAAATATTTTATGTATATAACATTTCATTTAAATCACTATAAATCAAAAGTGACAGTTAATACTTTTACCTTATTACAAATAAACTCTAGTTTAAACATGCTGTTCTTTTAAAATTTATATTCATCAAAGAATCTTGAAAAAAAAAATGGATCCCAGTTTCCAAGAAAAATATTCATCAGCATATTGACATTGATAATAAGAAATGTTCCTTGAGCAGCAAATCAGCATATTAAAAAGATTTCTGAAGGATCGTGTGACTGAAGACTGAAGTATAAAATGTTATAATAATTCAGCACATTACTGTTTTTACAGTACTCTAACAGCTGACATTTCTGTAGTATACTAAATGTGTCAACTACGGTCAGAACTAATCAACGTGCGTCTGAGCAGAAATCACAGAGAGCACACAACCAATATCGTCTTATCATCCTGTTTATTTTCCTCTCATCCCAAGAAATGGAGTGGAGACAGCTCACTTTTACTGTTCCAGGAATGCATTTACAGGCTTGCCTCTCTAGAGCTTCAATAACCCCAGGAATGAGGCCCGTCCTCACATCGGACCGTAAGAGTGGCAAAATGATTGAGCCCTGCTCTGAACACAAACTCCCAGTGCTCAGATATGCTAGCCTCTGGGAAGTCGTATAAACTCAGCGCAAGTGTAAATGTCGGGATCCACATAGGCTGGGATCACTTTTGCTATTGAACGTGTTTTAGAGAACAATATTAATCAATAGAAGTCAACTCTGTAAGGATGTGCCACACTCTCAAGACACACACGGTTTCTGAGGTCTGAAGGCCTGTCAATTCACTTAAAACTGTTTTTGTGTGCAATTTTGTCAAATTGATCATTAGTATGACTGACAACTATATTTAAATAAAGTTAACACGAGGACTCTATTAATTCTTAAGAAGAAAACATGCGACTTCACACATGGAGTTTCAGTAGTTACATATCTGTAATCTGTCCTTACATTGTTTTCTAATTCTATTCCTTTAATCTCATTTTTTTAAAGGGCTCATTAGACTGGGTAAATTCAGGCTGATCTGCCGGCAATTTGATTTCGCCCTGCAGCTCAGTCTGAAAACCTGTACGTTCATTTATCCTGCGTCTGGATAGAAGAATAACCAGAATGGCAAAGGCTCAGCCAATGATCACCTCCAGGATGATCAAAGACAGTCTGGAGTTACCTGTAAGTACTGTGACAGTTAGAAGACGTCTGTGTGAAGCTAATCTATTTTCAAGAATCCCCCGCAAAGTCCCTCTGTTAAAAAAAAGGCATGTGCAGAAGAGGTTACAATTTGCCAAAGAACACATCAACTGGCCTAAAGAGAAATGGAGGAACATTTTGTGGACTGATGAAAGTAAAATTGTTCTTTTTGGGTCCAAGGGCCACAGGCAGTTTGTGAGACGACCCCCAAACTCTGAATTCAAGCCACAGTACACAGTGAAGACAGTGAAGCATGGAGGTGCAAGCATCATGATATGGGCATGTTTATCGCATACCAGGGATCATGGATCAGTTTGCATATGTTAAAATACTTGAAGAGGTCATGTTGCCCTATGCTGAAGAGGACATGCCCTTGAAACGGTTGTTTCAACAAGACAATGACCCAAAACACACTAGTAAACGGGCAAAGTCTTGGTTCCAAACCAACAATATTAATGTTATGGAGTGGCCAGCCCAATCTCCAGACCTTAATCCAATTGAGAACTTGTGGGGTGATATCAAAAATGCTGTTTCTGAAGCAAAACCAAGAAATGTGAATGAATTGTGGAATGTTGTTAAAGAATCATG
The DNA here is from genome assembly GCF_024679245.1 of Pseudorasbora parva. Classification (NCBI taxonomy): domain Eukaryota; kingdom Metazoa; phylum Chordata; class Actinopteri; order Cypriniformes; family Gobionidae; genus Pseudorasbora; species Pseudorasbora parva. The sequence goes on from NC_090176.1 coordinate 44,999,012, forward strand.
GAGTGGAATAACAGCTGAGAGGTGCCACAAGTTGGTTGACTCCATGCCACACAGATGTCAAGCAGTTTTAAAAAACTGTGGTCATACAACTAAATATTAGTTTAGTGATTCACAGGATTGCTAAATCCCAGAAAAAAAAATGTTTGTACAAAATAGTTTTGAGTTTGTACAGTCAAAGGTAGACACTGCTATTTTTTTGAACACACCCCTTTCAACTAATTGCCCAATTGCACAGCCTTAAGAGCGTGCATATCATGAATGCTGGGTCTTGTTTGTTTTCTGACAATCTACTGAACCTACTGGTAACTTGTTTGCCACGTAGCAATAAAAAATATACTAAACACCTTGATTATTCTGGTTAGTCACATTGTACTGCTATTATTTTGAACAAGACTGTATTATTATTTTATTTTTTTGAGCTTTTTGAGCTTTTTATTGGGTTTTGACATGCTTCAAAGCCTGCGACGATGGGAGACCGGACCATAGCATGTAAATCTAGCCGCTTAAATATTGTCAAATTGCAAATAGGCTATTAGTTAACAATTTATTTCTTATGTTAAATCTAACTGTTACAATATATTTTAAACATTTAGCCTATATATATATGTCCAAGTTTTTTTTTTAAGTTGGCCTACTTATTTTTATTCAACTCATCATCTCAGATGCATTGTCTACTTTTTATGACATGCCAGCCGTCGACCGATTCAGCCCCGCAAAGCTGCGGACAGTGGAAATATGCCCTGCTCATCCCAGAAGATGATGTCCCGCTCAGGCCTTACCAGAGTCTCTATTGTAGGGCCCTATAAAATCCGTTTTATTTTTTCCCAAATTCCGTTTTATTTTTTCCCAAATTCCGTTTTTTCCGTTTTAATTTTTGCAAATTCCGTTTTTTCCGTTTTAATTTTTGCAGATTCCTTTTTTTCCGTTAAAATGTTTGGCAATTCAGGTTTTTTTTTACCCTTTAATGTTATTTTGGTGAAAAAAGAGTGTGCTTTTAATGTTAATAGAACATAAAACAAAAAATAGGAATGACCTTAAATGTATTGAGGTAACAAACATCACATTTACTTTTTAGGACAAATATGATATTTGACATAACACTGCACTTCAAGTACTTCAAATATTAATGGTTATTAGCTTTAAACTTTCCGGTAAAATAAATTATAATAGTTTATATAAGTTAAAATGAAAGTGCTCCAATAGCTTTTTCTTTCAAGTATTTTTTTTTTTAAAAGAACTAAAAAAAAAAAAATCATAAGAATCATCTTTTACATGCAGTACTATTAAGTAAAACATTTAAAGCTGAAAATTAACATTAAAAAATAACACATTTCACCATGAAATCATGTAGTGAATTGTTCTGTGTGTTTAACAATCACCATTATGATATCCAGAGCTGTGAAAAATAAAAATACACGAAAACACACCACTGCCTGAAGTTTTTTTCCCCAACGTCAAAGGCCCCTTTAAATGATTAAAACTAGATGCTTAATTTTAACTTTAAGGTTACTTATCATGTAAACTACCCATATACAGCATGTTAAATGCATGTTTGGAACAGACTAACAGAGGGGAAAACGGTCGCATTTGCAGCAGATATGCATTGCTGCCTAATGTGCCCATTATAAATCAAAGCACGAGATGACAGGGGTCGAGTAGAACACCGGAAAATCTGACAGAATGGACAATATTTGTCTGTCTGTGCAATAGGCTACACGAGCCGCGGTTCAGCTGCGCGCGCGACCAATGCTGCCTGAGCACAACGAGCGCGCGGCTCCCGCTCTCCATACGCAAAGCTTCTGCTGCCTGCGCGTGCAGGGTGAAACCGCCGTTAGCGTTGAGTTTCTAAACTTTTTCGCTGCCGAAAGCAGAGCCGTGGAGACCAACTTCGCCATACTTTCATTATTTTGAAGGGCGAGCTGAAATGACGGGAGGGGTTGTGTCGTGGAGATTTGCTTCCCCCCCATCTGCACTTTCCTCAGACATACGTTCTTAACCCACACGACACAGAATTTCATTACAAATATGTAAAATTCCGGGGAAATCTGCGTTAACACTAGATTCCGCGTTTATATGCAGATTCCGCGTTTATATGCAGATTCCGCGTTAATATGCCAATTCCGCGATTCCGTCCACGATTCCGTGATCGCGGAAATTATAGGGCCCTATTGTGCATTATTCCCCATCCCGGTCCAGCTCCAGCTTCTCCCGCTCAGCGCAATGAAAGTGTAGAAAAGTGTTTTCTTCTGGATTGGCTGATAATTAAAATTTCTGTTGTTTCTGATGTTAAACTTAAGTTATATTATTGGTCTATAAATAGGCTATAGTTGTAAAAAGGGTAAGCTAATGTATAGACCAATTTATTTTCATTTACACATTTTAAATTACATGACAAGAAAATGTATAAACATATATAAATGTGTTTAATGTAGCTACAAATTATAACGTGCATTACAAAAATAAACGCTACAGAACAACCACTTCTCTTTAATTTAGCCTATGTTTGAAGTTAACAATATTTTTTGAAAAATAGAGAGTAGTTTCTTTGTTTAATTTACAAATAACTTGCATAAAAAATAATAATAAACTAATACTATAGCCTAGCCATTTAAATTGTTCTGTGTCGGCCACACATTCAGCCTTCGGAGGATCGATCTTTCGGTGACCGTCGTCAGTGAACATTTATTCATTCATTCATATAAAAAACTTTATTTTAGCATCTAAGTCAGCAGTTTTCGTTTATTTACATTTTTTCTTATAATTCTGAGTGACAGATGTCACATTTGGTTTAGCCTATTTTTCTGTGATTTTTGTTTTAGCTACGGTGTTGACAGTAGCCTAGGCTATAAGAAAAATAAATGATTGCACGGACAATTCCTATCCCAAGTGTCTCTCTTTCTGTAAGGGAAATTTAAAAGATAGATTCTGGAAACAAAATCTAAATTTAGCTGGATCAGTCGGGTTGGGAATTAAATAATTTATAGCGGGTGAGCATGGAGTGGATTTTACGCACGAGCAGAATGGTGCAGTGCGCAATAGCGGGAGCGGGACGAAAATACAGCCCCGCGCAGATTTAATTTTGATAGCTATGTAAAGAAAGTGTATGAAAAAAAGAAGAAGAAAGAAACAGCAAAAAGGGTGATAATGGACTGATTCATCTTCTTGAGAGAATGGTTGCGAAATTAATAGCATTTAAAAATTGGGAAAATAAAGTTTATCTTGGTTGCTCAGGGCAGGGAACTGGGAACATTGTGCGAATGCACTAAACGTTTTATTTACTTCAAGCGATTGCGCTGTGTTCAATTGTAGGCTACACTTGAGTTACCGACCGCTATACCGTCTTTAACTGGGAAATCTGATCGAGTGCCGTGGGAATGCGGACCACCAGTCACCAGTGTGCTATGAATTTTGGGATAGGGAAGACTGCGAAGTTGTAGGAAGGTTCCATCTGCTGTACCCTTCCTTTGCCTGAGAACCGAAGGGCGCATTTTGAAGTCGCTCATGAATTGCGGCAGCCTTCGTCGCATCGATGTGACGCAATCGCACTTCAAATATGGCCTTCAGAGGTGCAGCTTTCACTTTAGGACAGCCTTCGTAGTGCCGCTGTGACGTAATCACACTTCAAATGCGGCCTTCAGGGGGTGAAGCCTTCACATTGGGAAAGCCTTCGTAGTGCCACTATGACGTAATCGCACTTCAAATGCGGCCTTCGAAGTGCGCGAACTTCACTTTGGGACACAGCTTGTTTCATTTAAATTATGCTCGTTGATCACAGTAGAAAATACAGAGCAGACTCCCTAGCCTTGAAATCTAGACTCACCCTACCGGCAGCAAATCTAATCTGCCGCGAGTATCGTCTAGCAACTTTCAATACATGTCTGAGCTGTAAAAACCAAACTCTGGTCAGGCCAATCACATCGTGTATAGAGTCGGTGGGAGGGGCCTAACATAATGACGTCCGAGTTGCGCTTGTGTGCTACTAGTAAACACAGAAGCTGGTGAACGGCGGTCTTTCGAATCAGCTTTGACCGCGACTCTGGAAGACTTGGAGTTGAAGTCATTCTTATAAAGGGGAAGATGTGTTCAGAGTTTTGCTGACCGGATACGGCGAAAGTTTAATCTATCAACTAGCTCCGCTTTACATTCGTTGCTCTGATTGGTTGTAGCGCTATCCTATCGCGTGCGGAGGGAGTTTGAAAGACAACCGTTTATCCCGCCCCTCGGATTGAGCCCAGTCAATGGTGAGTTTCCAGACCAAACATCTTGATGTGGGTCTGGCTTGTCAGGCTACAGACTCCCCAGACCAATGGGCTCCTAAGATGAAGGATCAAATTTTTGCTTTGAGATTAAACAATATATTTGCCTTTCAGGACTTACAAACCCTATACAACTAGTTATCTATCACGTCATATGGTGTGAGAGCGTTTCTCTGGAAGAGAACACAAAATCTCCAAGAAAAGACATTTTCAGGTATCATAGGTCCAGTAATTGGTTGTGCTATGCAGTTTCTGTTGGTTAGAATATTGTATCTTTAGTTTAGCTGCGTGCCAATGTCAAATGCTATTGAAATCAATTGAGGATGGATGCAATAAGCTGTAAATCACTTATGAGTTTCATTTAGGCTGCTGTTTAGACAGCAAAGCAGAGCCAAATTGAGAACGTATTTGATTTAGAAAGAGAAAGAAAAGATCCTGAATAAAGAAGATGAAGAGAAAGAATAGCAGTGAAGATGAGAGATGAGAACATAAAAGAAATGATTCTTCCTCTGACACAGAGACAAGTGGATAAATGATGCCCTAAAGCGTCATTTGTCTTGTTTCTCCATGTGCAGACAGTGAAGCGTTCACTATTATTTCACTCCCACCCTTAGACTGGACTATGACTGTGTCAGCTGAACCTTGGTGGCTGGCCAGCACAAAGGGAGTGCTGCTAAATACACACCCTGACAAACATCTAGTCTGTGACACCCTAAAAAAAGGTGGGTGTGAGGAAAGAGGACAGGCCTTGAGAACAAAACCCAGGGCCAGTGAGAGGTTCCAAATGTGGCCAGTTATCAGTATGCCGCAGAACTGCTTTGCAGAAGTATTGCTCTCAAAGTCAGCTAGAAGACACATGATGGGACTTGAGAATCTTTTGTAAAACTTTGACAACCATGACTTTTTAACTTGACACACTGCCTTAAAACAAAACAAAAAACTAAAGTGGAAGTGGGACTCTGTAAAAGAGTGAAAAAAGGTGTAACGACTGAAGATGTCACCCTGACTTAACACAAGAATACACTAACTGTGGTAACTAATATGTTAGTTCCTGTAAATGTGTCTCAAAAAATCCTGTTAACACTTTTAAATATGGTCTCATTCATTAACATTAGTTAATGTATTAACTAACATGAACATTGGACAATACATTTGTTATTAATCTTTGCTAATGTTAGTTAAGAAAAATACAGTTGTTTGTTCATGTTTGCTCACAGCGCATTAGTGTATTGGTATATTAGTGTATTAAGTGTATTGCAAGTGTTACAGAAATCTTAATTAAAAAAACTAAACTACTTTCTTCTAAATTATATATGATATCTATATCAATAAAATTTATAATTTATATTTATATAAATATTATATTTATATATTTATATTTATTTATAATCAAAAATAAATGTATATATTTAAATAAATATATAAATATAAATAAATAAATCATATATATATATATATATATATATATATATATATATACATAAAAAAATATATAAAAAGTGGAGTTTAGTTACTATTTTATTTATAATTATTACATTTCATTTAATAATGAAAATTAATTAATTACACACTCAACCTGTCAACATTCCAGTTTATTATATAACACGCGCACACGCACACATGTTTGAAACTAGAAGAGACCTTTTTTCCCCCCCAGTTCTGTTCACTGTCATTAGTACTGCAGAAATGACTTCACCTTTAAAATGAAACTTTTCTCTCAAGACAAGTAAAATCAGAATGGCTGGCTCAGCTGGACAAAAAAAAAAAATCCATATTACTGAATATTGAAGGATGGTGTCATTCTGTAAAATCCCTTCATCTTTTCCTCCATTCATAAAGCCCCGTCCATCCCTGAGTTCCCCTCCCCGTCTGATCTCCACTCTGCTCTTACCTCGTTTCCAAGTAAAGCAGAAACACATGCTTCGGACGCGTCGCAAATGGCGGTGAGGTCGTGACCCCCCTCCAGCGCGAGCACCAGCCGGCCGCCGGCCAGTCCCATCAGCTGCTTGGTCAGGTAGCCAAAACCTGCCAAAGGGGGAGACAGGAAATACAAGTTGGGGTTATAGAGCTCGCTCAGAAACCGGTGGCTGGCCTTTGATCAAAGGAATCAGAGAGGAAGAAAAAAATTTAAGAGATGGAGAGGAAAAAAAAAAGACAGTATTACATCACATTCCCTCTGTTAAAAAGACGACACTCTGGATTTACTGGGCCTAAACATATAATACGAGGCAGGTTTAATTTTAATAAATGTGGCTTAGTATTTTGGCTCCAGGCATCTTTTGATCTTTGTTTGAATATATGTATCCGACTATACCTCCCTTTCCCAAAGAATCCCATTCAAGCCCATCCTAGATTCATTTATTTAGTTTAATTCTTCACTGGCACGGCATGGTCTAATGGGATGTTCTTCAACACATCGTCCGACGGAACCGTCCAGTACAGCTTAACCACAGAGAACCTGATACAAACTTTGTGCAACATATTACAATGCAACACAAATTGCACCAGAATTGCAGCTACTTTGAATAATTATGTGTATAAGGTGCCTGCACATCTTTCTTAAAGGAATAGTCCTCCCAACACAAACATAAAAATAAAAAAAAAGATTTATACACCCTTATGACGTTCCAAACTTTTACGCTGTTATTTTGTATGAGAACACAAAAGGAGACATTTGGAAAAATGTTACGCTGCTCTTTTCCATACGACGACTCGCCCCAAAAATCCACCCCAAAAAGCATCGTAAAAGATGTCTTCTGAAGTTTTTCAATAGCTTTGTAAGACATAAATAACTAAAAATAGTAATAACTAATACAGTTTGCAGTCTATGTTGATGGGGTTGTATAATTTAAACTTGTTCTGGTAGAGAGGAATGCTCTGGGGTTTGTTCCAAACTCAATTTTTTTTATGGGAACACAAAAGTTTTAATTTAGAGAATTTTTAGGAAGCTCTTGTCCACACAAAGACAGTTCATGGTGACTAAGTTCAATATATATTTCAGGTCTCCTGAAGTCATATGATAGCTTTGTGTGAGAAAACAAAACCATTATTTAGGACTTAAGATAATAAAACTATATAAAACAGTTCAATATAACTTATATTACGATAATATTCAGTGATCGGATCACAAAGGGTCAGCCAAGACATGTTATCACACGTGTGGTTTTATCGACTTGCCAAGACAAATAACCTCAGGAAACAAAGGTGTTTGCTGTCAGTGATGCCAAACTTGGTGAAACTAATCTTAAGGCACCATATTTGAATTTGATATTTTTAAACAAAGAAAAATGTATTTCATTTTGTTCCTTACACGTAATGACTTTAGACTTGACATATCATATGGCGTAAAAATAAATTGTATTTGTTTTTTGTCCTTTTCAGATGTCACATTTGGTTACTATGAACTGTCAGACTTAAGTTAAAAACAGCATAAAAAGTTTGAAATGACAATAGGGTAAGAACATAACGGCAGAAATAATATCATCGCTTGATGTGAAATGACATTCCTTTAAGATAAGCAGAAAAATGAAAAACAAACGCCAGAACCGATCGAATCATGCTTAGATCAGCAGATGGAATGAACCTGATTCAAAGTTCACTTTTAGATGCTAAAATGGTACAAATTCAGACTGGAGTCTTTCTTTAGACTCTGGGCAAATGTTTCAAGAAAAGTGTTTTTATTTTGCACTGACATATGGACAGCTTTCAGCAGGAGATGTAATCTATAAGAGCTGATCCCTCTAACAGGATAAAAGCAGCCTTTTGGACCCCAATAACAAGTGCTGTATAATCCTTAAATGTTTGATTCAGAAACAAGCCTGGAATGCCATCTTGATATTATGCACACATGGAAGAAAAAAAAGAAAAAAAGGGAAAAACATCAGGGATCTTGAAGTATGAGAAAGGATGACTGGTACAATCCCTCCCTTTAGGGATTAGACTTTGCACACAAGAGTGTGGTCTCTTGTTTTTGTGGTATTAGCACATGATAAATGTGAGTGAAATGAAAGCTTTTAGACATGAGAAATGAGCGAGAAAGAGAGAGGAGTGGGACAAAGGCTGACTTCCATGTCAATGAATCATCTTTTTGCTCTGAACCGCTTCATTCCATAAGAATCTCCCTAAGTACAGGGAAACGCAGAACACTTACATTTGGCCGTGAGTTTGTATCCTCCCAGAGGTGGCGGGTGACCCTCCACCGCGTCGAAGCCTGAGGAAACCAGCACCACGTCTGGAGCGAACTCATTCGCAATCGGCATCACCACCGTCCTTCAGAAAGTCAAAAACAAGATCACATGAGTTTCACAAAAGAATAGTTCAGCCAAAAAGGAAAGACATTATTTATTCACCATAATTTTCTCCCATTTTTTTATTATTTACTTTCGTCAGTGGAGATATTTATAGATGCTTTTTCTATGGGCACTTTTGTCCCTCTGAGCATGGAAAATAAACCCTCCTAAAACAAACTTTCACTGGTTTATTCTAATAACAATGTCCATTAGTGGATACATGCATCACATGAGAATTTGGACATCATGGAAGACACATCATGGCCATATTCTAGGATGACAATGTCAAGAATCATTAGGCTCAAATTGTGAAAGAATGGTCAGGAGGGAGCATTAAGAATAATTTCCACACATGAATTGGCATCTCTGAATCCAGACCTTGAACAATCATGTCGGAAGACACATTATGGCCACAACATCACAACATTTATTTCCATCAAGAGGTGCATAAATTTAGCTGAAGATCTAGTATTGACAAGGCAAGAGTCCAGGACTCTGTAAAGTCTCCTCCAGCACATCACAAAGACTTTCAATGAAAAGCTACACACTCCATCAATTATGAAGAACTGCTGTCAAACATGTAACAATGCTCGGAACATAATAATCACTGCAATAATGATTCAGTCAAAGCCATGTTTCCATTACAGATTTGCGCAAAAATTTAGCGATATTTTCCAAATGTCAATAAAAACCTATTGCGAAATGATGATTGCGTTTCTATTCCATTCCAACAGATTTTATGTTTTTTTTCCTCTCGCGATAAGGTATTCCAAAATTATGCCACGTATGTCAGTAGATTTATGTATATCCCAGTCATTGCACTAGCCATTGTTTTAATGGAAGGAGACATAGGCATGATATCCAAACATTAATGGCGATGAAAGACCCTTATACTTGGGGATGGCCACAGAGAGGGGTTTCTGGGTATTTCTCCCTCATCTCTGCTTCAGGGATTTAATGATAAATGGTGGCATTTCTTGTTGTATAGAATCCAGTATTCCTGTAAATATTGTCTTTTATTTTATTGTCTCGTCTTCTGTCCGACATAAGGCGTCATTTTTAAAGAATGACTGTCTTTTATGTACACCAGGTGACCCGTAAATGCAGTTTCCATTGCTGTTTTGCAAAAATGTCCTTTTTCGAATTGCCTGAGAAACCACCTTATACGAGCACAAACACTTTTTTTTGCAATTATATGGGAGTTTTTGGGAAATTGACGCACTCCCATTGGCCATATTTTCGATTTGCACTTTGAATTTGAAGGGTAATGGAAACACGGCTACAGACTCTTTTTTTGGCCGTGCAGTGCATATACAGACAGTTAAATAATATATTCACAGTTAATGCATAATTTAACTGCAGCTTGTCTGTTAAGCATGGTGGAAATGGCACGGCAAAAAGTGCCAATAAATATTAAATTATATTTTAACATTCACTCTTTGTTTAGATTCCATTTTCATTTTTTTCCAAAGCAGAATTAATATACAGGCTTTGAATGATATGAGCATGAATAAAAAATGAATGATGTGAACAAACTCCTTTAAACATTCATGGCAAACAACCCAAAGATGATGAAACAGTGCTATTGTACATTAAATATAGTCCAAACTCCCCGAAAACACCAGTTGCCATCATGGGAAGACATTTAAATTCCAAGAAACAAGACTAGATTCAGTATGATTCATGGGACGAATGTGGTTTTAACGGCTCATTCTGTGGTAAAGTCGCAATTCCTACACCAAGATTGCCTGTTGCACAGACAGCCATTGGACTCAGCAGAGGTCGTAAGACAACATGACTGGGGTGTGTGCATGGCGTGAAAACAATCCCAGCCGTTCTGTCTATAAGGCGCACATAACACACATCCACGCATACACACCCTCCGATTGCGTTTGTCTTGGCAACGCCGATCAGACTTTGTAAGGGTCATCAAAGCTCACGTCGGAAGAAGACGACACGCACATTGATTAGGCGGAGGATATTCAGACTTTGAGTTTATGACTGCGGCCAGGCCCAGCATTCCTTCTGGGCTCACAGCTGTGAGTCTATATTAAGACGACAGATTTCTCTTTCTGAACTGCAGCTGGAGAAATTGGATATATAACTGGGCTTGGTGGGGCGGGAGGCTTGGCGCTCTTTGCTCCAGTGTAGGTGTAGTTGACGTTACAGACTTGATTTGTGCAAGGCTTCATTTCCATGGCCATTAATAAATATTCGATGCAGTAGAGGTTCATGGTGTGGGGGAGAGCGGGGTAAGATGTGTCATCTGCCTAATCAAACAGACTATCTTTTTGTCATGTTTTTTAGAAGAAGTCTCAAAGTTCAATAATAATAATTAAAACATCTTGCTGACCCAAAACTTTTGAACAGTAGTACAGTGTTGCAAAAAACTTTTCTATTTCAGATAAATGCTGTTCTTTTGAACTTTCTATTAATCAGAGTCCTTAAAAAGGTTTTACACAAATGTTTGTTGAGCAGCAAATCATCACATTAGTCTGATTTCTGAAGGATCAAGTGACACTGAAGGCTGGAGTAATGATGCTGAAAATTCAGCTTTGATCACAGAAATAAATTACATTTTAAAATATATTCAAATAGAAAACAATAATGTACATTTAAAAAATGTTTCACAATATTACAGTTGATTTGTTGGTATTTTTTAAAAAATAAATGTAGCCTTGGTGAACATAAACATTAAAAGCTAAAAACCTTAAAAAAACATAAAATATTCTTTTTATATGCATTGCTTAAGATTTCCACTGAAATTATAAATTAAATCTTTTTCCAAAAAGGCATTCCGGTATGTGTTGTAAATTGCTTTGGGGAAAATTGTGCCAGTGGTTCAAATCAACTAATAGTGCAGGAAATCTACATGTATGAAATGACAAGTAATGATAATATTCAAGAAGCTAAAAATAATAAATCAGCATATTAATGGGAGCTTTGATTTTTTTTCTAGTTCATAATTAGATTAACATTTTTATTAATTAATTTATATAAATTGTTCATTGTTAATATTCCTCAATAACTTAACATATCCCCTCACATGACACAGCTCACTTCTAACACGAGGTTACTCAAAATTCCTTAAAAAAATGAAAATCAATTATTAGACATGGTGATGACTCATGTATGCTGCTAGCAGGGAGGTTTCTGTCACACACAGCTATTTTGCATTGCATTAACTGCAGTGCTCAGTTGCAAAATATACTTTGTCTCTGCTTGGATGGGGTTGGAACTTCACTGGCCTGTGGAATATGGCACTTGTCCTCTTGCCGGTGGTGGGCAAAAGGCCCAGCTCCTAAGATGGCCAAAGTCCACAGCTGTGCCTCATATTTTCCACCATAAAGCACCTAACCTCAACTCAATTACACCCTGCGCCCCACACAGAGCCCAGCTGACTGCACCGCCCGACTTACTGGAGGTCTAAAGGCTTCAGAAAGGATGACAGAGGGCTTTGAGAGTCGAACTGGGTTTGCGTCACAGAAAAGCGGCTGAAATGTCATCACACGGCTGCAACAGCACGCAGTGTTTTCAGTGTTGTCTGGGAAAGCGCAGTGGTGTCTGTGTGGTCAGCTGGTAAGTGAAAACAAGCTTGCTTGATACTATTCTGAGAGTCAACAGTGACTCGTGTTGGTGCATGCTAAGGTCTTTATTACTGTCAGTATTAAAATTCTATAGTATTTTGCCTAAAGAAACACCCTAATATTACCCTACAACCAATATGGTACCAATATATTGTGCAACCCTTAATAAAAGATGCAATATGCATATTCACATCATCACCCACTGCTTCTGCAGAACAAAAAATGAGGCCTTTTATGAGTCTCCACTTTGGTGAAATCAATATAATGGAAGCACATATAGTGCGAGCAAAAAAAAAGAAAAAAAAAAAGAGAAAAAAATGACACCCCACTATTTAAGCGACTGTCCAGTAAAATTTTGCAGGTTGCTACTGCTCTCCAGTGCACCATCCAGCGCTTCATGCTTCTGTCCAGTAGGTGGTGGAAAATTTCACCTGCTTCTTTCATACAACAAAGTAAAAGGCGCATTTTAACTGAATTGTTTAAATATCTGGTTGCGTCTCAGAATGTGCATGTCTCTTGACATTTTTGAGGCCTTTAATAAATCCACAGAAAATGATATTGATTAAAACATCCTCTTTTGTGTTCTGCAGAAGAAGGAAATCAAACATGTTTTGGATGATTTGGAGCAAACGAATTAACTTTCATCATCCCTTCCTCGTCAAGAACTTCTATTAATGAGTCCTTTATTCACTAACACAGCAAGAAAAAAAAAGGTTGAGCTTTGCTCAACGGTCACACTTTCCATCACAGGTGACACCTCACTTCGAGGGCCTCCCAACTTGCCAGAAACAGCAGTAGGGCGCCCACATAAAGCCTTCCTCCAGTCTAGCCCTGGGCAAATCAAAGCTACACACAGGCCACAGGCACTCGGAGGGCAGCCGCAGACTCACAGAGGGGTCCTCGGTATGACAGCAGCACTGCGGGCAAGCGGCCAGAACCTTCCGCTCTCTACTTTGATGTTCGGAGACGAGTGCGCTTCAGGCGCCCGCCAAAACTGCTTGCATCATCACATTCCCCCGCCACAAAAAACGCTGCTCTTCTCTCAAAACCGCACGATCAATTATCGAGCCTGTGTGGAAAAGTCTTCTTTAAAGCCTGTGCATTCATGAATCAGACAGCGTTGATGCAGAGATGAAAAAGAGCTTTGCTAATTAGGCCATGGATGCTGAGATTTACGGCCTACGTAGTTGCATCCTGCTCCGAGTGGGAGCCATCCAAACTCCTGTCTCTGCTGACTGTCAGCTTATTTGGCTGCTTTATGGTCGCTTCTGCTGACGGATATGATCATTCCAGCATTTCAATCCGATTGCTTCAAAAAAGCAGGATTAATCACTGGCTAGACCACACAGACACACAACGCACACAAATCAAAACACACAACGCCACTTCGAGGACCAACGGCATCGCTGAACCTGCGAGAGGCCCCTCTATCTTAAACCACGCTCCTTTCTGAAGGTCTTACGTGATGTTTTCCTCGAGGAGCTCCTGTGCAAGTCTTACTGAGAGCCGGCGTCAGGATCCAGAGCTGAGGATACAGATATGAGAAGCCAAGGGCTCATTTCTCACAACAAGATAGGGCCTCTGCCAAATCCCTTTGACCTTTGATTGATACGCCAAACTCTCACACACGCGAATACAAGTATCTAGATTCATTCGGCTGCTATTTTAAAGTCTTTTCTTCATCTACCTTCACTGTTGTCATTCAGGGTTGCCACTCTTGTTGACTAATGAATCGACATGAGCTTTGATGATTTGATTTTTTCATATGATTTTTCCTGTTATTTACTCATTAGATTGACATTAGATTTAAAAATACAGACTAATTTCATGGCAGAGAAGCAATAAAAAGCTGATACTACAATTGTAGTACCCCCCCCCACACACACACAGTTGGTTTTAGTGACATATGGGGACATTCCATAGGCGTAATGGTTTTTATACTGTACATACCATATTTTCTATCCCCTTACACTGCCCCTAAACCAAAACCTACCCATCACAGGAAACATTCTGCATTTTTACTTTCTAAAAAAAACCCCTCATCCTGTATGATTTATAAGCATTTTGAAAAGTGGGGACATGGCCAATGTCCTCATATTTCACCCTCTCCTTGTAATACCCATGTCAATATACACATTTGTGTCCTCATATGCCACAAAAACATGCCCCCCCCACACACACTAACCCCCAATATTTTATATACATTTTAAATGGCACAAGTGAATTTAAAAGTGACATCTACCAATGCTATTAAATTTACAAGTGTTTTAAATAAAGTGAGAATATGAAGAAATGCAAAAATATGCAGAAATTAAATATCCAATACAAGCAAATATGATAACACGATAAACAGAACATATTTGTAGAGGTAGCAAACAAACATCTAACAATATATATTACAATTTCAAATATATAAATATATATAAAAAATAACGGTGGAAAAATCCATGTTCATTCAACATGTGTTGAAAAATAAAAAAAGGTGAAGGAACTTTTTTAGCAGGGTCAAAAACGTTACCTCAAATGACTCTATAGACTCTCAAGGTAAATCATTCAAAAATAAATAAATAAATAAATAAATATGATTTGGTCACAATTGCAATACAATACCCTACAGAGATTTCGAACATTGTTTTCTAATTTCCATGTCTTTTCCAGTCCTGGAAAACACCATTTTAAAATGTATGTTTTTCCATGACCGTAGAACCCCTGTCCATAAAGACAGCGAGTGCAGTCCTTCACAAATAGTGCACCTCTCATCAGCCATGAGCTCACCCTTCACAGAGAGGGCCGCTGGGAAATGTTCATGGCCTCACACGCTGCACCTGAACACAGTATCACGTTCCTCCAGAGCTCGCATTTAGGGGCCCCTTCAGATCCAGCGGACCATCCGTTTGACAGTCAGATCAGTAAATGACAACACACAGAGAGGATCTCTGCAGACTGCGGTTTGGGCTCTACTTTCACTAATGACACAAGTGGAAAAAAGCACATATCTGGATTCTCTCAGTATCGCTCAGTTAAAATTCAAAGGTGAAATAGGAGGAGAAATACTCAGTAATGCTGTAAATATATATATGTATATATGTATATATGTGTATATATATATATATATATATATATATATATATATATATATATATATATATATATATATATATATATTAGGGCCGGGACTTTAACGCGTTAATTAAGATTAATTAATTACGTGACTTTAACGTGTTAATTAATTACGCAAAAAAATGAAAAATTTAACCGCATTTATTTTTGCACCGCGGAACGTTTTTCAATGAATCAGTTTCGACGGACCGATTATACTGGAACACCAACTAGCGCTCCGGAGTCAAGACAACAACAAACCTTGGGTGCGTCTCAGTCAGCTCCCTAGTTCAGTAGTCAGGGCATGATCAGGGAGTCAGCCCATTGACTTATGTCTTGATTAGGGAACTATGGAGCTGATTGAGACGCAGGGCATGAGTGAACATGAACGAAGAAGCTGATGAGACCGCTTTGCTCGGCCCCGTGGATGGGAAATTTTGTTTTAAAAAACGAAAGAATGGAAGCGTCGTCAAGAGCACGGTTGTGTGCAAGCTATACAACAAGGAATTTGCATATCACCGCAGTACATCGAGCCTCAAATATCACAAATATGCTTTTGCTACACTTAATGGCAAACATTGCGCTGGTCTGCTGGACTGAAATAAATAAACAATATTTTGTTGATTAAGCTTATGTATTCAGTCATTATTCAATGGTATACTAAAAATACATGTGAAAAATTACTTCTCATTGTTCTCAGGTCAAATATTTATATGCGATTAAAATGCGATTAATTTCGATTAATTAATTACAAGGCCTCTAATTAATTAGATTAATTTTTTTAATCGAGTCCCGGCCCTAATATATATATATATATATATATATATATATATATATATATATATATATATATATATATATATATATATATATATATATATATATATATATATATATCAGTGCTACTTTTTTCATGGTAAAATCAGGCCTATACCCATACACTTTCCCAAAGTCATTGAGCTTTCACAAAGTCACATTTGATGTTTATTAGGTTGATGCGAAAATCTTTCTGAATTAAGATGCGCAACAGGAAACTGCACCTGAGCCTGCTTGAAACGGTGGCCTTGGGTTTGGTTCACGTGAAGCAATCATGATTAACTTGAAGTTAACTACTATTGATGTAACAAAAGAAAGGAAGAAACGAAAGAAAGATGGAACAAACAAACAAAAGGCGTAATGATAAACAAAGATGCATGAAAGAAGGAAAGAAAGAAGGAAGGAAGGAAGGAGGGAAAGAAACAAATTAAAGGAACAAAGAAACAAAAAGACAGAACAAACAAACAAGCAAAAGAAAGACAGACAGACATAAATAATAAAAGTTGGATTCATGTGAACTCAAGATAGAACACAATTTGTCAAACTGTGGTTCAGACAAAACAATCAAAGCAAGTGTGAAAAGAGCTGAAGAGTCTCAGGAACACAAGGCTACAGAGCGTGAGAAGATCTTCATCGTCCTCCTCCTCCTCCTCTTCTCCCCAGCGGCAGCCAATCTGCCTCGCTATGGGGTCGGTGGGAAGACAGCGGAGCTTGGCATGAGAGTACAGGACCGCATGTCTGGGATATACAAATGTCGTTTATCTTTCTGTCTCACACACAAACACTCTGAAAACGTTTTCGTCCCATGGCATGAACAAGACCAGCGGCGACCTCCATGTCTCTAGATGCTCATCCGCTCCACCCGAAACTCACTGCTATGAATCCTCTTCCAAAAGCTTATTCAGAGAAACTTTCTGTCATGTTTGCCAGGGGGGCACACAGAGAACGGATCCACAGATGAGGAAGACTCAACCATGACGTGCAAGATGAGGCAAGGATTTATGACTGGTAATTAGCATTAGCCTGCGCAAATTTCCTTGCAATGGACTGAGACAAATTACATGGACTGGAACCACAAGGCTCTCGAAAACCGATCCCACCTCACGGGTCCACCAAATCCCAGAGCTGGAACATGCCAAGAGTGGTTTGGAGCTGAAGGATCATGCACTTGTAAAACCAAAAAAATAAAAAATAAATACAAGGGCAGTGAAGGGTTAATGCTAGTCATGGCTATCCATCAGTCTCAAAGGCTTTTCCAATCGCTTCCCCCGTCCAAAAAAAAAAGAAGAAAAAGCGAGAACGCAAAGAGTAAAGGCGGTGGGGAGGGGGCACTTCAAAGCCTTGTCATCTGGCATTGCGAAGAGCTGGTTTGAATTAACTTCAATTCTCCTTTCTGTTTCCAAGTTCATGGTGAGAGTGCCTGGGCTTCTGGTTTTCATTAGAGCCAATTTTCTTATCTTTTTTCTCCCTACTTTCTTCATCCTAGGGTTGATCCCCTGCAAATGCAACGTGGCACTGGCTGGGTCTAAATAAGAAGGTGCTGCCCGTAAGGCATGCATTGTCCCGAGAGGCCCACAAAACATCTCGCTGAGGAGGAAACACGACGAGCAGGGGGGGAAAAAGATATGGGTGAAAAAGAAAGAGATGCATAAAGAGGGGAAAGTGATAAGTGAGAAGAATGTAAGAAAAAAGACAGACAGAAAGGTACAAAAGAAACAAACAAGCAAAAAAAAAAAAAAGCACAAAAAAACAAGGTGAAAAAAGAACGAACAAATAAACGAAAGAAAGATACCAAAGGAACAAACAAAGAAAAGACACAATTTGACAAAACAAAGCAAAAAAATAATAAAATATCAAAAGACAAAGATTAAACAAACAACAGAAAGAAAGAAACAAAACAGAAAAAAGACAAATAAAAACAGAGATACAAGACAAAACTAAAAGAAAAAGAAACAAACAAAAAAACAATAAAAAAAGACAGAAAGAATGACATAGAAAGGGTGCGATAAATAGAAATAAAATTAAAGGCAACAAAAAAGATAAAAATAAAGGATAAGAATGACAGAATGAAGAAAGAAAGAAAGAAAGAAAGAAAGAAAGAAAGAAAGAAAGAAAGAAAGAAAGAAAGAAAGGATGGCGTGAGCAGGAAGGCAGTAGACAGATATATATGAACTGTTATGTTCTCCCTCCTCAGTCTCGAGGGATCATTAAATCAAACGCTGAGAAACGTTTGTAAAGAGCAGCTGATGACAGAAAACGAGAGAGAGAGAGAGAGAGAGAGAGAGAGAGAGAGAGAGAGAGAGAGAGAGAGAGAGAGAGAGAGAGAGAGAGAGAGAGAGAGAGAGAGAGAGAGAGAGAGAGAGAGAGAGAGAGAGAGAGAGAGAGAGAGAGAGAGAGAGAGAGAGAGAGAGAGAGAGAGAGAGTGAACGTGGGTGGATCATGGGTGGAAGCCGGACAGAAGATAACTACTCTAGGAACACAACCCGATTACAGATCATTTCAAGTTTGAGTCAGTTAACATGGAGTTTCCTCTGACTCAGAATGAATCATGAGCAGATCTGCATGTAATTCGATTAAAATAATGGCTCAGGTACCTCAGTAACTCAAACAGTAGAGCATTACATATGCACTGAGCTACATGGATACTCTCGTGGCAAACGCTGCTGCTAATATGGCTTGGGTTATTCCACATCTGTGGTGCCATTTAACAACAGAATGGTTTTCAAAAATTAAACTCATCCATCCAACATTACTGTATTAAATTAATCTTACTGTATTATGTCCTCTTTTACAGTTTAATCAAGGTCATAAATGTAAATAATAATAATAATAATAATAAACAAACCACATGACCTTTAACCTAAATAATTAAAAAAGGTAATAATTTTAATTCGCATGTAATAGTAAAAAAATACTTGCAATATCCTAATTGAATCATTTATAATATATAATATAAATGATTATATTTATAATATTAAACATGATCAAAAAGAGTACCTTTCACATTTTAAATAATCAAAGACCTGCTTTTATGTAAATTATTAAATACATACTGAACAATTTAACTTTGTACTATGTTTATACATTTCTGAGATATATTTCACGTGCTAATTTTTTTACTTCTTTTAAAGTGATAATTAAAAAAAAATGCAAATAATCAATATTTGGTCATGTCATATAGGCAAAGTTAAATGCAGCGTTTAGGCTTATAGTGTGAAGGTGAGCTCAATGAGTGAAAGTGAGCGGTTGGCAACTCCAAGTAATATGGAAACAAAGCAAAACTATCTATTAAGGTAGATCTGCATCAAACTACAAAACGTATCAGACTTATTCTCAATGGCCAAACTGGAGCATCTTAATATGGGTGCTGATGCAGATCAGATCAGGAGGACATTTGGGGTCAGACTCAGCTGGCATCGCTTAGACCCTGCGTGAGGAAAAGCCGCTGAAGAGAGGTGAAGCGAATTTATCGAAGAGAGATTTATGACGACGGCCGGACAGATGGAGAGTGGGCTGATTGGGTCAAAGGGAGGGAGGTGGTCTGTTTTTTTTTTTAAAACAGGGAAGAGTGAGGACTATCCTATCTTATCGCCCTGCAGTGGGCCATATTTTAGCCATCTACCTGCCGGAGCAGCCTGAACGCGTTGGGCACGGAGGCCCCTCTTCAAAGAGCATCTCGAATCGGCCGTGCGCCCGCACTCGTTATTAATAGCCCCAAACACCAATGCTAATAGGGCTCAGCTTTACTGGCCCGCCATCAAAGACTCCCATCAGCCCCTGCTACAGATAAAAGGGACAGTTCAACGGATGAGCAGAGCTTATACAAATTGTTACAAGACACCATTCACCCACCCATTCTCCAACAACCCACCTACAGTTCATGGAAATCCCTGTGAAAATGGGGCTTTGCCTGGGGCTTTCACACTGTTCGGCTGTCATATGAGAGTGTGTTAGTGAGCAATAATAAGCCGGTGAATTGGTTTGGCTCTGTACTAAAACCTAGTGAGCTGCCTATATTTTAAGGGAGCATAAAATTACTGAAATGCTAAAAAAGTATGCATAATTATTCAAAAATATCTTATTTTGACCAAAAGTTAAGGCAGTATCATGTTTATTAGGGATGTGATTAGGGATGACACTTGCCCTGCGTCCCAATTCGCATACTATCCATCCTAAATAGTATTCGAAAATAGAATTAGTATGTCCCAAATCATAGTATGTTGAAAAGAGTATTCCAAAGATTCCTGGATGGTTTACTATTTCCGGTCCGAATTCGAAGTATGAATCGATGGGCACTCAAACGGCTGATATTGCTCACAACCCACTGGTCACCCGAGGTCGTATGGGGATTCGATTAGAACTACAAACGCGGATAAAAAGCGTTAAAAACTACAAACATGGTGGATGTGCGAGTCCAGCGGTTAAGTAGAGAAGTTTAGATAAAGGGGTTTGAGTGACCAACTATCAATATTTAACCTGACAAAAATATATTTATTCAGTGTTGTCCACATTATATTTCACCTGCAGCAGCATTGTGAACTTTTGTAATGACATGTTTGGCCATTACCTTTTAAATGCATCATTATATTTAAACTGCAAACACATGAGGAGAGTCTCTGCATTAAAGACCCACACATGGCAGATCAACGAGCGGCTACATTTCTCTCCGAAACGGTAGGAGATTAATCTGCATGTGGAGGATTTGAACTGTGACGAATCTGACGATGCCTTACAGGGCAGATAAACGGTGACAGGATGCACGTAACTAAGCGACAGAGTCCGTTAAAGGTGGCGAAGTAGTATGTCCCGAAGCTTGCATACTTTTCTGCTACACACTCAAAAGTATATACTTTTTCTTCACAAAAAGAGTACAAACTTTTAGGACGTAGTATTAGTAGGCGAATTGGGACGCAGTGATGGTCAGGTGGAGCCGGGTATTGAACCACCAACCTTCCGGTTTGTAGACAATCTACATGAACCACTGAGCCACTGTCGCCGTGGGCAAGTGTTGTAACGGGTGTTGATACACCGCGTATGTTTGGAAATGTCACACCCCGCACTGTGAGCTTCAACCCAGTGGCAACCTCCCCCAGTTTCTGTTGAAGCCAACACGGAAGTGAATAAACTGTAATTCATCGACTGGCCGCTAGGGACAGGCTCCAGAAGGGAGCAGAATCTCATTGAGCCCCATGTTAAAATTCACAACTACACAGCAAAAAAACAAAACAAAACGTGTTTAAAGTCTGGTAAAAATTGTGGTTTTGGTCTATACGGCTAATTTTGCCCTTAATGCCAACTGTGAAGGGGGGAGATTTTTTTTTATAACTCATTCGTTTACATTATATAAAACCTTAAAGTTCTGCATAAAAAAGGGCATGGCCACTTTGAGTGTCAGATGGAAAGCCATTTATCTGCCGTCTATAGTCATTGCGTCACCTCAGCTCCGCTCACATCCCGCCTCTTTGCCCATTTTCTGTTATCCGGGCGTGACTTGTGATGACGCACTGCTAAGATGGCAACGGCCAGCACGTCTCTACTTTATGCTTCAGAACGGCTCTTCGGAATCCTATGGAGGACATCATGGACACTGCGTCCATATTTTTTTACAGTCTATGGCTTCAGCACACTACTAAAGCAACTCATCCAAGCAGATTAAGAATGCAGTGCCATAATTTCTCTGAAAAAATTGACAAAATGACAATTATAAATAGAATTCAATAACAAAACATGCCAATAAACTGTGTTAAATCTAACTAAAACTGACCAGTGCTTTTAATACTTGTGTCTTTTGTATTTGTTTGCTCTTTAGAGTATCATTTAGTTCATTATCCAAATCTACTAAAATATTGTGATACAAAACTGAGTTGAGTTGCGTTGATAGCAGGGCAGCTTACTAGGTTTTGAAACACAGCACTTATCTTTGAAAAAAGAATTTCATAAAAAAGTTTTTTTTATGTCTCTCCTGATAAAAAAGAAAACGTTAATTGATCCAGCTGATCAAACTGAAGTATGTTTTCCTTGCAGCTCTTCAGAGCCTGTTAGATTTATCCAGCATTCTCAATCGTCACATCCTATTCTACAGTGGTAAAATATAGTCCTTCTACTGGCTGTGAGGTCATTGGGGTAGCCCATCCAATAAAAGGACACTGCCTTGCGATAAATTCAGCCCTAAACAGGCCAGTCTCTGCCACATGTGCTCACATAAATTCTCTTACCGTGCAGCTGGTGGTAATATAAATAGGTTGAGGGAGTAAATAACTATTCAATGAAAGAAATATACAACAAAAACAGTGAGGCAAATATATCTGGACATTAGTTATAAGTGCGTTTTTCATCAATATGATTCTGCTGCTCAAACTGGAGCCATTCTGAACGTTTTCAAAAATAAAAAGAAAAAAGAAAAAAAGAAAGCCAATTCTGTGCGAGAACCATGGCTTTAGCAGCGACCACTAAAACCTGCTGGTCTCGAACCAGGAACAAATAACATCAGTGTCTGAAGGGGATAATGTCCACATGAATGAGTTTTTAATTAGACGTTTGCTTTGTCTTAAAATGCATTAAAATGTATTTTGTCTTGAAATCTGCCACTACACTAAGAAAAAACAAACACTTGTTTTAAAGATACAATCAATTCAAATAAGTCTTTATATCGTATGCAGTGTTGTTTCTGAAGTAAATGTCTTGTTTTAAGATTTAATTTTCCATTTAACTGGAAAGTTAGACAACAAAAGTGATGTGATTCACATGCAGTTGGCAGACACTGCTCCTATTTTCATTGTGTTTTAATACTTGCAAACAAAGACCACCATATACTATGCGCAGTTATGAGGACCTGCTTGTTTTGGTGTAAAAGAGGAGTAGGGGTGACAAAGATACCTGAATGCTGCTAGATAATCCGCATCACCCATGGGTGGCTCCAGACCTCCAGTGAAGGCCATGTTCACGTTAAAGCCCACACCTGGACCAGTGCCCACCTATAGACAGACAAAAACAAGACACAAATACAGTACAACTTCAATTGAATGTGTGTAGTAAACTCTCAGGATTACTGGAGCAGATGAGCAAGAGTTATGAATCATGCACATTCAAGCAACCTCAGGGAAACCTCTAAATTAAGGCTGATGTCAGAGAGCCAATACAAGACAAATCCCAACAATTACGACCAGAGTTAAACTGTAATGAGGTTTTATTCAAAAGCCAAATGGACTTTGACTAATACCAGAATTTAGGGATATATCTGAGTCAATTAAATTTCAATCCCCTCATTAGTTCAGAGGCAGGAGCTGACTTAGCGGATTAATGATAACGAGCATTAATTATAACTGGGAAAAACGGGAGTCAAGGGGAAAAGCAGAACACAACTGTCTTTTGCTCTGCTCATGTCAGGTTGACATGGAATGTATATTAAATATTCACAATAGGTTTGTTTGCATATATTGAATTGGTGTTTGTGTATATATATATATATATATATATATATATATATATATATATATAAATTCAATTCCATGTCAATAAATACAATATATAATATATAAATAAATACATAAATAAAACTTGATTTGTGAGTGCATCTGCGCAGTCACATGGCCAACGTCACAAATTTCTTTGTTGGATAAATAATTATATAAAATAGCAATATATTAATAATTTTATCTTAATGTTTGCCAATGTATTATTAGTTTACACATTTTTTTTAGGTTTAACCAAGATTTTGATTCTTTATTTTATTTAGTTTTTATGTTGTATTCCTTGTAGTTTAAATGTACATTAAAATGATGATTAAATTGTGGTTCTTACTGAAAAAAAGTAAATACATGCATTCTTTGATATACAGCACCACTCAAAGGTTTGTGGTCAATATGATTTTTTTTTTCTTTGAAAGAAAATAATACTTTCATTCAGCATTAAATTAATCAAAAGTGACTTAAAGACTTTTCTGTACATTGTTACAAAAGAGTCCTATTCATCAAAGGATCCTGAAAATAAATGTATCGGTTTCCACAAAACTATTAAGCAGCAAAACTTTTTTCTGAAGGATCACGTGACACTGAAGACTGGAGTAATGATGCTGAATCACAGGAATAAAGTGCATTTTAAAATATAATAAAAACTAAAGCAACTTTAACTGTTTTTTCCCTATATTTTTGATCAACCACACACAAGGGAAGCATAAGTCTTTTTTCAAAAACATAAAAATATGTTACCACCAACCACAAGCTTTTGAACATAAAATAACGTCAGAAGGCACGTAAAGCCCACCTCATCGGGGGCTCCGCTGCCAGGGAAGAAGTTCCCATCGTCGTAGCGATGGAGAGACAGATACAGGACATTAGGATCACTGTAGAAGGCCTGTTGAGTCCCGTTGCCGTGGTGAACATCCTATGGAACAGCACAAACAATTCATGTCATCTGTTCTATACTAAAGCAATCATTCATCTAGTCAAAACAACAATATTTGGTTAAGCAATGTAAAAATCAGATGCTGCAAAAAGACATGCCGTCACTCTGGTGTATTCACATTGAAATAAAAAGGGTGTAAAATCTATTCTGAGCCGCCTGTGATGCAGGAGGACAGTTTAAGAGCTGTATTCTTTTGTTGATTTCTTTCATGTCTGCCACTACATGTCACGGTCAGCTTCCCCGTAAACAGCAGGTCTGTCAGAAGGGCCGTGTGACAGACAGGAGGAAATGAAAAGCATTTTAAAAGGAAACCCTAATGACCCCAACAGAGCTCTGCCCTGACGCCACCTTTCTTCTTGTGCATGTGGACACATTACAGGCTACCGCTGACCCAGGATGAGACCGTCCCACATACCATAAACTATTATATTGTTTTTTACTGAAAATACATTTTAAAATATTTTAAGTATTTTTATTATATAATCATAACATATATGAAAATACAAATATATATAACAAATCCTTTTCCACAGTCATGGCACTGGTTATGTTAGCACTATAAATATTTATTAAATACGTTATTATAAAGTATATACAGTATGTATATAGAATGTATACACAATTTTTATTTATTTAATTAAGTGAAAGGTTCATGCTTTCATCACCAGTAGGGTGGACTATTGTAATGGCCTTCTCACCGGCCTTCCCAAAAAGACCATTAGACAGCTGCAGCTCATACAGAATGCTGCTGCCAGGATTGTGAGCAGAACCAGAAAATATGACCATATCACACCAGTCCTCAGGTCTATACACTGCCTTCCAGTTACATCTAGGATCGATTTTAAAGTACTACTACTTGTTTATAAATCTCTCAATGAGCTAGGACCTCAATACATCGCAGATATGCTGATTAAATACAAACCCAACAGATCACTCAGATCAGCAGGATCAAGTCAGTTAGAAATACCAAGAGTTCACTCAAAGCAGGGAGAGTCTGCCTTTAGCTATTATGCCAGCCGCAGTTGGAACAGATCAGATGTGCTCCAACAGTAGCCACATTCAAATCCAGACTCAAAACACATCTGTTCAGCTGTGCATTTACTGAATGAGCTCTGTGCCGCTGTACGTCCGACTGATTGCACCTTATCTATGCATCATTTTTTTAAATTCTTTTTATAACTGTTTTAGTTTACCTTTGTTCTTTTCTTTGGTTATCATCATTTTATTATTTTTAATTCTCTTTACATTCTATTCTTTTTCTTATGCATTTTTATCCTCTATATTCCTTTCTATGTAAAGCACTTTGAATTGCCATTGTGTATGAAATGTGCTATATAAATAAACTCGCCTTGCCTTGCCTTAAGTTTTTAAATATTGAATGCAAATGAATATATATATATATATATATATATATATATATATACACACACACACACACACACACACACACACACACACACACACACACACACACACACACACACACACACACTTTTTCCACTGTCATGGCACTGATTTTGTTAGCATAATCATTTAATTTATTAAATACTGTATTATAAATCATACATAATAACCAATTATTAAAATATTTACTTTTTTATAAATTAAAAATGATTAAAAAAAGAAATCCCCACCCCCCACCCCACATTATGGCACTGGTTATTCTAGCAAAAACCCCCAAAAAATGTGCGATAAAAGATGCCCATGGACATTTACTGTAAATAATGCTTGTCATTCTTTATACAGTATATGAAACAACAGTTTCGTGTTCTGGAATCACTTTGAAAATGGTGTTTATTTTGTGTTTGGTTACTAGTGGCAGAGAAATATGAAAAATATATTTTTCTTAAAGGGTTACTTCACCGCTTTTTCATATTAAACTATGTTATTCCCTTAACTAAAACGAGTTGATACATACCTCTCTCGTCTCAGTGCGTGCTCTTAATCTCTCTGACGCGCGGTGACAATCTGATAGCATTTAGCTTAGCCCACTAAGCCCAGTTCATTCACTATGGAAACAAACAGAGATCAAGTTAGAAGTACCAAACACCTCCACGTTTCCCCTATTTAAATACAGTTACACGAGTAGTTGAACGATCAAGTATGGTGACAAAATAAAACGTGGTACTGCTCTAATCGGATTAAAAAGGAGAACTATAATGTATGGCGGATTAGCACTTCTGAGAGTACTTCGGCTCGGCGCAGTAAAAAGTCCCGGCCGAAACATCTTTCCTCACACCTCCCCCTCACTCTCTCATTTCTGTCAATAGGGAGATGTGAGGAAAGATGTTTCGGCCGAGACTTTTTACTCCGCCGAGCCGAAGTACTCTCAGAAGTGCTAATCCGCCATACATTATAGTTCTCCTTTTTAATCCGATCAGAAAAGCGCCACGTTTTATTTTGTCACCATACTTGATCGTTCAACTACTCGTGTAACTGTATTTAAATAGGGGAAACGTGGAGGTGTTTGGTACTTCTAACTTGATCTCTGTTTGGTTCCATAGTGAATGAATGCTATTAGATCGTCACTGCATGTCAGAGAGATTAAGAGCACGCACTGAGACGAGAGAGGTATGTCTCAACTCGTTTAAGTTAAGGGAATAACATAGTTTAATATGAAAAGGCAGTGAAGTATCCCTCCAAGTAAGAAATTTTGATTTCATGAAAAAAAAAAAAAACATATATACAACCTAATTGAGTGTGCACTTACCCAGTCTACAATGAGAACCTTGCTGACGTTGAGTCTCTGCTGTAGGAGTTTGGCTGCAATGGCGACTGAGTTGAAATAGCAAAACCCCCTGTTATGTCAAAAACAAAAGCAAAAAAAAAAAACAGTGGGTGAGAGAGAGAACACAGAACCAGGGCAGTCAGCTGGTGTGTGTGATCTATTGTGGAGGGCCTGATCGTGTGCATTTGTGAAGTGGACCTCCTGGCCTGATGGATTGTCTCATTTCGCTAATGACACGATTCACCCACTGCGTCCTGGCTTGACATCAGAGCGTAAGAACAGGACCTGGCCCACGGCCCACGGCAGAGGCACCAAACCTCAGTCGGCTCCCCAAACACGGCATCGATGGAACAATCCTTTTATTTAACCTTTCACCATAGAGACTGAGGAACACTCGTTTACTTTAACCTTTCCGTAATGAGGGAGACGCACTGGGAATAAAGATGGGAGGAGCAGCTGTGACGCTCCAGCCTTTTAGAGCAGCAAAGCTCAGCAATTAGAGGGAATTTAGACCCACATTAATGATACCTGACATTCACTTGGATAAACCATCAGGCTTCTAGATAAATAAAATTGAATCCAAGTTGCCTGAGCTTAATAGCGGAACATCGTGTACCCAAACATCTCACAACAGTATGCCAGATCAGGAATAAATTGGATAAAAAAAGTCCAAAGTAGGCCCTGAAACGCTTACAAAATGAATCATGAAATCAAGTTATTATGTTTCAGGATTTGGTCAGTAAAAGGAAGCACTAAATGTTGAATGACAATGTTGAAGTCAAAACTAATGGTCACTTTATAAGAGATTTGCATTTGTTACCACAATTTGAGGAATGTTCAAATACAGTGATTGTAGTTATGATCGTGTGTTTATCAAAATAAACTAAAAATAATATTTTTTAGATATTTTTTAAATAAATATAATAAAAAGATAGCTGTTTTGGGACTTAGTGCCCTATTTTACCGATGTAAGCACATGGTCTGAATTGCATGGCACAGGTGCACTTAGGGCGTGTCCGAATCCACTTTTGCTAGTTTAACGCTGGAAAAAATGGTGGGTGCACTTGGTGCATGGTCCAAAGGGGTTGTACCTAGTCTCTTAATGAGTCATGAGTATCATATCGCCATTCCCTTTAAAAGGCAGTTGAGCTTGCACCATGGCGGATTCGCTATTTACATGGTGGAATTTGTGAGCAGAAAGACTGAACACTTATCCAGAGAGGAATCCTTTTATATTTAATATTTTAAAAAATGTGTATGCCGTGTCTGTGTGTGTGTAATTAGCAGGTGTGTATGCACCTGCTTTTGAAATTACACAAAAAATGCTGCGCTATTGATTTAGACTAGGTTTTTGTTAGTCAGTGGCGTGCAACTAACACACACACCTCAAAAAAACAAACATGCCAACAATGCGCCTGAACATACCTTGTGTTCATAAGCAAAAAGATGGGTGGGAGTGCATTTGGTATTTAAACATCATGGGCGTTATCATGAAAATGCGTCGGGCTGTTGTTACAGATATACTGAAACATATTTAGCCCATAAATTAAAGAAAAAGAGTATATGTTTTTATAATTACTTTCCCTCAACTTATCTTTGGTAACAGGTTTGATTGTTTGAGTTTGAGTCACAATTGCAGTGATTCTTTCACTTAGAATAGGAAAAATTGTGTGATTACAAGATTGTGAGCACAGCTAACCAGCTATTTTTTTCATTTATTAATTAAATATTTCATTAATTTAAACACTGAATGAATCTAAAATAAATATGCGTCAAAATTATTTGCTGTATTTTACATTTAAATGTATGTATTTTTAAATTGTGTGTGTTCCCTGGAAATCAAAACTCTGAAGTCGAGCTAAAGGAACACCCTTTTATTATTGGATCCAGAAAAGACACACCAAAGTCTACCTTCATGAAAAAATTGCTGTTTACAACTCATGCTAGCCCTTCCAAATAAAACTGGCGTGAGTCTGTGTAGAGATAAGATTGGCCTACTGTGCTGTATTCACCTCACCGACAATTTGCATTACTGTACCGAAGCCAGCGAGAGCGCTGGAAGTCCTGTAGTCTTGGCCAGGCGATCCACTGCAGAGCTGGAATTCATTTGTGTGAGAGGATAGTGTGTATAACACTGATTTATGATGCTGTGCGTGTGTTTGAAGTGGATGCTGACATCGGCTATGGGGTTTATTTTGAGATCTCAGAGATACAGTGAAAACGTACATGGGAGTGCTCTCCTCAGCGTGGTGTCCTGGAGGTCGAACCACAGCAAAGCCGTTCTGTGAACACAAACACACACAGCGTCTTGGACTTTAGAAGACAGATATACAGAAGCACCTTGACACAGTAGGGGCATCCCAATTCACGTACTTATGTACTATTATGTGCCGTTTTGTATAGTGTTATGCTGTTATATAGTAAAAGTAGTGTTCTCACTGAAAATCCCAAATAGAAAAAGTACACTTTAAATACCCGGATGATGCACTTAAAGGGGAATGACAATTCTGTCATTATATAGTCACCTTCAAATTGTTTCAAACCTGTATGAATTTCTTTCTTAGAAGATATTTTGTAGGATATGTTTAACCAAACAGTTGATGGACCCCATTAAAGGGTTAGTTCACCCAAAAATGAAATTTATGTCATTAGATGACCCTAATGTTGTTCCACACCCGTAAGCAGGGCCGGCGTTTGCTATAGGCGAGCTAGGCGGTCGCCTAGGGCGACAATTGTGTTAGGGGCGCGAGCGCGCTCTAGTGCCGCCCATTACTTCCCATTAAGCATATAATCGGAACAAGCGAAATACAACATTATGTTTATTAAACATGATCATCATAGGGCGCCCCCTCAGCCACACGTTTAATTACTTATCAACCTGATTATTAAGTTCAGGCGTTAGTTCAGGCAAGTGCTCATCTTGCGCGTTCATCAAAAATGAGGCGTCTAAACCCCGCGGATGCACATGGATGGGAAAAAGAGAAAAAAAGAAAGGAAGAAAATCGAAAGAAAGCCCAGTATAGAGGTTAGACTTCTTATCTCAGCCAATAAGTTGTCAAACAAAATAAAATTACTTAGTATCAATCTTATCAACTAATATTTATTTTATGAATATTATTAATATTGTCACTAGCTATCACCTGCTAGTTTTCTACATAATTACTATACGTATTACAAACATAACTTCACTGAGAATAATCTACAATAACCTACATGGATGTCATTTAAATATCAAAAGTCCAGTTCGTTATGAATATGGATAACGTATGCACGTTATTTATGAAAAGTAGGCTACAAATGCTCTCTACGTGGGCGTCGGAAGGAAATAAATACGGCCTCTCTGTTTTTTTTGTTTTTTTTACTAGAGCAGCCTAACGATAGATGCCATATTATATACATTAAAGACAAATATGCTGTGTTCACCAAGTTCTGTACAGTGGCTGTGGTGTAGTGGTAAGACGCATGGTATCAAGATTTGATGCAGGTCGATCAGAGGTTCGATCCCACCTTTTGCCACACTCGCTCTATTCCCTTTTCACATATCAGATCGGAAAGGCATTTATTTTCAATAAAAAGTGAGAAAATGTTTGAAAAGTGGAAATAAAGCGTAGAACGTGTTTAATAATAAGTGTTTCTCGGTTAGGGGTAGGCCTAGGAAAACAGACATGTGCTGAATTAGAGATGATAAAAGTGAGTGGGGTGGAGGGAGAAGAAAAGACAATGCTGAATAAAGTCGTAGTTTTTGTTATTTTTGGACCAAAATGTATTTTCAATGCTTCGAGAGATTCTAACTAACTAACTGATGCCACATATGGACTACTTTGATGATGTTTTTATTCCCTTTCTGGACATGGTCAGTATAGTGTGCATACACTTGAACACGCTCTCGGACTAAATATAAAATATCTTAAACTGTCTTCCGAAGATGAACGAAGGTCTTATGGGTGTGGAACGATATTAGGGTGAGTCATTAATGACATCAATTTCATTTTTGGGGGAACTAACTCTTTAATGTCCATAGCATTTGTCAATGGGGTCCATCAACTGTCTGGTTAGATTGATTGATGCTTTATTGAAACTTTACAGGAAATTATGTAAATTATGTTACCAACATTCTTCAGAATATCTTCTTTTTAAAAATGATTTCATATGGGTTTGGAACACCTGAAGGTGACATAATTTTCACCTTTGACTCTTAACAAAATAACCTTATAAAATTCCTACATACATGTATAGTGCATCATTTGTGTGAATGTATAATTTTATTAACAAACATTTTAAAATAATTTAATGGGAGATTAATGAAATAAATTTGAATGTATTTAGTTTAATCTTACATTAATGTGTGTTATACTAAAGAGAAGAAATGTAAGATAAAATAAAGGGAAAATTACAATTAAATAAAACAATATAATTCATAACAGCTTAATTTGAAATATATAAATGTTTGAATGAATGAATGAATGAATAAATAAATAATTACATCTATACATAAATGTGATACTCTGAAATTATCAGCCTTGCTTTATTACAGTAGTGATCACTAAAAATTATGGAAATATTTTAAAGAGATAACACTAGAAAACAATTTCTAGGCAATTATAATTTAGTAAATAACAATATAAAAAAAGTAAATAAAAACACCTATATTTCAAGATTTCACTTTATTATTCAGATATTTATTGAAAGTTTGATGTAATAATGGTTCATTTAAGTTAGATTTTTTAAGTAGCTTACTTAAAATGATCACAACGACGGACAGTACATCCTTCCTTATTCTTTTTTTATTAGCTGTGATTTATCATTTGATGCAGCAGTTTGCTTTGAGTGAGGACTCAACACTGGAGCTTGTTGCACTGCACCTGGCTTGGACACAGTCTAGCGGAGGTATGCTAATGAATGTGGGTTCATTTACAAAAACATAATTCCAAAGTGATTCTTGGAAGCATCAGTCAGACTTTCAGTCCTGTCCCTCCTTTACCTCCTCACAGCTAATGCCTTTCCCATTCGGGCTGGTGGACAATAAAGCTCAGTGGATGCTACCTGCCTCCCCGCGGCTATCGAGAGCAAGAGGACTTTAAGTCTGCTAATGCGTGATACTACATCACCTCACACTGGGCCGCCTCCAGCTGCCTGATTTTATTATCCTTCCTCACTTCAGAGGATATTATTTTATCCAGAGATAGATAAAGAAAAGATTGCAGCTGGTGCATTATGTAGGTGTACTGTGTTTTTCTGGGCATGCTTAGGGCTGAGGCATTTTTTTGTTGTTGAGCCGTGTCATCTGTGAATGCGATGCTAGACGTATTTCGGTGTGTTCAGGGAGATAAGCGGAAATCCCACTTGTGAAACGCATAATTCAGACCTTAAATTCTGACTGGATGTGCATTAAACGTACACCTGTGACCAGTGAGTGTGGTCTTACCCTCAACTCTCCTGAAGCCACCTTAAAGACCAGATCCACGACTGATCCCACAGCCAGACGAGCAGCACTGGACGAGTGGACTTCATTCCAGATAGTGTCACTGTCAACCTGTGAACACACACAAGCACATGTCTGTTGCATTTAGGCTGCAGATGATCCAATGCTGGGAATGCTGTCAAACGTGACTGTTTGTTCATTTACTCACATTCATTCAAATGCAAGAGCAATTGTAAAAACAGATCATAATAATGATAAAAAAAAATTAAAAAAAATCAGTTTATGAAACTAATTAAGCCAGCAGATATGATTTATATCTTAAAGGGATAGTTCACTTTGCAATGAAAATTCTGCCATCCTTTACTGACCCTCAAGTTTTTTCAAACCTGCATGAATTTCTTTCTTCAGCTGAACACAAGGGAAGATATTTTGAAGAACGTCAGTAACATAACAGTTAACTGGAGCCACTGACTTCCATCTTCCCTTGTGTTCAGCTGAAGAAAGAAATTCATACAGGTTTGAAACAACTTGAGGGTGAGTAAAAGATGACAGAATTTTTATTTTAAAGTGAACTATCCCTTTAATATACTATTGTATGTCTTATACTTAAAAATGTAGAAGTGAGTCCAATATAAAATATATAATAAAACATAAATTAAATACATACACACACGCAAATATGTATAATAAAATATTATATGAATACTACATTTAAAATATTAAATATAACAACAAAAAAGAATAAATGACTACAAATAATAAAGAGAAGAGGGTAGTGTCATTTGATGTTATTATTATTGAAGTTAACATGTATATACTTTTTTATCCTTTACACAATACGTTCTTGTATTTGTTATAATTTAAAAATATATAACAGAAAATAAAATGGTTGACAAAAAAGGTAAAATAAACCAATTTTAAATATTATATCAAATATTAAAAACAAATTATTAATAAAAAATAGTAAATAGTATTGTGCATTTGAGGTTATTAAGATGCATTGTTTGCTACATACAAATCATTAGTCCTATTTTGGTTATTCCAGTTGTAGTGTACTTAAAATCATTGTATTTAGAGCAATGGCTAGTCAATTAAATGGTATGGGCAAATATGGCACCCTCATTTAGTAAAACAATGAACAATATTCAGCAGTTTGTATAAGATGTCTCTCCTCAAGAAGCCATGCATGCATGATGAAGAGGGAAAGAGTCTCGCACCAGTGATTTCTCACTACTGACGGACGACACAAGAGAGAAGCGAGACGTTTGTTCAAGCGGACGGCAAACAGAACCAGAGAGGCTTGAGTACACGAGGCCCGAACACCCAACCGTTCCCAAACATCCTCTTATTTACCATTCTCATTCTCACAGAGATGCTTAATTGCCCGGCAAGCAGGAAGAGAAAACGCCACGCCGAGATTGACCCACAAAGAAGCCAGAGGTCTGTTCGACACCTAATGTACAACCCGAAGGACACAAGCATGCTGGAAGTTTAGGGCAGACAGGCTAAGAATGCAAGTTTATTCTGTGACATGAAGGCAAATAGTGGCGGGAGAGACTGGCTCGGAAAGGGGGGTATTGCCAGAATGCTTAGAGACAGAAAACAGCCATTCATCAGGCACTAGTGATTATGCTCACACACGTCTGCCCTACAGCCTGCAATTACTGCACAAATGAACACACACACACACACACACACACACACACACATGAGCACAGTGCACTTAAATGGGGTCATGGGTAAAACAGGGAATAATTCATGAGGTGTAAACTACGGCTCTACAGATCAACAGGTGCTCAAAGAGCAGAATAACATCTTTTACACGGCAAGTTTGATATGAAGTGCCATTAATAATTAATAGTGTTTAGCCATGACAAGCATCAACATTCCTATTGCTCGTAACTGGGGATAGGTAACCTCGGCATGAATGAGACCTGGGGACAGGTGCATTAACTTAACCATTATGCTAAGACTGTGTCTAGAGTGACCAACAAGCAGTCTTACTTTTCGGATTCAAATGAGACCTGTGTGAAACTGACTTGAAAGAAGTTATGAACAGCATTAAAGAACAAATGACAACTTATAAGACTAGCCTTGGTAGTTTAAGCAACCAGTACCTGGAATCCACATATAAAGACCAGAATGTCATAAAAACTTGAGCCATTAAGTAATCTCCATAACCAAAATAGCTCTTATATTAGATTGCTTAGCATAGAGCAATAATGCTCATACTTTTTTTCAGAAAATGTACAAATCATTTTTTAAAATATTTAAAATATTTTGTTGCTGTTTTTTAACAGTAAAAATAATATTAAAAAACTATTTATTTAAATAAAAAAATCTATTTATTGTAAAATGTATAATATATAATTATATAATACATAATTTCTGGTTTAAAATAAATACAAATAATATATCAAAAATGTATACATTAAAATACATTTTATATATATATATATATAATGCACACACACACATTTTTTAATAAAATAAATATTTATATTTTCTGTAGTACAATGTGCATTTGTTCCGAAAAAAAAAACCATCAAGTGCCTGTTTTATGTGATTTTATTTAGCTATTTTACGTATTTAAAATTATACAACATTTATATTTTTTGAATACAACAATTATAAACATTAAATTATAAATGACAGTATAATAATTTGTAATAATATATAATATAAAAATACTGTTGAAATAAATATATAAAAGTAATTCAATTATTCAATAATTTTTTAAGTGTTATATTTTATGTTGCTGTTTTCAATATTTAAAATTATATAATTATATAATTATATAAAAATATTATATATTATACATTAAATATTATACATTAGTTTACTATAATTTATTAATATATATTACTATAATTTATTAATTTAATATATATATATATATAAATACTGTTTAAATACACACACAATTAATTAAAATGTGCAAATAATTATTGCATACAATATTAAATAATATTGCAAACAATATTAAGCTAACTTTTAAATAAAAAGGGGATAAAAGCTTTTCCCCTTTGGCTTTCTGTGGTTCAATGTGCATTGCACAGAAAAATAGGCAATGATACAAACTTTTATATATATATATATATATATATATATATATATATATATATATATATACTGTACAATGCATTTGAACTAGTGAAAGAAATGTTTTTAAAATTGTGCAAGTTACACAAAAAGTCTTGTTTTGAACATCTCTAACAGACAGCCAATAAAACATCTCTCTCCTCCACGCCATCATCACGCTCTAGCTGCAGTACGGTTCTCTAATAAACCACCTGCAAACACTGCACTCATTTCTGTTAAAGTGCTCGAAACATCTAGAGGGAGGAATATTAGGACAGTCTGCATGAGGACGGGAGGCCTGAAATAAGCACTTAATGAAACAACAAGCTGGCAACAAGAAAGACGGAGAGAGGGAAGTGAGAAATCTGGAGAACCGCTGAGGCGCTCCGAAGGGGTTTACGAACCCGGGTCTCCCTCTCAGCATACAAATCCTACATCCATTTATGAATTCAGCTTTTCAATGGCATGAGCGCTCAAGGGCAACGTAAAAAAACTCTGGCCTTTTCAAGCTCCGCCAAGAACGACTTTGTCACGAATTACAAGCCCGTGGTGCATTTCAAAAAGAAAAAAAAATGAATCGGGGGACAGTGAGAGAGAAAGCTAGGGAAATGAGAGAGAGTGAGCTAATGAAAGAGAGCACGATGAAGGAATATAGTGTAGAAATAAATGGAAAAGAGAGCAAAAGGATGTGAAATATAGAAATGTGACTTCAATGGGATTTCTAGGATATAAGTCTTTGAGTCTGGAGTGAAACGCTGATGTCTTATAATACTGCCTACACTGGCAGAGCCACTATAAAACACTAATGAGAATAAATAATACAAAAGAAAAACACTGAAAAGTCATTTTTATGACATCAATCTTTCAATATTGTTGCCGTTAAAACCATTAAGCATTAGCGCACATTTAGCACTATATGTAGTTTAAAGCAAATGAAAAAAAAAAAAAAAAACTTGGCAAAAGACATGAAACCCTTCAGCGTGGCCCGTGGTGTAAAGGCGGTTTGGGGGTGCAGGTCTCGGGCAGGGCTGGGGAGCGTGTTGGAATGAACAAGCACAGTTTATCTTCACCCTGACAGGCTAATTTTTGGTCTAGAGATGCAGGAAGACAACAATTTTGTTCCATTTCCATAAAAGAGTCCAGAGCCCTTCTGTTTCTCACCATTGAGCTCAAAGACTGTGACTTCAGCCAGACGGGATCGCCTGCCATTTATCAGTCCCCCCCAACCGCCCTGCCTGAGGTCACTCCATTACACACACACACACACACACACACACACACACACTTTAAAATTTACTGTTTTATGGTTTTATTTTCTCTTATGCTAACTAAGGCATTTGTTTAATCAAAACCAGTAAGAAAAAAAATGTAATTACATTATTATTCCAATACACATAACTTCACCAACATCCACCTCATTGCGTCTGGAAGCACAAATACAGCACAAAACAGCACAATCATCATATTAGTCTGATTTCTGAAGGATCATGTGACACTGAAGACTGCAGTAATGATGCTAATTTTTTTTTAGCTTTGCATCAGTTCAAATAGAAAACAGTTATTTTAAATTGAAATATTATTTCACAATATTACTGATTTTATTGTATTTTTGATTAAACAAATGCAGCCTTGGTGAGCAGAAGAGACTCAAAAACATAAAACAAAACTTTTCCAAACTTTTGACAGGTAATATTTATAGACACACACTACCATTCAAATGTTTGAAAGCTGCGTTTGATTAAAAATATAGCACAAACAGCAGTATTGTGGAATATTATGACAATGTAAAATATCTCTTTTCTATTGAAATATATCGCAAAATGTGATAAATTCCTCTGATGTTAAAGCTGAATTTTCAGCATCATTACTCCAGTCTTCAGTGTCACATGATCCTTCAGAAATCATTCTGATATGATGCTTTGCTTTCCAAGAAACATATTATTATTATTATCAATGTTAAACACAATTGTGCTACTTTATATTTGTTTGTGGAAACCATTTGATATTATAAAAAGTTTTATAATTATGATTATTATTTGTTGAAAATAAGAATTTAATTATGTAACGGTAAAATATTCCTGTCTTTATATTTTGCGTATAAAATGTTGTTTCCAGGTGGTCAGATTAAATAGTCTTTTGATCCAATATACACTTCCTCTCCTATGATTTTGCGTGATTAGATGTGTATAGCAACTACACATATTTGGAACTAGTTCAATGTTAAAATGAACAGAAACAGAACGAAACTTGAGGAGTTTGTTAGAAGAGCTCACACAAAATGTATTACATGTATATTTCTTTGATTACTCCTTCAGGGTCGGTCAGAAATCTTGGAGTAATCTTTGATGACCAGCTGTCCTTCAAAGACCACATCTCGAAGACGGCTCGGTCATGCAGGTTTGCATTGCACAACATCAAGAAAATCAGACCGTTCCTTACGGAGCATGCAGCACAGCTTCTTGTCCAAGCCCTGGTCATTTCTAGACTTGACTATTGCAATGCGCTTCTGGCTGGACTTCCATCTTGTGCAATCAAACCGCTGCAAATGATCCAGAACGCTGCAGCACGTCTTGTCTTCAATGAGCCCAAAAGGGCTCATGTCACACCTCTATTCATCTCTCTACATTGGCTGCCACTCGCTGCCCGGATCAAATTCAAAGCCCTGACTCTTGCTTATGGATCTTCCACAAGCGCAGCACCCGCATACTTCGACTCACTCCTACGAGTCTACACACCCACCAGAAGCCTTCGCTCAGCTAATGAGCGAAGGCTTGTGGTACCATCACAGAGAGGCATGAAATCCCTCTCTAGAACTTTTTCTTTCATTGTTCCTTGTTGGTGGAACGATCTTCCGTCCTCCATACGCACAACAGAATCACTCGCTTCATTCAAAAGACAGGTAAAAACTCATCTCTTCCATGAGCACTTAATCTTACATAAAAAAAAAAAAAAACCTCTTTCCCCCTCTATTTCTCCTTTCTTCTTTCTTTTTCTGGTCTTTGCTACTCTGAGCAGTGTACAAATCTTGGTATTTAGGGCACTTTTTGTGTTTCGTTGCCTCTTCTTGACAGATCGCTTCCTGTTCTCCTGAGTTGTAAGTCGCTTTGGATAAAAGCGTCTGCTAAATGCATAAATGTAAATGTACATTTTTAATCTTCTTTTAAAAACGTCCTTATTTGCATGGTACAATTAACATCCTTCTAGCTCAAACAAAAGAACATATTAATCCTAAGGAATTTATGAAATAATAAAATGCATATTTTGAATGCAATGTAAATGAATTATCATATTTTCCTAAACAGCCATGATTAGGTCCAATAGTTGCAACAGGCTAAGCCCTGGAAAAAAAGAATACTTTCCCTTTGACGTATGAATATGTCAACAAAAAGCGAGAGCGCGCACGTATACTTTCACATGAACCGTCGCTCCATTCATTACACAAAACCATTCACGATCCGTCATAATCATTGACCTACTCCAGCAGGGGAGGGCACGAGCAGAATGAGAGAAGTGAGGATGAGTACTTCCTGTTCCAGAGTCGTGAAAGAGTGTGGCTGACACTGTCCACTCAGCACTGAAGAACAAGTCCATCCATTCATTCATCATCATCAGAGAATACACACACACACACAGCTTGTTTATAGAAAACATCTGGACACAATTACCCGCTCTGCAGAAAGGAGAGCAACAGTTTTTGTTGCCGCTGGAGTTCGGGGGAGGGAGAACAAACAGGGCTGTTATTTACCCACGGGAAAGAAAGAGAAACTCACCCCGATTCCTCCGCACGGCAGTCTCACGAACATGGGTGTCACTGAGCCTGAGAGAGAGAGAGAGAGAGAGAGAGAGAGAGAGAGAGAGAGAGAGAGAGAGAGAGAGAGAGAGAGAGAGAGAGAGAGAGAGAGACATGAGAGTTGTGTGAGCTCTACAACATCATTGATCTAATCATCTTCACGGGAATATCAAGATGAATACATGAGTTATTTCAGGCCTATTTCAGTTATTTAGGCTAGCAGTGTTTTTCACCACTTTTTCTGAAATCTACTTTTACTGAATCTGGAGCACCTCGGTGAAAGAGCTAATTTTATAGTTGTGAACTTCCAGTTTGGTAAGGCAAAGATGAGACAAAATGATGCCAAGACAAGATGTATTTTTATTGTGTTATCTTTCCTGGCGGCACAATCATACAGCATGACTAGTGTAGTCTGATTCATGCATGCAAGCTTATGAGCTCTTTTTTTTTTTTTTTTTTTTTTTTTAGCAAATCAAAAACATACAGTGCAAACAGTGCCATTTTATTTGTGAACTAATTGACTCATATGTGCTGATTCATTTAGGTGAATTTAAAAACCATAAAGTGCAATCCATGTTATCTGATTCACATATTATTAACTGAATCTTTTTAGTGAATCCAAAACAGAGTGCAACCAGTGTCATTTGATTCATGAACCCATGATTCTAATAAGCCAGTTCTTTTTGGTGAAAATATTGTGCAACCCATCTCATTTGATTCATGAAACAATGACTCTTATGATCCAGCTCTTTTAAAGGGTCATGAAACCCTAAACCAAATTTTCTGAGATATTAACAGAATTATGTGTTGAGCATAATATAATGTTACCATTCATCTGTTTTCATTGTAGGAGAAAAGAGTAAATTTTAAAGTTTAAAGGGATAGATCACCCAAAAATGAGAATGTGATGTTTATCTGCTTACCCCCAGGCATCCAAGATATAGGTGTGTTTGTTTCTTCAGTAGAACACAAATTAAGATTTTTAACTCCAACCGTAGCTTGTATAATGCATGTTAATGGGGTCTAACTAGAATTAGACATGCATTATACGAGCATCTTGGATGCCCTGGGGGTGTAAGCAGAAAAACATCAAATTTTCCTTTTTGAGTGAACTATCCCTTTAAATTCATCTTCTGTGACGTTTTCTCATACTATAGTACGGTGATGACTCATCAGAGTCTCTATTATTAATGAGAACGATTGTCTTTATCCTATGAGAAGATGACTCGCTTATTAACACAGCAGCACGCGTTGATTGACAGGCGCTTCAAAGAGTGAGATCACATTCAGTAAGTGAGAGATGTATTAATGGATCAAAATAAGTGTTTGTTTTTTGCTTTGTAACAGTTTCTGCGTTGCACACGTTGTCT
Organism: Pseudorasbora parva; assembly: GCF_024679245.1. Taxonomy (NCBI): domain Eukaryota; kingdom Metazoa; phylum Chordata; class Actinopteri; order Cypriniformes; family Gobionidae; genus Pseudorasbora; species Pseudorasbora parva. The sequence continues at coordinate 45,039,853 of NC_090176.1, forward strand.
TCCATAGATCCTGAATCTTCTAAATAAATGCGATTCATCCACACTGTGAGTGTAACCGCTCTTTATGACACCTTAACCATTCAAAAGGCTTATAAAACGCTGCAAAAAAAGTCTCAAAAGTTATCAATGATGCAACAGCGTGTTCTTATATATATATTTTCTATGCAGAGAACATGCGAATGGCAGTGCACTTGTTTGTGCAATAAATGATAGATGTCACAGGATATGTACTTTAAGTATTTGTGTTATTTACAGTGAGCTTACATAACCATGTGTATAATGCTGAAAAGGGGGTTTCATGACCCTTTAAAGGTGCATTGTGTACATTTTAGTGGTATCTAGTGGTGATGAGGTTGCGAATAATAACCGCTCCCTTTCGAAGCTACAGTGGCTGACACAGGACAAATATATCATCATCTGAGACAGCAGAGTAGCTAGCGCTCTGAAGAGCAGTTTGTAACAGTAGAAACATGGCATCACAAAATGGTGACTTCACTGTAAGGGGACCCGCGGTGTATGTACATAGAAATGACTTAAGATAATATAAGAAAATTAAGTAAGATATTTGATATAATATAAACTATAATATAACAAATTATAATATAATATAAATAATAATATAAACTGATTATTATGTAAGGTCTTTATACATCACTGAAAACATAGCTACGTATATTAGATTGCATTTCTGTCAATAGTGCACAGTGCACCTTTAAATGAATCAAAAACAGTGCAAACAATGTAATTTGACTCAAATGACTTATGAGATTATTCTTTTTAGTGAATCACAAATATAGTACAATCAGTATAGTCTGATTCCCCATTCAATTACCTTTTTTAGTGAATCAAACAGTATCATTTGATTCACAATCAACAGACTTTAATAAGCTGGTTCTTTAAAAAATGATCAAAAACACCAATGTAGTTTGATTCACAAACAAATGACTCTTACAAGCAGACTATTTTTATTGAACCAAAAACGTATACAGTAGTGTGAACAATAAGATCTGATTCATGATTCAATGACTCTTATGAGCCAGTTCTTTTCAGGAATTGGTCAAAAAGATTGTTTTGAATCAGTCTGATGCATATTTCACAACATGAACTCACTAAATCCATCAGATTGGATACTGAATTAATATATGACACACTTACTGAACCGCAAGTCATTTCAAACAATAATTTCCATCTTGCAAGAAGTAATTTTAATACATTGAATACAGTAACTTAAAACCACTTTTTTTCACATGAAGATGTGCTGCGTCCCAATCCGCCTAGCTATATGCCCTAAAAGTACATATTGTATTTGTGAAGAAAAAGTACGTACTTTTGAGTGTGTAGCAGAATAGTAGGCCAGGTTTGAGATATATAACTTTGTCATAATTGAGTCTATCCTGTCACTGTTTAAATGCCCTGTCAATCATCTCATCATAGATCAAACCCTCCACATTCAAATTCATTTAATGTCCTACCGTATCAGAGAGAAATGTAGCAGCAGGTTGAACTGCTGGGTCTTTCATGTGGAGACTCCTCATGTGTTTGCAATTTCCATAACGAAGCATTTAAAAGTTAATGACCAAACATATCATTACAAAAGTTAACAATGCTATTGCAGATGATATATAATGCGGTTAACATTGAATAAATATCTTTTCGTCAAGTTAGATACTGATAATCACTCCAACCCCTTTATGTAAACCTCTCGCATCAGCCATGTTTGCAGTTTTTAAGACTTTTTTATTAGTGTTTGTAGTTCTAATCAAATCCTCATCCAATGTGCAATAGGTTGTGGGCAATATTAGCCATTAGAGTGTACACGGATATGGACTTGATATGAAAAAGTAGACCATCCGAGCATCTTTGCAATACACATTTCAACATGATTTGGGACACGCAAATTTTAATTTTAAATTCTATTTAGGATGGATAGTAAGCGAATTGGGACACAGCAAATTTTCTTAAAAAATGTTGTGCAAGAAAATGCCATTAGTACATAATGCAATGCAATAGCAAAAGACGTCCTTTTGACGCACATAAATAGACCAACATTTTTTTTTTAAAAATCAGCACAGATGGACCACCAACCAAGAGTACTCAAAAAATGACCACAATGACCATCCCTGGTTATTAGTGCACACAAACACATGCAATAATCCAACATTTCTCAATGAGGCAAAGCATCTATTGATTAAAATTGCCCTGTTTTTCAAATCAATCGAGCTTCTAAAGCAACACATTGTTGCAACTAACATCAAAAGTCTGTTAATCAGATAGGTGGAAACTGAGCAGTCTAAACTGTGATGTCCTTTCTGTACCTGACAAGTGTGAAGTATCCATGCATGTGCGTGCGTGTGTGTGTGTGTGTAAGTGGGCATGTCGTTTAAGCATGTGTTTGATCGCTGCATGAGGGGGCTGGAGCTGAAGTCATGGAAAACTGCATGTGTGGTTGTTATTGGCAGAGAGGTGACGGCCCTGACAGACAGCTCAGGGGCAGACTCAGATCAAGGCCATGACTGATGAAAGCAGAGAGTGAGCTGACGGGGGGAACGCAAGGGAGTTCGGGATGGGGAGGGAACAACAACGGGCCAAAAAAAGAAATGAAACCAATTGCTGCATTTAGGAAACATGTTGTAAGGCGGATCTGGCTGCAGAAGCGTAAATAATGTGGATAATTGCAGAAGTCCAAGCGCAGCGCTTCACGGGCTAATAACTGAGGCCGTCAGAGGCTCCAACTGTCGCACGGAGAGAAATACAACAATGCGCTCATTCACAAAAGTCATTCAGATTCAGCCTATGGCGTAGTCAGGTGTGTGTATGTGTGTGTTCTCTTACTGTCCAGTTTCTGTCTGAGTGGATTGGTTCCATAAAGCAGCACATGGGGCTCAGAGTGGACCGTCTGTAGCTCCTCCAGAGTGGCTTTTCTGCCTCGAATACACTGCAAAACATTAAAGAGAGAGTTATGATCTGCGTATTCCATTTGACATGATCCGTTTCAATCTCTTACACTAGTAGCAAGATTTTTTGAGACTTGCTAATATCATGAAAAAAAGTTGTTAATTGTAATACAGCAATTTTATTTATATTTCATGTTCTTAATTGGAACTTTTGTTTATGAACTTTTCCGAAAGTTTATGGTGGGTAAGATCGTTTGCCAAACTGTACATTCATCTTACCCAGATAAAAGTAGTCTGTCATATACAAGAGATGAACAAAACTAAACTGAACTCAAACAATTTTTTACATTTACATTTTACACTTTAACCAAAGTGACTTACATTGCATTAAGGGTGCGTTCACACTTGTAGTTCGGTTCATTTGGTCCGGACCAAAAAACAAAAACAAAACATAATAGTCCTGGTCCGCTTAGCGTTCACACGGGCATTTTTAACAGCGAACCTAAAGTTACCGGACCAAAGGCACGGGGAGACGCTCACAACCTGATTGGTCGGCTTATATGACGTAGGAGCTCGTTTACCGAACATGCAAAACAATGCTGTGTGTGGATTACACGCGCGGGCATTTTATGCGTGTACATATGGCATTATTTTTTACCAGAGAACTCATGAAGAGCTCATGAAATGTTCAAAACATTCAAAACAATGCTGTGTGCTGGATTAAATGCGATCATTTTATGCGTAACACATATGGCATTATTTTTACCCGCTGAGAACTCATGAAGAGCTCATAAAATGTTCAAAACATTCAAAACAGCAGCAGGATTTCCTCCGTTGTGCAGAAAAGAGACGGCCGTTCTGTCGTCTGTAAGTTACCTGCTAATAATGGGCAACACAGGAACTTTGATGAGAAGAGCCAGGTATGCTTTTTGTGAGTTTTTTCTAGCATTTTCGAAACATGCTCGTCTGACCAAATATTGATTAGGCACCTCCTCGTTGCTCTACGTTTGCCCTTTAACGTTGAAGTTACTCATTTTGGATACACCGATCTTTCCGCGTCGTCAAATCAGCTGCATTATGAGTCGCATCTTGTGACATTACGTCCGGTTTTTGGTCCGTTTACATGTCTTTGGTCCGTGTTGCGTTCATATATCAATCGAACCGCACCAGAGTTCGTTTGGAAGCGGACCGAGACCCATCTTTTTAGCGGTCTCGGTCCGCTTGTTTGGTGCGCACCAGGGTTCGGATGGCAGCGTTCACATATGTTCAAATGAACCGCACTAACCAAGCAATCGCACCAGGGTTCGTTTTAATCTAACCAAACATGACAAGTGTGAACGCACCCTAAAGCTATACATGTTTTCAATTAATTTCCTGAGAATTGAACTCATAACCATGGTGCTGCAAGCACTCTGTTGTACTGTTTAAAATTCAGTTAACATTTTTAGAGCCTCAAAATTCAGATTTCAACAAAAATAAAATCACATTTAAACAGGATGGAAATGCATTGAGTTTACATTGTATAAGACTCAATTCCTCGGCTGGGATAGTGTAGAGCTATTTGAAACTGCATCGAAAGCGCAATTTAGACCTTCAATCCATTGCTTTCCGTTGAAGATCACTATATGGAGAAAAATCCTGGAATGTTTTCCTCAAAAACCTTAATTTTATTTTGACTGCAGAAAGAAAGACATGAACATCTTGAATGACATGGGGGTGAGTAAATTATCAGGAAATTTGAATTCTGGAGTGAACTAATCCTTCAACCGTCATCAGCCGAACAGGTAAACTCATCTAAACACTAGTCCACGTTCACAGCCTCATTGTGTTAAAGAGTTAGCAAACCCAAAAATGAAAATGCTGTCATTAATTACTTAGCCTAATGACGTTCGACACCCGTAAGACTTCCGCTCATCTTTGTATTTTGATTGTAGTCACTGTAGTGAGATGGGCTTTGTAACGACGTCTTCAGTGCCTTTTATGGGTCTTGAGAGAGGAAATGACATTGAATGAGCCATTGGATTTCAACAAAAATATCTTCATTTGTGTTCCGAAGTCTTACGGGTGTCGAACGTCATTAGGCTAAGTAATTATTGAGAGAATTTTCATTTTTGGGTGAACTAACCCTTTAATAACCATGCTTCTGTAAACTATTAGAACCTGAACTTTCATTGAAAATGTTTTTAAAGACTGAAAAGAGTTGTTGGAAAGTTTAGTGATGTGACATTGAAGTCATGCAACTGTGGTGTTGTTCGTTTCTAGCCTAAATTTACTCCTTACTCTGACTAAAGTCTGTAGCTGTCTTAGCAGAGCTGAAACAGACCCGCTGTCCACCTCCCACTCCAAACTGGGCCCCACATCCCTGCAGAACAAAGCCGCCGGCCCTCGGAGGTGCCTGAGCTGCTGGATTTGCAATAATGTCATTTTCCCTTTTTTAATAGCTTTGGCCTCCGAGGCACAAACCATCCGAGAGGGAGGCGGACCTGCCCACCTGTGGAAGCGCTCTGGGGAGGGTTCTGCCGAGGTGACACCTGCAACAGGACGTCCTACCTCTCGGATTTAACAGCATTGGTAGTTAAAGAGGGGCCCGCGGGGGCCCGGTGCTGGCTGGCGGCAGCTTAAAACAAACCTACACTCTTTAAGGGCCCCCCTGCTGTAGATTAGGGGGTATTAGAGTCATGACTGCCTTTAATTGAGGCCCAATTCACTGTTTCCATCTCCCAGAACAATAAACATCCCCACCAAGGAGCGAATGTAGGCGAGAGAGCAGACGCGCGTCCGTGCCATTGTCGTGCTTGTTTACTTGTTTGTTTGGAGGAAAACAGAGACTGCAGCTATGCGACTGCCTCTAACAGGCCTGACGCAATGGAGCCAGCGTGGCAGGAGAGATTAGATCCAGCGAGAGCCATTAGGCACCAGCGATCAGGACTCCAGATGATGAGAGAGCTCAGGAATTGCCCTCAGCAGGTGGAGGCAGAGATAAGCAGGCACACACTGCTTTTCTGCTGGAACTTGGGAGGAAAATAGAGCTAAACATCGTAAAATGTGGGAAACGAGTAAAATAACGCTATTTATAGCGCAAAAAGCATACTCTATTTAGCAAAAAATTCATTCGGGCCCACAAGCCTGCAAACAATATTTGGATTTTTATCATTTAAACCTGGAAACCTAAGTTGCCTGACTGTGAAACATTTCAAATTAAATTAAGAAATTAATACTTTTATTCAGCAAGGATGCATTACATTGAACAAAAGTGACAGTTAAGATTTTGACAAAGGTATTATTACAAATTATTGAAAAGTGCTGGGAAAGTTACTATAAAAAAGTAATAAATTACTAGCTACTAATTACATCTTCACCGATTACTGAACTAATTACTCTCTCTAAAAAGTATTGCATTATGTATTGCTAATTCTGTTCTAAATCTCATATCGACCTCTTGGAGAGATTTTAAATCTTTTAAATATATAACATAAAATTGCATTAATTATTATTGAACTAATCAAAGTATTTAAACTGAGAAGTTTATATTAAAAACGTATAGTCATCAAAAGTTAAATTTTGATGTTATCTCTACTAGTGTTTTATATAAAATTGTACTATAGTCTATATAGTATTTAATGCAATTGCATCAGAAATAACTTTAAATTCCAGAAGTAATCCTTTTACTTTTTCAAGTACTATTTTTTTAACTTTCTATTCAAGGAATCCCGTAAAAAAATGTTTTGGCAGCACAACTGTTTTAAATAGAGCAAATCAGCATATTAGAATGATTTTTTAAGGATCATGCGACACTGAAGACAGTATATATTTCAGAAATATTTCATATTATTACTGTTTTACAGTGTTTTTGAGCAAATTCATGCATCCTTGGAAAGCAGAAGATTTTTAACAAATCTTAAAGTGGAACAAACCAACTACCTTTAAAAAAATAATAATAAGTGAGAATTAAATAGTGAAAAGAGAAGTATTTTTATAAGTGCTCTGAGTCATTTGGACCCCCGCTGTAATTGACCAGCACTTCCTCTGCTCTCATATGAAAGCGGTCTGCCTCTTTTTCTCTCCCGGCTCAATTTTCCCTCTAACACACTCAAATCAATTGCACCCCCTCTTTAATGTTGAGTAAAACTCCTTGGTTTATTCATAAAGTCTCATCAAAGGGAGTGTGTGGCTGTGTAACTGATGGCTGAACAGCGCCCTCTACAGATCATAAACACATCCTTCACCTTGCTGAAATTACCATCTTTTCCTAAATATGTTGGTGCTGAAACACCACATTGTTACCACTAAAACAGCAGATAATGTCATACACGGACAGATGTGAGCAAACCAATTACCTCACACTGGCTGCGCAGTCCTGTCTCCTGCAGTCGAGACCAGATGCTCTGGATGCGTCCGGCGTGTTCGGGGTGGATGTTACTGTTCCCACACATGCACTGGTGTTTCTGCATCAGGGTGTCGTACACCAGACCTGTAGGGGCACATACAGTTATTTTAAGGAGGGATACAAACTAATATAAATGTCTTTTATTTAATATCCATTTGCTTAGTTGTTTTCCTTAGTTGTTTAGTTGGTAATCCCATGGCAATGATATCTAATCCAGTGACTGACCGGTGGTAAAGCGCGGTTTGGCCGTTGTTTCCTGCACCACAATAGGAAAGGTTGCTGAGGCTGGTGACGATTGTGCTCTGGACAGGGGTCGATGGCCTGGGAAGGTCACCGACAGTCCAGCCGCCTCCATAGACGCCTGATAGTTTCTCAGCTGATGGATCCTCTGTTGCTCTAGCAGGAGAGCTTGCTGCTCAGAGACAAGAACAGAAGTTTCCCTTGAAATAAATGAACTTTGCAAGTGAATCTGTGGAAACAAACAGGTATATCTTTGGGAGGAAGTTTCATCTTTCATGCAGATGAAAATCAGGTGCATTAGGCTGCCTGCAGTTACACAAATAACCAGCAGGTGGCACTCAAAACATTGAAAAAGACAGACAAGAGCGTTTTATGTAAAAATGCTTCATATTTTGAAAATCAAGGAGAAAGACTTAACTTGTGATATTAATTAAGGTAAGAGTGTTTCAATCTAAACTTCACATATCACAATGCATTGCATCCAGCAATTTAAGACTAAATTTAAGCTGTCCAAAAGGTGAAAAATCAATGCTGCTTTCTATGGGGTATATGAAGGTCTGAAGGCACAGAAGTAGGCTACATATGGATGAGGTTAGTTCGTTGAAAGAATAAGAATTGCATCTAGGTTGGAAGATGAAAATAATTTATAAATATGCCTTTTAAATAAAGATTTACATCACCATTCAAAAGTTTAGTGTTTGTAAGATTGTTTTGGAAAGAAGTCTCTTATGCTCACCAATGACGCATTGAATTGATTAAATATAAAGAAAAGAAAACCCAGCAATATTTTGAAATAATATTAGAATCTAAAATAAATGTTTACGATTTGAATACATTTTGAAATGTAATTTATTTCAGTGATCAAAGCTGAATTTTCAGCATCATTACTCCAGTCTTCAGTGTCACGTGATCTTTCAGAAAACATTTTAATATGCTGATTTGCTGCTCAATAAACATTTCTTATTATCTGTGAAAAAATATTTTTGTGTAAACTTTTTTTCATGATTCTCTGATGAACAGAAAAATCAAAAGAACAGCATTTACTTGAAACAGAAATCTTTAGCATTACACATTTACTCTCACTTTTGACCAATTAAATGATTAACACCCAAAAAGCAGAATCTTACTGACCCCGAACATTTGAACATTAGTGTATATTTCAGTTAATAGTCAAGCATTGTAGCCATCACATTGCTTGGCTATGTTTAATGCTACAGACGATTTCAGCTATACCATATACATTACAAATCACACTGTACGGCATGGATCTAATAAACTTGGGTCAACATGTATGCGGACCGCATGATGATGACACCTACTGAATCATAGGCTACGACACAAGTTATTATAGAAGAATAAAACGTCACCAGCATGTGCCATGTGTGCTTGCAAACTTGCAAATGGAGCTTGAGGTAAGTAGTTGTAAGTTTTAGCGTCACGTTGATCAATACGCCATTTCATGTTGCCATTTTATTGGTTAGACAATAGACACACAGAGATGATCATGCTGCATTTCTGATACTGTCAGAAAATGATCACAGGCTATCTCTGGTCGCGAGACTGTTACACCGTTTAGAAGCCGCTACCACAGATATCGCCACAATTGATCATCTTTCCAGATATGAAGCTTACTCGAGTCTATCCCTGATCATTATACAGTACGGGATGTTATGGTGGTTTAGAAGCAGGTCTGAAACCTTAGAAAGTTCCTTCATACATATGCACTGGCAGCCATCCTCCGTTTCGAACAACAGCTTTACTTAGCTGATGAATATTTCAGTTTGATTGCAGGAACACGCAGAGGGCTTCAAACCCCTGCTGCCCATTAAGAAGAAAACAAGCTGGACCTAAATGATCTCGTTGAGCACAAGTGCCCACCTCCTGTTAAAAGCACTGATTGAGCATCGAGGATCTGTGGTTGCATTAAACAGATAGGAATAATACAAAAAATACACTTGTATTTCAAGGATTGCACAAATAAACTCATATTGAGCATTTTATGTTAATAATAAAAAAAACTTTTATTGAACTATACTGCTTGGACACTGATGAAAATGGGATGCTGTTTGCACAGCAATTTCAGTAGTACAACTGCTCTTTTTGTATTTAACAAACTCACAGATTTTTTTTTCCAGCTTTAAGTAAAAATAGAAGCATGTCTTCAGCTGACTAAGCGCTAGAAAGACAGTTTGTTGTTGGTACAGATCATTCCTGATCATTCTTGATGGTCAATAACCTCTTTTTTCATGACAGGATGCTTGTTGCTGCCCCCTTCTGGTGCTCAATGTGCGTGACATTCCAAGAAACACCATTTATTGTGCATTTCTACATTCCCAAGAGCGACTGACATAGCCTTGTATCTTCCTGCAGCTGCCTGTCATCCTCACTAGGCTGACCACCTGTACAGCATTTTGTGGGAAAATCCCGAGATTGGGAGCTCTGCCCCGCGTCCTGCAAGATGCAAGATGTGTCCTGCAAATCAATTATATGTGTATTATCTTGTTTTCTTCCCTTAATTACCAAAAATTCCACTGGCGCTATCGTCAAATAGCAGGAAAAATAATTAACCAACGCATTTCGTCGAGGGTTTTTTACACTGCTGACGACTGCGTGGACGGAGTAAAGAATCCAGTGTGGATCTCATCAAAAGTGAACTTCTGGTGAAGGTTATATAAAGCTACACCAGCCAAGACTGAACAAGAACATCCTGTTCAAAACTGACAGATCCTAAAAGCACACAACTGAATCTGGTCAAATGCATTTAATGTTTGTGTAGAACATTACTTAGTTGGTACTTATGGAAACTTATTTTAGTATAAAATGTGATTTTACCTGATAGACTGTTATTCAGATTATTAGGGCTGGGCATCGACACAAATTTCATGATTCAATTTCGATTTAAATTCACAAGCTTGCGATTCGATTACATTCTGATCCTGACTCGATATCGATTCATTTGGATATATATATATATATATATATATATATATATATATATATATATATATATATATATATATATATATATATATATATATATATATATATATATATATATATATATCAGGTACAGTATGTACATTTTTCTCAGGAACTTATGCTGTAAACTATACAGGGAACCCTGTCAGTTGCTACATTATTAGAATATTAATGGTTAAAATTAAAAAAAATATTTTGTATACAATTCATTTTTTATAACTTTTTGAAGACTCCAATTAGTTTATATATATATATATCATAAACATTGTGACAGATTTATTCAAACACACAAGAACTGGTTAGGTAAAAATACAATGAATATGTAATAAAGTGCATATAATCAGCAAAATGCTCCTCTTTAGAATTCATGTTTCTATCAAACTATCAAGCTATTGACATTGAATAGGTTTTCAGAGGTAAATGTAGAGCTACATTTACAAACAGTTCTATTGACTTCTTTCTGCGGTTAAAACACTGATTGAGCGATTACATTAGACATGATACATTCAGTGGCTACAGCCTTCTGTCATAACCCATTTACCCTCTGGTGCTGTTGGGTCATTTTTTACCCCCCTTTTTTAATCAGCTTTTTTTTAACGAAAAAAATAGAAAGAATGAGAAGAAGAATGAGAAGAAGAAGAAGAAGAAGAAGAAGAATGAGAAGAAGAAGAATGAGAAGAATAAGAATGAGAAGAATAAGAAGAATGAGAAGAAGAAGAAGAAGAAGAAGAAGAAGAAGAAGAAGAATGAGAAGAAGAAGAATGAGAAGAAGAAGAAGAAGAATGAGAAGAAGAAGAAGAATGAGAAGAAGAAGAAGAAGAAGAATGAGAAGAAGAATGAGAAGAAGAAGAAGAATGAGAAGAAGAAGAAGATTGAGAAGAAGAAGAAGAAGAAGAATGAGAAGAAGAAGAAGAAGAAGAATGAGAAGAAGAAGAAGAAGAATGAGAAGAAGAAGAATGAGAAGAAGAAGAAGAAGAAGAAGAAGAAGAAGAAGAAGAAGAAGAAGAAGAAGAAGAAGAAGAAGAAGAAGAAGAAGAAGAAGAAGAAGAAGAAGAAGAAGAAGAAGCTCAAATTTGGAACGCAGCTTGTTTAGATTAATGTCTTAGATTTGCTCATATTTTTAGAGTAAACATGTTTTTGGAAATATATCTCATATTTTAAAAAATGTATAACAATAAATGTGAAAAATAAAAATATAAAAAATTAACTTCAGTAATAATCTTACAATGTTGTCTTTACTAAAAGACCAAACTCCAAAAGCTTTCAAAATTTATGACAGTATAAACTGGACATTTCATTTTCAGGTCCATGCTCAAAACGTGAGCATTTCGAACGATTTTTGGTCATTTTGACTGACACGCGAACAGCACCAGAGGGATAAAAAGCAGCAAAATGGTATTTATTGTTTGAATTTTATAATTAAAATGTACATAATGGGAACACTAAGACTTTGTTTCACATCAAAAGCAAAAAACACAAAACTTACTGTGATTTATTGAATGGGAGGCATGTACAGATAAATGTTTAATGAAGTTTTTTTTTACCAATCGATATTAGTTGATCCTAATGGGAATCGACTAAAATCCAGACATCAATATTTTCAACAAAGCCCTACATTTCATTATATTTAGTAAACGGAATAGGTTCAGTGGGGTAAATGACATTGTCTCACTTACAGAGCCAATGGTTACAAGTAATCATACAAGTTACAAGATTTAAAGCATGCTAAAACCCAGCAAACAGGCTTTCCTAATAATGGAAATCAATATTTAAATAGCATCTCTCGCCTGTGTGTCCTACATTGTCCCGGAAAATCCCATCTGCTGTCCCGCCTAATCCTCACCTGTCTGAAGAGCAGCTCTTCCTCAGCTTGTCTCTCTCTCTGCTGGAACTCTTCATCCTGTTCATCCGGAGGTTCCTGTTTGATAATGACCCCGTGGGGAAGACCCTCCATGGAGTCCCCCAGCCCCTGGTGCTCCCTCAGCTCCTCTTCCGTCTCCTCCGGGTGGCTCTCGTGCTGTCGGCCCGGCTCGTTCGGCTTAGCCATCATCTGAGGAAGGTGGAGGAACACATCATTAATTAATCTGACCAATCAGACTTCTACAGATGAATCCTTTTATTAGAGAGTACATTAAGCTGTGTATTTAAACAATGTCAGGGAATAACTAGCTAAAGTTAGCAATGCTGGTAAATTATACACTACTGTTGAAAAGTTTGGGGTCAGTACAATATTTTTCCTCCTTTTACTTGTATTCAGCAAGGATGCATTAAATTACAATAGTAAAGAAATGTAAAATGTCAAATAAGAATTATATTTGAAATAAATTATGTTTTTAACAGTTCTATTCATAAAAGAATCCTGAATTTTTTCCACAAGAATGTTAAGCTGCACAACTGTTTTCAACATTGATGATAATAACTCAAAATTAAAATTTCTTGAGCATCAAATCATCATATTAGAATGATTTCTGGAGGATCACGTGACACTGAAGACTGGAGTAATGATGCTGAAAATTCATCTACGCATCATAGAAATAAATGTAATTAAATGGAAAATTAGTAATGGAAAAAAATATGATTAATCATTACATGCATGTATATATTTAAGAAAAATGTGTTCTATGTTTATAAAAAATATATATTTATACAAGATAAATTATATATACAGTATATACATGCAAATATTTCTTAAATATATACATGCATGCATGTGTGTATATTTATATATACATAATAATTATACACAGTACACATATTACGTAAAGAACAAACTGTTATTTTGAATGGGATTAATCAAGATTATTGTTTTTCCAGCACTAATTATTTTATTATTATTTTAAATTGTAATAATATCTCACAACATCACTGTTTTGACTGTATTTTTGGTCAAATAAATAAAGCCTTGGTGAGCACAAGTGACTCTTTTAAAACATTTAAAAAATATTACAGAGCCCAAACTTATAAAATTGTAGTGTAACAAAATTCTATGAAATATGAATTACAGAATAGAATTCATAACACAATGCCTTCAGAACACATCTGCAACACACACACACACACACAAACACACACACACACAAACACACACACACACACACACACACACACACACACACACACACACACACACACACACACACACACACACACACACACACACACAGTTAGTAGTTAAAGCTACAGTTGCATTAAATTACATTCTTGGAACAAAAGAAACTGTCCTCTTGGCTCAAGTTCATGCTGTGACAGCTGTGTCTAACCCTGTCACCGTGGCAATGACAGCTCTAGCTCCACCCTCACCCCTGCACACACACACACACGCACGCACGCACACGAGTCGGTTAAAAACACAGGCCCCTGGCACTGTGCCGAGGGAACATAATTGACGTCAGAGCACTCTGCAATTGCCTCATCCGTCTGCTTCATTCCAAACAAGCTTTTTTTTTATACACTCCTCTTTGCTTTCCTCCCCCTTTCTCACCACAACTACATCTCTCCCTACAGCTTAGTGAACATGTTCATGTCATTTCTTTGTAAAAGGAATCAGCCAAAGCCCAAATGACAGGAATGATCCAAAACTTGGGCACACACATCATACATTTCCTCACAAGCACGACATAATTTGAAACCATCAGTTGCCACAGATACATTCATGCTAGATACCATTTGAAAGCCTTCAAAATTCCCAAAACCATCTCCCTGGTCTTTAAGTCATAAAAGTTCTATAATTTAGCCAAGAACATTTATGGTTGTTCACAAAGCTGGACTTTCAGTCAGTTAGCTTCTCAGCACACACACTTTGGCAACTATGGCTTGGATCATGAATATTAAGTTTGATCATTATTTGTCGTTCCACTGGTAAACAATGGCAAGCAAAGACTGTCAAGCTGAAAAAAGGACAAAAAGCACCATAAAGGTAGTCTTCTTGAGTACTATATTTTGAGTTTTCTGGAACCAAATGCTAACTTGAATGAGGAAAACAGAAATTAAACCATTAATCACTGTATATCTGCACGATTAATCCTTAAAAGATTGTAATCTTGATTCAAACATCCACGCAATCTCATTCTTTACAACAATTTGCCTGTATAATAATAACTGACACGTTTGAACACAATGGATGTTCAAATCTGTTCAGGCTGTCTCTGAGCCAGACAGAGCAAATGTCATCTATGAAGCACCTTCACAAACAATCTTTTCAAACAAACAGTATCATTATTTCTGTGCTACAATAATTCAGATTATCACAGAAGGACTGGGATAAAGGTTTATAGTGCAGATATAAACACTAATGTCCAATGATCAAAATAGAGCAAATCACCTTTTGAAAGTAAACAGAATCTTCAAATATAAATCTTATATCAATTATATAGTTACGCCACTAAGTGGCAACAAGTGACTGTAAAAAATGTATTTGTCACTGAATCATTCGTTCAAGAGATTCGATCAAAAATACTGATTCATCCAGTAATAAAACAAGTGAAGTCTTTATGAGTGAGTCACTGAATCATTCAAACCAATTTAGTTAGTTTGTTTAGTTGTCTGTTCAGAATTGTTGAAGAATCGTGATCTCTATTTGAAACACATTTGTGATTCTCAATTTATCTAGAATTGTGCATCATTTTCTACAGTGAAATACAATTTTTTTTATTTTTTTTATTTCTTACACTTTTATATGGCTGCAGAACTGGAAATGTATGAACCATAAAAGTGTACATACCACACAGCTTCTGCCAATCTCATGTCAATCTTGAGTGCCTATAGAGTAGTAGTGCATCCTCCATATCCCCAAAGAATCTTTAGTTTTATAAGATTTATAAAAGAGAGATGCTTTACCGATTCTTTACGAAAACAGCAGGGCTCGTGGAGGCGTGCAGTGAGTGGAGCTAAAGAGTCACAAGTCTCACACACACACACACACACACACACACACACACACACACACACACACACACACACACACACACACACACACACACACAGACAGACAGACAGACAGACAGACAGACAGACAGACAGACAGACAGACACACACACACACACACACACACACACACACACACACACACACACACACACACACACACACACAGTTTCCATGTTTTATGGGAACTTTCCATAGGCGCAATGGTTTTTATACCGTACAAACCGTATTTTCTATCCCCTTACACTGCCCCTAACCCTAAACCTACCCATCACAGGAAACATTCTGCATTTTTATTTCCTCAACAAAAAAAAAACCTGTGTGATTTATAAGATATTTTCTTCATGGGGACCAAAAAATGTCCCCACAAGGACAAAGATTTCGGATATTGCCATCTTTGTGGGGATTTATCTCTGTCCCCATAACGTAGGGATTACCAGCCCCCGAAGCTCGTTGATGGACGTGCTCTTGCTCTCCCTCCGGGAGAAGTGCCCATACAAAGACTTCCGCCCTTAATGATGTCATACAGGGCCATACTCAAAACCATTCCGAAACATATTCAAATTCTGAAGGAGAGTATCTGGCACAGAAATACTCTGTCATACGTCCAACTTGTTTTTTTTTAAATTTTTTTTTTTTTTACTCTGACCATGGACCTACTTACATGGACCACTGGACCTACTTGCAGAAAACCACATGGACAGATTCACAACATATGCCTTTTCACATCTCCACTGCAAACTTCTAAAACAGGAATGGAGTCAGATCTAAACAGTATAAATGCTTGGGAAGCATTAAATTCCTCTGACATCTGCTGAGCAAAGAGGCAGTATTCCCAGAAGCCCAGAGTGTAGCGCTGAGGTGATCCACACCCAGTGATCTCATTCGGACATTTGTGTGCAGGCATGGATTAACCCCATAAGTAATCTATAACGCACATTTGCAGTGGTGGAAGAGCACAGGCATTAGAAACAAACCAAAAGCCCTGTAGGATAAAGAGCCAACACTAGTAATCTCTACAGACTTCACCACAAACTCCGTGAGGAAACATGAGGAGGAATAAAATGGGGCGGATATAGAGCACAGCAAGTGTTTTTCCCCATTCATTCTTTTCAAATAGGGATTTAAAATCCTTCAATAAAAATCATTAAGCAAACCAACAAGCTCTGCCATAAATTACAAAGTTCATTCATTACATTTCAAATTTGTTCCAAATCCAAAAAAATTATATATATACACAGGGAGTGCAGAATTATTAGGCAAATGAGTATTTTGACCACATCATCCTCGTTATGCATGTTGTCTTACTCCAAGCTGTATAGGCTGGAAAGCCTACTACCAATTAAGCATATTAGGTGATGTGCATCTCTGTAATGAGAAGGGGTGTGGTCTAATGACATCAACACCCTATATCAGGTGTGCATAATTATTAGGCAACTTCCTTTCCTTTGGCAAAATGGGTCAAAAGAAGGACTTGACAGGCTCAGAAAAGTCAAAAATAGTGAGATATATTGCAGAGGGATGCAGCAGTCTTAAAATAGCCAAGCTTCTGAAGCGTGATCATCGAACAATCAAGCGTTTCATTCAAAATAGTCAACAGGGTCGCAAGAAGCGTGTGGAAAAACCAAGGCGCAAAATAACTGCCCGTGAACTGAGAAAACTCAAGCGTGCAGCTGCCAAGATGCCACTTGCCACCAGTTTGGCCATATTTCAGAGCTGCAACATCACTGGAGTGCCCAAAAGCACAAGGTGTGCAATACTCAGAGACATGGCCAAGGTAAGAGAGGCAGAAAGTCGACCACCACTGAACAAGACACACAAGCTGAAACGTCAAGACTGGGCCAAGAAATATCTCAAGACTGATTTTTCTAAGGTTTTATGGACTGATGAAATGAGAGTGAGTCTTGATGGGCCAGATGGATGGGCCCGTGGCTGGATTGGTAAAGGGCAGAGAGCTCCAGTCCGACTCAGACGCCAGCAAGGTGGAGGTGGAGTACTGGTTTGGGCTGGTATCATCAAAGATGAGCTTGTGGGGCCTTTTCGGGTTGAGGATGGAGTCAAGCTCAACTCTTAGTCCTACTGCCAGTTTCTGGAAGACACCTTCTTCAAGCAGTGGTACAGGAAGAAGTCTGCATCCTTCAAGAAAAACATGATTTTCATGCAGGACAATGCTCCATCACACGCGTCCAAGTACTCCACAGCGTGGCTGGCAAGAAAGGTTATAAAAGAAGAAAATCTAATGATATGGCCTCCTTGTTCACCTGATCTGAACCCCATTGAGAACCTGTGGTCCATCATTAAATGTGCGATTTACAAGGAGGAAAAACAGTACACCTCTCTGAACAGTGTCTGGGAGGCTGTGGTTGCTGCTGCACGCAATGTTGATGGTGAACAGATCAAAACACTGACAGAATCCATGGATGGCAGGCTTTTGAGTGTCCTTGCAAAGAAAGGTGGCTATATTGGTCACTGATTTGTTTTTGTTTGGTTTTTGAATGTCAGAAATGTATATTTGTGAATGTTGAGATGTTATATTGGTTTCACTGGTAAAAATAAATAATTGAAAAGGGTATAAATTAGTTTTTTGTTAAGCTGCCTAATAATTATGCACAGTAATAGTCACCTGCACACACAGATATCCCCCTAAAATAGCTAAAACTAAAAACTAAAACTTCCAAAAATATTCAGCTTTGATATTAATAAGTTTTGTGTTCATTGAGAACATGGTTGTTGTTCAATAATAAAATTAATCCTCAAAAATACAACTTGCCTAATAATTCTGCACTCCCTATATATATATATATATATATATATATATATATATATATATATATATATATATATATATATATATATATATATATATATATATATATATATATATGCAGACATTTAGTTTATGTATGAATGAACTGCTCATCCCATTAAGTATTTAATATTAATAATTTAAAATATTGATTTATAGTTATTGATTTTAAGTACAAAAATAATACATATTTTAAATGTTTTTGCAAAATTAATTATATAAGTAACTTAAGTACGTTATGTAGGTAGAACATTTTCATAATTTTCCAGCAAAAAATAAATAAATAATTCAGATTATGAATTTATTATGATAGATTCAGAAAATGGAGGAACAATTGTTTCGTAAACTACACTTCAGTTTAAAAGTTTGGGTCAGATTTACCAATGCTTTTATTCAGCAAGGATGCATTCAATTGATAAAAAGTGAGTTACATAATGTTACAAAAGAATCTATTTCTAATAACTGCTGTTCTTTCACAATTTCAATTTAACAAAGAATCCTGAAAATAATATATAACAGATTCCACAAAAAATATCCAGTTGCATAATAATTGACTCAATAAATGACATTATTATTATTATTTTTATTATTATTATTAATAGATGTTTTTGAGCAGCATATTTAAATGATTTCTGAAGGATCATAGGACACTGAAGACTGGAGTAATAATGCTGAAACATCTGCTTTGACATCATATGAATAATATATTAATTATATATAAATAAATATATATATATATATCTTACGGCCCCAAAACTTTTGGTAGTGGTCGTGCATATATTTTGTGAATAATAATAATAATAATTATTATTATTATAACTATTTATTTTATTTACTTCTTTTTTGGGGTGTAAAACGTAAAGAAAAAAAATCTTTATTTCTTTATTTAAACTTTATTTCTTTTTCTAAACTCCATAAATATAAATCTTATTTAAATTTAAATCATTCTACAGAATTCCACATTTCCCCCAAAATTCAGCACAGAAAATGGCCAGTCCATGCATAGATTCAGTCTGGGTCCGCTGCAGTCCCACATACACACAAACACACCGGCAGTCTAATGCTTCCGGTCTGACCATATAAGGAATGCACATCCTGTGGGTTGCCATGGTGATTAAGGGAGCTAAAGACAGACAGTGTGCTGTACCTTGCTGATGTGAAGCTGCTGCTGCTGGAACTGTTGCTTGTGTTTTTCCAGGAACTGCTGGTGTTGTTGTTGAACCACCAGCTGCTGCAGCGCCTGGGCGTTTTGGGGCAGGGGGGCCGACTGCGTGCGTCCGAGGGGCCGATGCTGCCGGAGCTTATGGATGGGATGGGACTGCAGGGGTACGCCACCCAGGCCTGGGGACACAACACATGGGCTTTGGGTTACACAGCAGATTCTACTTAGCACTTAGCCCTGAACTAATTAACACCTTTGTCTGCTTTTGTTCTCAGGGGGTGAGGATTCCTGAAGATTTAAGCACTTGTGAAGCATCTAGTGCACCTTGAGCTGACTTTTTAAAGTGTAATGATTTAAAACATAAATAATAAAATACAGTAATTTTATATCATAAATAAAATGTATATAATTTCTATATCGTAAAATATAAAAAAACGTGTGTGTGTGTGTGTATGTATAGTGAAATTGTGTGTGTGTGTGTGTAAAAATAATGTGATTGCGTGCCTTTTTTTTGTTCGGGTATGAATTATTGGACCCGTGAAGACCTCTACTCTGTGTATCTTTAAATTCTTTTTTTTACAACACAGGCAAAGATTGTTTATTCCAGCGTGCGTGCAGACAGGGTTGCCAAGTTTTCACAACAAAACCCGTCAACTACTAGCCCTAAACAATAGCTTCTTGGGGGAGTTCTCCAGAAGAAAATGGCGTTTGGGGGGTAAATTGTGTGTAATTTTGGCAAGGCTGCCTGCTAAAATTCGCATTCCTGGGTCTATATATCACATAATTGTGGTCGCTTCAACCCACGGACATGGAACACAACCCGCGGGAAAACCGCAGATTTGGCAACACAGTGCAGTTGAGTTCTGTTGACATTTGACAACTAATGTAATGAGTCGCTTCGTTGCTCTGATTGGTTGTAGGTCTATCCAATTGAGGTCTTTCCTGGTTCGGTTGAAACACGTCCCATAATCACAGCCCAATGGAGCAGAATCAGACTCATATTCTGACTAGAATTGAGTATGACCACGTCAGGCTAGTCTTGTAAATGTTAGGTGCGATTAATCGCAATTATTTAATTTTTTTAAACGTTTTAAATTTTTTATATTTATTTTTGTTGAGATTGACAGCTCTTAGATCACCGGGAAAAAAACTCAGTCAGAAAACGCTTTTTATGATTATTTTTTTTTGGAAATAAAGCACCACTCTGCTTCAGACACACTCTTCGTCCCTCACAGGGTCTTGAAACGTCCTGCTTGTACACATTCTGAGCGCTGCATTCGCTTGTCTAACTGACAACAGTGGGCGGAGAAAAGGTTAGCTCTTTAACGTGATGGTCTATGATGGCACAAATCATTAGTCAGAATTGACTGCGCCAGTGAGGCGTCTCCCTCTCTCATCCTAAGGATAAGTATTGACCTCTTCTTATTGCCAGCCTCCTCTCCAATTCTCTCGTGAAGCTGTTCCTGGCACATCAGGAGGCTAATTAACACCGCCTATGACTAATTTGATTAAAATGAGCCTTCTTTAGTGCGTATCGGAGGAAATTGAATCCAATTTATAAAGGACGCCGCATAACCTATGCTGGACTAATTACAACCAATAAATGCATGACATCCGCAGGGAGAACGGAGCGTGACGCATTATGATCCTGTGAGGCCCCGGGGCACCTGCCTGTTTGGAGGCCCCCCTTTGCTGCAATTTTGAGATATAATGTGCAAATAATGGAAAACTATGTCACAAATGTGAGAAATATTTGTGTATTACGAGAATCAACAAACCATGCAAATAATACATTTAAGCAATACAACATGTGCCAATATTAATTATTAAATAAAACATTTTTCATAAAATGGGAGCAGTTGTGCCACTTTGCCTTCATTGGACCTGCTGACAAATTTCAAGCAGGATCAAACTTCAACATTCCTTTCTAAGAAAAATGTGAAAGTTTCTTTACTGAAACAGCAGTCATCTAGCCTAGAAATCTAGCAAATTTAATCTGCCCGCAAGTGTCGTCTAGCAACTCTCAATACCCTTCTGAACTGTATTCGCCTAACTCTTGCCGGGCCAATCACATCGTGTATAGAGTCGGTGGGCGGGGCCATAATGACGACGGCGGAGTTGCGTTTGCGTGCTTCTAGTAAACACAGAAACTGGCGAACGGCGGCCTTTCGAATCAGCTCTGACCGCGACTCTGGAAGACTTGGAGTTAAGCTTTTCTCTGAGAAAAGAACAAAGAACGGCACTGAAGTCATTCTTAAAAAATTAAAACTACAAACAAACAAATAAATCTAAATTAAAACGTTCTAAATATAAACATTTAGATGGCTGGCTTATGGATATTTTTAAGAAAACGTAAATAATAGCTAGTAAAATAAAATACACACTTGAAACATAGCAAATTTTTATATCTTGTTTTTAAAATAAATAAATCATTCGGAATTACACATTGTATGCCTAGTTTACAGATATCTAAGAAAAGGCGAATAATGACAAATGAAATAAAACTTTAAAACATAATAGCACAATACTATATTCTATATGTAATACAAATAAATAAACACACTGCAATTAAAATGTTTAAAATATAAAATTTTACTTTACAGATACCTTGAAATGTGAAAAGGGCTAGCAGTGCATTTTTATATTGTATTTTTAATATAATTTAATAAAAGAAAATGTGAATAATGACAAGTAAAATAAAACATTAAACATTAGTGCATTCTTATATTGTATTTTTGACAGACAGACAGACAGACAGACAGACAGACAGACAGATAGATAGATAGATAGATAGATAGATAGATAGATAGATAGATAGATAGATAGATAGATAGATAGATAGATAGATAGATAGATAGATGGCCCTATATGCTATGGTGATATGTTTTAGACATTCTCTTCTCATTTCAGTTGACAGCTGATGTTCTGAAAAATAATGCATACCATTTTTTTTTCTTTTACCAGAGACAACAGTCGCCACTGCAGGTAAAAGGTGTCTTGGTAACATCAATATTGGTGATTATGACTGAGACTGACCTGCGACTAGGGAGTTCTGTGCCGCTGACTGCTCCAGAAGCACCATATGCTGGAGGAGAGTGTTGTGTGCCGAGCCGCCCTCCCGCTCTAAGGTGGAAGCAGCCAGGTAAGAAGGCAGGTGGGGTCCTGGCATGAACGGAGTGGTTATGGGTATTCCTGGCTGTAAGCCTGACACAGCCATTCTGTCACCATCCTGCTGGCCAGATGCCATCTAGAGAGAGAAAGAGCGCATAAGCCAAAAAGAATCCAGGGCAAAGAAGAGAGGACATTCCCTTGTAAATAATTCTTGTGTGAGGATATTGCTTGCGTCAATAAGCTGAGGTCAGCCATTGTCTCTCAAAAGGCTCTTTTTGAAATGCCACTGGTGCTGAAAAGCCACATGTGGCAACCTGACGGTCCAGACAGGGGAGCCTCTATGAGCGCACGCAAGCGGGGCCATCCCGCTGAGGGAGAAAAAGAAAAATGGACTCACGCTGGAAGGGCCGGTGGCTGGCAGGCCCAGGGTGATGTTGGGAAGGGAGGGCGATGTGTACAGAGACAGCTGGCTAACAGGACCCTCTCTGCCGGCGAGTCTGTGTGCCAAAGATTGCTGGAACGACACACACACACACGCACGCACACACACACACACAAACATATGCACAGATAAATAAACCTCACCGATAAAAACAAACAGTTCTGTCTGGTCGCTCTCCGGACCCCTGCGGGACGCGTCTACAGAAGGAGACTGTCAGCGTTTGAAAAACATGCATGGAAACAGCCAGGAAAGTTGCCATACACTTCCTAAAGCAACATGACAAGTGTGACCACCAATAAAACTGAGCTAAATCTCAAAATGTTAAAAAGTTAAAGATATTTAGAGGTCTATGTAAGAATACACCAATAAGCCATAAGGGAGATGTCATGTGTTGCAGAAATGCAATACTTAAGTTATTAAAAGGCTTTGGCCACAAATGAAGGAATCTGCCTACTAAAAAAATAAATAATTAATTAATAAAATTTAAAAGGCCTTCTATAAAACAGTGACAAAAGCACAGCGCAAACATTTTTATAATAATGCTATGATAATTTATAGTTTTTTTTATTATTAATCTATTTATAAAAACATTAAAATCAGAATCCTTCATTTTATTTATTACAATTTAATAAATTATAATTATCAAATATTATAACTTCACAATGTTTGCACTGATGCCAGGTACTTATCATTATGAATGAATGAATGAATGAATGAATGAATGAATGAATGAATGAATGAGTCATTTATATAACTCTTTCAAATGTACTACTGTACACCCATAGCACTTTACTTCATGTCAGGGGTCTCTCCTCAACCTCCACCAGTGTGCAGCTCCACTTGGATGATGTGACGGCAGTGACAGTACAACGGCGCCAGTGCGCTCGCCACACACCAGAGATAGGTGAAGAGGAGAGAGGGTGATAGAGCCAATTCAGTGGATGGGATTATTAGGAGGCCATGCCTGGTAAGGGCCAATGGAGGGAATTTGGCCAGGACACCGGGGTTACACCCCTACTCTTTACGAGAAGTGCCATGGGATTTTTAATGACCACAGAGAGTCAGGACCTCAGTTTAACGTCTCATCTGAAGGATACATACTGTATGCATGTGTATGTATGCATATATATTATTATTATTATTATATTTTATTTTATTTACCCCAGTTTGGGAAACTCTAAAATATATCATTACCATGATAAAAACTTTACTCATAATGCAAACGATTACATGGTTCGGCGATCTTAAAGGGTTAGTTCACCCCAAAATGAAAATGCTGTCATTAATTACTTACCCTAATTTCGTTCGACACCCGTAAGACCTCCGTTCATCTTCGGAACACAAATGAAGATATTTTTGTTGAAATCCGATGGCTCAGAAAGGCCTTTATTGACACCAATGTCATTTCCTCTCTCAAGACTAATAAAGGCACTGAAGACGTCGTTACAAAGTCCATTTCACTTCAGTGGCTCTACAATCATTTTATGAAGCGACGAGAATAGTTTTTGTGTGCAAAGAGATATTGGATTAACAAAAATATCTTCATTTGTGTTCTGAAGATAAACGGAGATCTTATGGGTGTCATACAACATTAGGGTAAGTAATTATTGAGAGAATTTTCATTTTTGGGTGAACTAACGTTTTAACCAGTAGCGTTCGTAGCTTTATAACCCAAAAAGTCAGAGCTATTTTACGACTGGTGAAGTAGCAGTGCACTGTACCTCCACTGGACTGTTGGAGATTGATCCAGCGATGCCGTTCTCATTGGTAATGTTGTTTGAACTGTTGTTGGGTGAACTTGGACCAGAACCAGGAGCACTGCTACATGCCGATTCTGAGAGCAAATGGGCGTCAAAAAAACCTGATTAATTTGGTGTCAGTCAAAAATACATGGATTTCGGAATCATGGCCTAGCAGTCTGGTCATTGAGCTGTGGTGTGTATGCAGGAGACACAAGTTACCTACTATTCTGCCAATCATTTTTTGACATTTCTCTGCTTTCACTATGAATAAAACATGGACTATGTTCAAGGTGGATGCTCTCACCTGCCATGTCCAGAGAGCGTTTCTTTGCAGTGGTGACCGGCCCATCCTTCCTTCGAAGAAGCGGGCTACTCCTGCGCTCCGTAACTTTCTGCTTCAGCCTGGATCGTAGCTTCAGATTAGGCTCAGATGCTGACAGGAAACAGAAAGAGGACAGTCATTAAAATAAACCAAGAACAGGACAGATATTTTATTCTACGTGTAGGATAGAGCTGTGAGACATTACAACTAAATAGAGAACACTCACGCCTGGGCTTTTCTCCAAAACTTTCTTTTTAATTCATTAATTTTATTTATATATAAATTTATGCATGCATTTATTTAAATGTTTCATTATTTATGTATTTATATATTTTTTTCTGTTTAACTATAATTCCTAAATTGTTGATGAAAAATAGATTATTCTGATTAAATAATGATAATTTTACCCAAAATATATTGTAAGAATTTTTTACCAATATATTTTATCCTTAAAAGCTCTCAATAGGATGGATGGATGGATGTAGGACTGATTCTATGGAATACAACTGTTAAATAAGCAAGAAGTTTAAAACTAGCTTGACCAGACCCAAGAAACTAATTAATCCTTAAAAGAGGCTATCTCGGGTAACTCATTATGTTTGTGAATTCAGATTTTCATTGAAAAACAATGGCGCCGCAAAGCAGCATTTGAACAACTTCCAGCTTGGCACAGCAACTTGCCCAAAACTTTTATCAAGTATGACTAAGTGTAAATGCTGCAAATGAATACCCTCGGTTCAGAGTGCTTTCATTTAAACAGTTTGCAAACACATGCTCTTGGAGTGCGACATAGCGTGTCAGAACAGGCTCGCCGCTGAGGCATCGCACAGGCTAGCAATTACTAAAATGAAAGTTCACCGCGAGGGTCATGCCAATTTGAAGCTGCCGTCCAGGCACGGACGTTTCTCCCGTTAGCCACTGCTGACATTTTCACCTGCACAGATACTTCAACGAAGACCTCTCAATCCCTCTTTTGCCCCAATTGTGCTTTGGCCCTTGATCCTTGCTTCATTTGTGACCCGTGTCAAGAAATTGTATGGCCCAGAAATGAGAGCACGCAAAGTTCATTTGGAGCAATGCAGGCCTGGCCACTGTAAAGTGCACTCAATAATCATTTAGAGCACAACCTCATGCACCCTTTGCCATCTGCAGACAATAAGAAAAATCCATAAACATACCCATTAAAGTGTTTAAATCATACACACAAATCTGCCCTGGGTGTTGAGGGGCACATTTTCCAGCCGTTAAAAAGAACTTATGACAATATATATTATAACTCAATATATATATATACCCACCCCACCAACCCATCCATCCATCATTATTATTAAAACGTATATGGAAATGCTGCACTGGCAGTGACTGGGTTTGAAAACTGCAGGTTATGTTGAACTTTTAACGATGCTTATAAAAGTTAATAGTGCCATTAATGTTGCTGCATTGTATCACAGAACAGAAATAGACATCCGACTGAATGATCTTCTGATAAATACCAACATTAATATCATTAGCACACTAATTAACTCACCAACATAATCCAACAAAGGTGTAAAGCAAATGATACTGGAAATAAATATGGTGCTACTTGCATGCAGCAGCAGCCCATATTCTGCACATTTTGGTGTCAAATGTCAACAAAAACAACATTTGTTACCTCCTATGGTTATAAGACGTCGGGTTCAAATGAATGTTCAATGTAAAAACCTACGCCACTGGCACTAATAGGCAGATGTTAAGGAAGCAAAGGTTCCATCACTACTTCTCTCAAGAGCACTCAGTTCTGAAAAGCCAATCTTGTGGTTAAACTTATCAAACTAGGTAGATATGAGGATGGCACTTCTGGTAAGTGGTAGGAACATTCCCAGACATCCAAGTTAAAAAAAGCTGGGCATGCTGCCATTAATGCCCTGCATTAGCAAGGGTGAAAAAACAGGAACAGAATAAAGACAGGAGTAAATTTAACATGAGCCCTGTTCGTGTATGTGTCCATCTTATGCCATCTGGCATATCATACATTTTTTGAAACAGAACATTTTCAATTACGAAACTTTTTTTCACTGCAAGTGAGCATCACCACAAAGCTAGATTTGATTTTGTTTTGTTGCACATTAAAATTGAGATTCAAAACACAGCAGCTATTGATCAATGAACAATGTGAATGATGAAACAAACACTGCACTCAACTGTCACAAGCTATACAGCTTCAATTTGACCACGATGAATTGTAATAGTTTTAACATGAAATATAGGCCATAGCAGGCAGCTGTAAAGGGAATGGATGATCTCTCTCACTGGCAGCAAAGAGGACTCAAGGCCGTTGACTCTAACCTGCCCCTTCTAAAAACTGTTGAGATGGCAGAACCGCATGCGAGTGTGTCTGTTCCAGAACTCGGACACGTCCGCTGCAGTGGCCCATGATATTTGCTGATGTTACACATTTGCACGTCTGCTTCAAACTCAACTCTTGAAGGGTGACGGTGACCCTACCGGGCAGTTTGATAATACAGGACAGGTTGAAAAATATTTTCACGAAGTGAAAGATCAACTTCAAGGTTGTGACATGGGTTTAAAGTCCCACGAAATCAAATTGGACATTTTGTATTTATAATAAATGATTTGTCCGTAAACAGTCCTTTTTAATGTTCCCTCATACTCTTTAATCAAAATAACTTTGCAGCAAAATTTCTCTTCTCTTCTTTGACGGTGCAAGGACAGGACAGCCTGTCAATCAGGAGATCCACCAACAGCAAACCACGATCATCCAAACAATTCCCAGTGGACAAAATCAAATCCTGCCCTACATTTTTTTCTTCATTGAGAAGCTGTTTCACTCGGTTATAAACCATTGCAACTTCTGTTTCATGCCAACTTTAACGAAAAAACAGAAGTAGCAACAGGGATGCAGATATTAAAATTCATAAGCCAATATTTCTTTATATTTTATGACCGATAAGCAACAAATGGTTGACATAAAAAAATCTACAATATTTTGTAATTAAAAAATATGGCTTAAACTCAATTGTTTCACATGCTACTAGCTAATGTAAACATCAAATAATTATAAATCTTTGACATTTGCCAAATATTATTATTAACAGCATCAATGAATGATTAGTTTCTTAACTTACTGACCTAGAGTAAATGCAAAAATAGGCATAATTACCTTCAATATTCTGATTATCATCTAATATATCAAATGATAACAATACATAAGGAATTAACATCAATCAATAAACATATACACCGATGAAGCATAACATTATGACCATTCTTAATATCGTGTTGGTTCCGCTTTTGCTGGCAAAACTGCCCTGACCTGTCGAGGCATGGACTCCATGGATCGGACCTGTTTGTTAAGTGCATCCCACAGATGCTTCACTGGATTGAGATCTGGAGAATTTAGAGGCCAAGTCAACATCTTAAACTCATTGTACTCCTCAAACCATTCCTGAACT
Source organism: Pseudorasbora parva (assembly GCF_024679245.1). NCBI lineage: Eukaryota > Metazoa > Chordata > Actinopteri > Cypriniformes > Gobionidae > Pseudorasbora > Pseudorasbora parva. Next base: position 45,068,317 of record NC_090176.1, read on the forward strand.
ATTTTTGCTTTGTGGCAAGAGCATTATCCTGCTGAAAGAAGCCACAGCCACCAGATAATACAGTTTCCATGAAAGAGTGTATGGTCTGCAACAATGCTTAGGTTGTACATGTCAAAATAACATCCCCATGGATGGCAGTACCCAAGTTTCCCAGCAGAACATTGCCCAAAGCTTCAAACTGCCTCCGCCGGCTTGCCTTCTTCCCATTGTGCATCCTGGTGCCATGTGTTCCCCAGGTAAGCGACGCACACGCACCCGGCCATCCACAAAATGTAAAAGAAAACGTGATTCACCAGACCAGGCCACCTTCTTCCATTGCTCCGTGGTCCAGTTTGATGCTCACATGCCCACTGCACTTCATCAGTAGACAGTGATAATCATTGGCAACCTGACTGGTCTGCAAATTTGCAGCCCCATGAGATGCTCTGACCCAGTCGTCTAGCCATCACAAATTTGGCCCATGTCAAACTCTTCATAAATCCTTACGCTTAATATCCTTTCCTGCTTCTAACACATCAACCTTGAGGACAAAATGTTCACTTGCTGCCTAATACATCCCACCCACTAACAGGTGCCGCGATGAAGAGATAATCAGTGTTACTCTCTTCAGCTGTAAGTGGTCATAATGTTATTCCTGATCAGTGTATATATGTTTTGCGTCCTTAAAAAGCACAAGCTTCCTCTTGCACAGCAACTCTCTGGCATATCAATATACACCGAGCACCGCCGAGAAGGACTTCAGTTCACAAGCTGATGCATTAAATCTCAAAATATGAAATATGAGAGACTATTTTGAAGATAAATTTTCATGATGACGATCATTGAAGAGATTTGGAGGAGTTATCAGTCTGGTAAGAGCATCCAGGCATCCAGTCTTTGCTCGGACAAGTTGTCAACAGAGCCGACAGGAAATGACAAGCAGAAGTCATCACCCTTCAGCTATTAAGAAGCACTTAGATCTAGATATAGGAAATGAGCTCTTAGGAGGCAAACAGAAGCCGTGTAGAGTGGACAGCATGTTCAGGGCGGGGCACGGATCCTCTTTAGTGGCAGACAAGACCGTTTTAAGTCTAAGCATTTTAAGTGGTCAAAGACAGGGCTTTTCAAACTTTAACATTAAACATGGTTCACTTGCAAGGGACCCCCTGGCTAAAATCTAAAATGCAGATACATATTTACATTTATAAAGAACCCATGTGCATGTATATTGTGGAAATTGAAAAGAGCATAACATTTAAATAAAATATAATAACATAGAACATTTGTGGACTGGCTTTGACCGTTTCAGTATGGTGGACGGCTTACATCTATCAGCAGCCCATAGATACAGCCGAGAATGAGACCTCCATTTATGGCGCAGAGCATATAGAGTGGATTCTGACTAACTTCAACGACTCTGATTGGCCATTGTGTTAACACACTCAACAAACATGTCTGTGACTGGCTACAATGCTCCTAGCTGCAAAAAACCTATTGTAAATAGAAGACTTTGATGCTCTTCACAGAGTGCTTGCAAAAACACAGGAGCGTTTAAAAGGAACGGGTAACGGATTGACCCAGTCCTCTGTACTACCGGTACGTCATATTATTATTGATATATATATATATAGATATAGATATATATATAGATATAGATAGATAGATAGTCATTAGATTTTGCATATTTTCCTCGGACAGGCGACTATTCCTGGCGCTCTGCTGCCATAGTGGAGCTCACTGGCCAGCAACTGGACAGGGGTGGAAATTACAGTTACAAGTTAAAATAGATCGCCCTCAGAGTAATGTCAAAATGACGGACGGCCTTCAGATTGTTCAGTCACAGCTAAAAAAATAAAATAAAAAATGCAGTCAATGACAGAAAATATTTGGTTAACGCGACATCTGCTTCCATTGTCCCCCACCTGAATCCCAGCTGTTATCAGCAGGTATTTGGTCACAAATTGTAACCTCCGGGCTGATTAGTGTAATTGTGTTTAAAGCTCAAGCTCAATTCCTTCCAGATTTCTACATGCTCTGCTTTCTAATTTTGTACACTCCCCAATGAAAATTGACGTGTCAACATACATGTGAAGATCACTTCAATGTAACCTGGAGGCGATTCATATGGTGTACAAATGAGAAGTGCACCGGCAAAGCTTTGTGCACCGTCTAAAACTGTAAAAGTGCCCTATTTCTGATCAAATTAGAGCAAGTACAACTTGCGTTTCACAAAGTGAGGCATAACAGACATTCAGTTACTCAATGCCCTTAGGTGGTTAAGTGCAAATAATTGTTTGCAATGAATTTTGAGGCAGATTGTGCAGGAACAAACACTTTGTACCTGACATGTACAAGAATGAGTCACACAGCAACAGAGTCACAGTTGCTCTGCGCAAAGTCAGCTCTGTGACGTTCCTGCCTGCTCAAACACGTTCAGAAGAGCACAGCCTCGCAGCAGTGCCGGAGAACGCATGAATGAAACAAAAGAGCTCTCGCTGAGTCACATACTTACAGGATACATTCACAGGAAAGAAGAAAGTGTCAACACCACTGCTGAAGAATGTTACTTTAAAAAGTAACATGGTACAATATTGCATTGCTAAGTCTGCTTCATACTAAAACATGAAAAAGTGTGTAAGTTTATTTCAATAGTTTTCAGACCCCTAAAGGTGTGCTGTGGTATCTGGCACCAGGATTTTAGCAGCAGATCCTTTAAGTCCTGTAAGTTGTGAGGTGGGGCCTCCATGGATCAGCCTTGTTTGTTCAGCACATCACACAGATGCTCCATTGGATTGAGATGTACAGAACCACTACTGAAAACTGGTAGTGCATTACATATAAACAGTAATGTTACTTTTTTATTTTATTTTATGTACCTTACTGGGTGAATTTAATGAGCGAATTAGTGGGGAAAATGATTACAGCAAAAAACTTTTTTAGTTTTACTTTTTTAATTACTTGTGTCAAAAAAATCTGATTACATTTACTGAAAAAATACGTATACAAAAAAACTGAATACATAATACATTACCGATTTAATGAGCAATTGTTGCATGAAAAAAAATATTACATAAAATGCAAAAAGTTATTTGTGTAATTTCAAATCGGATAATTTGAAAAATAGGTAACGTAATTAAAAAAAAAGTAGTTGATGTTAAAATTTAATGAACACATGATTATATAAAATGTTGAAAACATGAAAAAGTACCTGATATTGTGTAAAATTAATCAGCAAGGAATAAAAAAAATCTGCTCACATAAAAACTAAATACATAATACATTACTTATTTAAAAAAGTAACAGTGAAAACTGAATGAGTAATGCATTACTTTTTGCATAAAGAACCTCCTTACATAAAACTGTATTTGAAAAAGTAACTGATATTGTGTACATTTAATGAGCAATGTATGACTTGTTATATGAAAATCTCAATATGTTAAAAAAAAATCGAACTGCATAACGTTACTGATATTATTATTTTAGATGTCATATTAGGGGAAAAACTGATTATGTAACATGCATTACTTTTTTGAACAACAAAACTAAAAAAGTAACATCACATTAGTCATTAGTTAAGAAAAAAGCTCTTTCAACACACAACTTCTAACGTATTACTCCCAAAAACACTGGTCACCACTATTAGAAAATCATGACATACAGACGAGGAACCATCTTTGCACCATTCATGGCACTGGACATCGTGCAGACTTCACTGTCCTAAAACAACATCGCACTTCCTGCAGCTGCCAACAGCCAAGGTTCCAGATGTCCGACGGTTAGGTGAGACGTGTGAAAACAGACTCGGGCCTGTCCTGAGAGGGGCGGTATGGAGGGAAAGAGAGCGTCAAACGGTTCTGGTTAAGGCCTGGGCCACCCTCCTTCTCCGTATCCCCGCTGCAGGAATGCACTCAGCCGGCCAGAGCAAACTGAGGTTTATCTACAGCGGGAGGACTGGAATCGACGCGCAAACGAGCCTTACCGCAAACTCAATCATCAGAACTAAACAAAGAACATTTCACAGCTTGAAGTTCAGACCATCAGATCCTCTTTCCCGAAGTTCCACCGCCTGTATCCTCCTGCTGCTTTCCCAGGTTAACAGCTCACATGGGAAATATAACCATGAAAGAACGTCAACGAGGTTGTGCCACTCATGGATAATGAAAACAGTGAACTGTGGGAACCCTGGATCACATCAAACCAAACTGTGGGTTGCAACAGTGCAATCAAAGTCTAATATTGACACTCGCCAAGAGCCAAATGTGACTTGTCAACAGCTGAATTACCAGAATGATTATGAGAATCTCAGATTATTTGCAAGTGGCAGTCAAAAACGTCAGCTGAACGAATACATGCAAACCTAAATCAAATGAAACACTGAAACGGTTTATTAAAAAAACAAACATGCGTTGTTTGTTTGTCCAGGATGCCTTTTTTCCCTTCCTGAATCCCATGCGGCAACACGTATAGAGGAATATTCATCACATCAAGCCAAAAATGAAAGGTGCCTTGCATGGCACCAAGGTTAATAAAAAAAACGTGTTGCTAAAGCATTATTATTATTTTTCATTTTTATTCAGTTGAAATACTACAGTGATAAACTTAATAAAAGCCACACACAGACACACACATCTGGTTCACTATCGTTGTGGGGACTCTCCATAGACGTAATGGTTTTTATTAGGGGTGACCCCTAATAGTCGAAGATTCGATGCATCGATATGCAGGACCGGATTCAACCTCTGATCTCATGGTCGAATCTTCGCGGGTGTTATGAAACGAGAATCATACCATTTTGGCAATATGGGGGTGCTCAATATTAGTGTTATAAAGACGTCGCGGCACTAAGCGATTGCCCCTTTAAGGGCACTGAGCTTCGCACCAGACGCGCCGTGCCTTTAAAATTCGAACACGTATACACAGATGGCGGCATTCGACGCCTGTCCGCGGCGATTAAATGTATATTTCCCTCAAATCGTGAATGTACATACTGATTTCACCCTGTGCTACAAGATACACTTATCTTGCAGCTCTTCTGTCAGAAGACGATTCAAAATTGAGCTTGTGCGTTTATAATGTTCACGTCTGCCTGGTGTGAGATACCTGAGACACGGCGCTGAGCTTCAGTCCGGTGTGCGACCCCCTTTAGCTACAATCGGCTTAGAAACGTGCATATAAACACACTCAAAGTGTTCTTTTCCTCTCTAGGCAGGTTTTTAGGTTTATTTATCAAAATGTTCTTTTATATATTTGTGTGATGTTCTGTGTTCGGCTTTTAAATGTTAAGAGAGAACGGTTAATTTACGAATGTGTAGTGTAGCGTAGTTTTGATCACTTTATTAAAAGTGGTGGCTGTGTGCCGTGTGTACAGTAAAATAAAAATAGTCTTAGCCTCCTACTGACTAGTGTCCTGCCCTTCCCAACCCGTTTATACCGTTTATTTTTTTCCGGTCTATGGTTTACACACACACAGATGATTCGACTATCGGTCGACCATAGAGAGATTCGAAAATTCTTATTCGAATGTGTAAATCCTTAGTCGGGGTCACCCCTCGTTTTTATACCGTACAAACTGTACATTCGATCCCCCTACACTCCCCCTGCCCCTTAACCTACCCATCACAGGAAACATTCTGCATTTTTACATTCTCAAAAAAAAACTCATCCTGTATGATTTATAAGCCTTTTGAAAAGTGGGGACTGCTGGCTGGTCCCCACAATATAGGTGATCTCAGGTTTTACTATCCTTATGGTCCCCACAATGTGATATAAACAAGGGCACGCACACGCACACACGCGTACGCGCGCACACACACACACACACACACACACACACACACACACACACACACACACACACACACACACACACACACACACACACACACACACAAACTAAAATTAAAACAAATGCAGAAAAATAAAACAAAGCAAAACATGAAACAAAATAAAATTCCTGTAGGGAATATTTAAAACCTGCACAGTTTCTCAGTTCACCTGCAATTTGGCAGGTGGGGCAAAAAGTTATTTTCGGACTCCGAGTGCCATGAATGTCAACTGCCATCTTAATGCGGAGGTCATAAAGGTTGCTGCGTAGTTGGACACTTTGCTTTAAGAAGCAGGAGATGCATGTACCTTCCGTCCGCAGTTACGACTGTAATGCACTCGGCAACCCCTCCCTCTCCCGTCTCTCTGGCCTGCACTGTAATTACGCAGGTCTCACCGGGGCTCTGTGTGTGCTAAAGGCCCAGGGCAGGTTGTACTGCGGGTCCCTGACAGGCCCATTTCAAGGGTGATTAATGAGCACAGAGGCCTTACGCTACCTAAACCAGCCCAAAGTGAGTCTGCATAGGAATTGCTCCTGCAGCCGGCAGGGAGGGGGTACGAGTTCTTTAACACACACCGCCTGGAGCTCTGATAGTGAAGACAGCGGTGCTGAACCAGGGGGGGGGGGCACAGGAGCGATGCCAGCCCACAGACACTGGAGCCCGTCTTAATACACAGCAGATGCCACAGAGAATGTCTTTACCTAAACCTCCTCAGAAGCAAAAAACTTTCCAGAATGTTCCACAAGGTGAGAAGATCTCCAAGGCAATCAAGGCAATCTAGACAGTGTTACCAGGACAGAGATGTTTGTGAAGGGCGGATCTCACAAAAACGGTAAAGAACATGTCCGGATCATGTTTCAAAATAAATAGTACCATTTGTTTATTATCATTATTATTTAATTTTTTTAATATAATGTATTATTTTAATGACAATTCATCACATTTTTTCTCTCTCTCTTATCTTTTAAAGTACACTACTGAAGTACAATTATAAGTATACGTCACTGGAGTATTTGTTGTACTAAATTTGCTAATTCTAATTAAAAATGTCATTCGTTTTTTTATTGATTTATTTGAATTTAATCGTCATGAATATAACACTGTGAATACTGTTAATGGTCTTGAAAATAGGTATATTTTATGCAAAACATATTTAACTTACTTATTTTTACTTTATTAACAATGATTTTGGAGATGAAAAAAATTCCCTTTATTAGTTTTTAACTACAACTATTACAGACATTTTCGTAATTTAAATAAAGCTGAAATAAATTAAAATATTAGTCCCTTATTTCAGTTAGTAGCCAAAGTAACATTTCCCATTTTCACATTTCTCATTAAGTCGAAACTCTAAAATGATTAACAAATGAAATCTAAAGAGTAATATTTAAAAAGAGAAAAAACGTAAAATTAAAGCACATTAAAAAAGCTAATTAAACTTGAAAATATAAAAACAAAAGCTAATTCAAAATAACAATAAAACTATAATAGTGTATAAATAATACTAAACCAACACTGTTCTGAAGGGTTCGACTATACGTGTTTGTGTTTGCAAATTAATTTATCAAGTTTTGCAGCCACTGAAGTTGAACTTCACAATCTTACACAGTTGTGTGTGAGTGTGAGAAAAAAGCTTCTTCAGGAGGAAAAGAAAGAGCTTTCCATGAGCGTCAATGGAAGCAAAGGTCACAGAGTTTGTTCCATGTTTTTTGGAGCCAGTTCTAAGTAAACCTGAACCGGTCTAAGCAACCCTAGTGAAAGTCTGAGAGGGCAGGACACATTGGGAAGACATACAGGAGGGCTAGTTTTACAGTACCCGTCTTGCGGAGCGGGAAGTCATCTTTGGGGTCGTACATTCCCAGCACCGGGTGGTTGTAAGTGGAAATCCCTGTCTGAGGTGGTGAGCTCTGGTCCAGGGAGCTGTGCTGGGTTTTCCTGTGGAACAAATCACAAACACACATGAGAGCAAGCATAGGTACTCAAATATGTGCACTTCAAGACGTTTCCACACACAGCTGCCCTGCATTCCCAGCACTGGGACGGTTTCTGCCAAACTCAGATCACCCATAATGCCTAAAAGTGGGGGGCGGGGCATTATTCTGTTTACAAATAAACATGCTCGAGTATGACACGCATTCAGACTTCAGAACATCAGTGGCAGACAATCAAAGCTCTGCAAAAAATAAAGAGATTAGATTCTCCTTAACAGGAGGCATCTAAGGTCAGCTGGCACCATAGACTCAAGAACTGAATCTGCCTTTCTCCAGCTCATTTCAAACAGACCAGGAGCTCCAGCGATCTGGTGCACAGAAGCTACAGAAATAACTCTTGATCGATCCTAGTGCAAATGTTGTAATCAGCACGGTGGATGTCTGAAATGAGGAAGCAATTGGCTGAAACATACAGCAAAGTTGGGGGTTGGTAGGCTTTTTATTTACTTATTTATGAAAGAAAGAAATCAATATGTTTATTCAGCAAGGACGCAGCGATATTTATAATGTATAAACTAAATATTTATATTTTATATTTTTATAATGTTACAATGTTTTTAGCGTTGATCATAATTAGAAAGGTTTCTTGAGAAGCAAATCATCATATTAAAATGATTTCTGAAGGATCATGTGACACTGAAGACTGGAGAAATTATGCTGAAAATTCAGCTTTGCATTCACAGGAATAAATTACATTTTAAAATATATTCTGATAGATAAACTGTTATTTTAAATTGTAATAATCGTTCAAAATTGTACTTTTTTTTACTATAACAAATAAACAACCTTGGTGATCATGAGAGACTTCTTTCAATTTATTTATTTATTTATTTTTAATGTTAAAGTCTTCATATTTTTTAACGCAAGTATGTGAATGCAAAAGCCTGGAAAATTACATTCAAAAAGGAACGCTCCCTTCCCATTTTCATAGCCTCACAGATGAGGAGTGTGAGAGGTAGGCTTGATGGAGTGTGAGTTTTTCCCACAAACACTCATATTCACATACACACTCACACTGCCTCCTCTTCACCGTTCTCTTTCACACATGAGAAGTTCCCCAATCAAAACTTGTTCGAATTTTTCAAGAATGCAGAGATGACAGCTAGCTACATCTTTTGTGTGTTGAAGAGGGAAATCGAAACTGTCTATCAATCAAAACAGAAACTTATATAACATGCTTTTACTTTGGAATACTGCTGCAAGCAAAAAACTAAACTACAGGGATGTTCACTCTGAAGTTTGGCGTCAAGTCAAGTCAACTTTATTTATATAGCGTTTTATACAATACAGATTGTTTCAAAGCAGCTTTACAGTAATTACAGAAAATGATGCATTTCAGGGAAAGTCATGTCAGTGTTGATTTAGTTCCATTTGCAAAAAAATGATGTCAATTAGCTCAGTTCAGTTCTCATTTAACAGCATCAGTACAATAACACTGTTGAATGTTAAGTCATCAACTTTGTGTAGAACGTAGGGGTGACCCCGAATAGTCGAAGATTCGATGCATCGATATGCGGAGCCTGATTCGACCATCAAACTCACGGTCGAATCTTCGCGGGTGTTATGAAACGAGGATCATACCATTTTGGCAATATGGGGGTGCTCAATATTTTAAAGACGTGTCACGGCGCTGAGATGAGCTGAGCATCGGTGTGCGACCCCTTTAAGGGCGCTGAGCTTCGCACCGTGCCTTTAAAATTAGAACACGTTCAATGAGTGTACACACACCAGCGGCAGCATTCAGCGCCTGTCCGCGGCCACTCAGGAAGTTGTTTAAAATCCTGCTGCACCACAGAGCGCTTTCGTGCAGCTCGTCTGTCAGTCAATTTAAAATTGAGCTCGCGTGTATATAATGTGCGCGTCAGGTGGCGGTGTGAGTGAGATCCTGAGGCGCGCGGGGCTGAGCTTCACGTACGTCTTCACCCGCTTTAGGCACAATCGGCTTCAGAACGTGCATGTAAACGCACTCAAAGTGTTTTTTCCACTCTAGGCAGGTATTTTTTTTAGGTTTATTTATATATAAACAAATATATTTATTTGTATGATGTTTTGTATTTCGATCGCGGCTTTAACATGTTATAAGAAAACGGTTAATTAATGTTTGTCCACCACATTAACTTTTAGGCTATTTAAACCTAAATAAGAAAGCCATTGTCAGTTCGTCTGTCAGTTGGCAGGCAGTTTTGGTCGCTTTATTAAAAGTTGTTGCTGTGTGCAGTGTGTAAAGGAAAATAAAAATAGTTTTACCCTTCTGACAGTGTCATGCCCCTCCCAACCCATTAACACACACAGATGATTCGACTATCAGTCGACCATAGAGAGATTCGACAATTCTGATTCGATTGTCTAAATCCTTAGTCGAGGACAGCCCTAGTAGAACGTGGCTCTTTGGCTCGGTTTTGATCTGCGATTAAGATTTGCTGCAGATGATCTGATCAGAAGTGGTCAACACTAAATACAGGTGTAAACACGGCCAAACAACTTTAGTATTCAATCACTCAAACCATATTTAGAGGTAGGGGTGTAATTAATCGTACATTAATCAGACCATAATCGATTATAGCCTACAGACGTTTCTCTGAAATCATTCGAATCGTCACATGCTTCTCGTGCTAGAGTAAAATGGCGGAGGGAGGAGAAACACGTAGTCGAGTAATAAAAAATGTGCCACTGTTTTAACATTTACAGCGCTAGTGTGTGCGCGTGTACGTTTATGTGAGGCTGCATGTGTGCAGGTATGTGAGAGTTTTAACTACACTACACTACTTGACAGTTTCACGTGCTTTTAGTATTTACTAGTGTTTGTTAGTTCTAAATGGTGCTGTCGTCTGCTGTGTTTAGACTTAAGTTGTGTTTGATGTTTGCTACATTCAGGAAGTGTATCATTGAATTAAAGCTTAACTTTTTTTGTGTTCAAGATTTACAAAAATTATAATGAGATTGTGCAACATGAATCCATTTTTCATAACATGTTTTTGTCTTACCCTGAATAATTATGGTGCACTCATAATAAGTGTTTCCAGACCGGTCTGGTAAGAACCGCTGTGGAGGAGCACAGTCCCTGCGTGACTCGCCATAGACATAAACGGAGAGAAGTAGCTCCGGCTGCAATGTTCTTCCGCAAGACGTATGCAGCTCTATTTATTAACCGCTAGAGGGCAAAAGGTTACGGACTGCAGCTTAAAATTGTTGACATGATAATCGTAAGTGACAAATCACACCTTTATTTAGGCCCCGTTGAATTACACTAGTGCATATTCGTTTTAAAACAACATGGCCAGCGAAAATGCACGTCACGAGCACTCAAGCACACTGGCCATCCGCATACAAGTGTAAACAGTTGCCTTTTGCACATGTAGACAGCTGCAATGTAATAAAATAAAGTGTTTAACTGCACAACGTCTGCTAAAAAGGACCACGAAGTCAGCAAAACACGCAGGTCTCCGTGTGATTGTTTACACGTCGTTGAGGCTGGTATGTTACAGCCGTTGAGAGAGAGACGACTATGGGCTGCGTTTACCAAAAGCATTGTAATACGATAGCCACCAACTTAGGCGCACAATGCTTTTGGGAAACGCAGCCCTGGTCTGTTATTGCAGTGTTCCAGTTGCATAATGTGGGCATCCATGCCATCTCTTTCAGAAGTCTTCGTTTTGGTCTGTTTACACTGAAAAAACCCCAGAGTTTTCAAACTAAAACAGGGTCTCAGTGTTTTCAAAAGTCTCTGTTTTCGAGGTTTGACAACAGGCGTAACGGTAGAAAAAGTTATGCGTTTAAAAATCACAGGTAAACAGGGCCTTAAAATGATTCATTTAATCTATAAAGCAGTTCTCAAAAAAATTATGTCATCAGCTAGCTCAGTTTAGTTCATATTCAACAGTGTCAGTGCAGTCAGATCCATAATACTGTTAAATATTAAGTCATCAGTTTCATGTATAATGTGTATAATTTTTGGTTCTGTTTTGATTTGCCATTAAGATCCATTGCAGATGATCTGATCAGAAGTGGTAAATACAGGTAAAGCCCAAACCATTCGATGCTTCAAGAGATTCTATTTAACTAACTGATGTCACGCATGGAGTACTTTTATGATGTTTTTATTCCCTTTCTGGAAAGGGACAGTATACTGTACATACTTTCAATGGAGGAACAGAAAGCTCTCGGCCTAAATACCGTATATACCCAAATATAAGACAACCCTGAATATAAGACGACCCCCCATTTTCCAGACTTATTTTTTTTGGGGGAAAAAAGAGATTTTGTGGAAAAAATCTGGTTTTCAACAGAATTTGTTTTTGTGGGAAAATTCTACAGAAATGTATTCTAAAGCAACATCAGCCTTGGCATATTGAAATCTGCATATTTGTGATATTTTTACCTTTTTTAAAGGGCATTTTAACCCTAATCTTACTTTATAATTTTAAATTTGATCTATACATTCAATTAAAATAAGACACCAGGCTATATGGCTGTTACCAATCAAATTAAATAATTTACACTGACAAATTACAACTGCATTAAATGCATTTTGGATGAATAAGAAATTTTAGAAATTATGTTTAAACATGAAACAAAACCTCCAGTAGGTGGCAGCAGGTGGGTCTTAATGAGTGAGTCATTGAGTCGTTCATTCAAACGATTCATTCAAATGGCTGATTCATTCAAGATTGAGGCGTTTACGAACAGGTTATTGAATCTTTGATTCAACCGATTAATTCAAACACTGAATCATTCAGTAACGCACACTGTTGCTGTGAGATGCGTTATAATTCTGCTGTTTGGAACTTTGTTACTTAGAATCTTTGTTTGGAACTATTTTCACTGCTGAAATAAAACAAAAACACTCCTGCATCTAAAATGTAAGTGACTTAATGTTAATTTGTTTATGGAACTGTCATGAAATCAATGCCATTTTCAGTCGTGATGGTATTCAGGAAATACTCTTGGTTGAGGGATGTTGTTTAATTGTATATGTTATAAATATAAAAAAAAAAAAAACCATTTTGAATGCTCACCGCTGTATCTGTGTGAGAGGCGTTCATGTGTTGTGATTTATCCCTGAGAGGCTGCGCGAGAGTCAACAGCGTGACCTTGTTATCGATTCGTCAGTTTAATAGATATGTGATTTTGTCTATATTGCAAATATAAGACGACCCCCCCATTTTCAACGTATTTTTAGGACACAAAACCTCGTCTTATATTCGGGTATATACGGTATAAAATATCTTCATTTGTGTTCTGAAGATGAAATAGGGTGTCAAAAGACATTAGGGTAAGTAATTATTGAAAGAATTTTCATTTTTGGGTGAACTAACCCTTTAACCCTGAGTGTAAACTACATGTAAATCTGTCTCAGTTGACCTGTAAAACATCCTTTTTGAAACATCAGCCCTGAGAGGTTTGCGACACTCACCCGTACCAGTAGCGCGGGTCACTGGGCAGGCAGTGGTTGAGGCTCCTCTGGGCCAGCGCTTTCTTCTTGTTGAGGACAAACTCCTGCAACCTCATCTTCACCTCAGTGCTCGCCACAGCGCCTGTCGATCAGAGCACACAGTTCAGGAAGATCACAAGCAGCGGGACATAAGTGGCATTCTCAAAGCCTCTAGCTGTGTTATACAGCTTGATTTCTCCAAAAGCCTCGGGAAGGGGTTTTATGCATTCGTGACTGTCAATTTCTTCACCATTTCTAAACCCTGTAATTTGCAGTGCTGTAATTTCGTCTTCTAAATGGTCTTAAAAAACTCTTAATAGTCTCTTCGGCATGAGACCGAGGCGATCGAACAGTGCCCAATTGATCACGACTACAAAGGCTGACACTTGTTTTCTGGTGTCGATAAACAGCTATTCCACCGCAGCCCGACTCGGTTCAGATATCTCTTTACATCTGAGAGAAACGACCCCTTTATCCTGGCTTAAATAGAGAGCAGACTCTCTATTCCAATTCCACAGAGACCGCAACAGTTAAACAAAGATGTCTTTTTTTCTCACTATTGTTCTCGCTCTGAAAGAAACACATCAGATGGATGAATCCTCAAAGCTTTTCCTTCAATTACCACCTTTCCCATCGTCTGTAAACATTTCCCCAGAGGCCGTGGCTGGTGTACGTACACATCTGCGCCGCCAGACAACACGCGCTCCGTGCAGGCAACAGGTGACCGCCGTGTCAACAACAACAGAGGTGGATAAAAATAGACTGGTTGTACTGCCAGGAACATTCTAGATAAGAATATACTAGAAAATATACAGAAAACCTGTAACTAAACTTAATGTGCATGAGAGGTGTGCTATTACTTTTCCAAGCTATCAGACCAATGATTTTGGCCTGACGGACAATAAAAAATCCCAAAGATTCACAGTGAAGGAGGGGGAAGGACATAGTAACGCCCCAAGCAGAGACAGAAATTCCCTTTTTAATTAAGAGATGATGATATTTACTCCTGTAATTGATTTCTATGGACATTATATTATTAAATATCTAGTTCAAATATCTAAACTAGGGATGCACCGATACCATTTTTTTGGAAAACGAGTACGAGTACTTGCATTTCAGTACTTGCCGATACCGATAACGAGTACTTAATAAAAGAAACATGATTTAAATTTACAGGTAATAGCTTTAGTCATATAATTTAACAAAAAAACAAGGGACTAGTTTGGAATTAAGAACATTTATTTAAAATTAAAAGCTTGTTGTATGCATTTATTTAAAATTAAAAGCGAGTGCCCGCCTGCAAATTAACCCCTTACACGCCGCTCAAACATAGACATTTCTCTGACCATGGTATCGTCCCCGGTATCGGGGGACTTTTAACGAGTACAAGTACTTTCGAAAATGTGGTATCGAGGCCGATACCAGATCCCGGTATCGGTGCATCCCTAATCTAAACTCTAGGGGATGCAGACTGATAAGTCCTTTACTATCACATCATTACCGTATGACACAAGCTGATTGGCCACTGCTGGTCCTTGAGCCAATGAGATTGCTTGCTCATCATTTGAATAGTCTGCTACAATGTTTGCTATAAGCTAGTCCTGCAGAGATCATATTAAACCCTCCACCTCCCCCATCTCCACCTGCCTAGATCTGCTACAGGATTTATTTTACATCTATTTATGCAGCATCATATCTTACATGCTCATTTACACGTATCTATTAGCAGTAGCAAGTCCATACTTGCTCTGCAGAAGAACAAAACCTTTACTCAAATCGGGAATAAATTGTATAACGACAATGAAACACAAACACCCTTTAAAAACGTACTTTTCTCTCTTGCTACTTTGTTGAAAATTATTTAATAAAGAAAACAGTAAAAATTGGTCAGATGGAAAGGATGTGAGCTAGACTCAAACTCATATCTGCAAGAGTGGTACAATACCTGATCTAACCACTAGTCAAAAGCTTTGGCAACATTACGGCTTTTTGACTTCTTCAGTCTGAAACTTTTTCAGTCGAGTATAACGCTGAGACAAACATCCATGAATGGAAGATCTTCATGTGTCAGTCATGTTTCAGTCAGTTAATGAGATGTTCGAGGGCACTCACTCTCTTGGCCGCGTTCTTTGTTTTTGAGTAACTGGAGCTTCTGTTCCCGCTGCTGTTTCTCCAGCTCCTGTTCCTGACGATGGCGCTCCAACTTCCGCTGGTGTTCCAGGAGCTCCTGCTGATGTTTCAGGGCCAGGAGGTCCTGCTGATGCTGAAGAGAGAAAAAAAGAAATTATTTACACTTATTTTTGATAGCCATAATTAAAATAAAAAGCAGTTGCTTTAAATCATAATATGTATAATTTAAATCTTTTTACTGCATGTTTGATCAAATAAATGCAGACTCTGGTGTGCATGAGACTGTGATTAAAAAAAAATATATATATATTTTTTTTAAATCTTACCGACCACAAACTTTTGAACAGTGGTGTATGTGTGTGTATATATATATATATATATATATATATATATATATATATATATATATATATATATATATATATATATATATATATATATACACACACACACACACATATGTATTTTGACAGCTATAATTAAAATGCAAAGTTACTTTGAATCTGAATATTTACGCACAAAAAAATATTGTATTTTTGATCAAATAAGTGCACAATGACCCCAAATGTTTGAACAGTGGAGTATGTGTATTTTTTTTCTTAACACATTTTTTTCTATATTACTTATTTTTTCACACACACACAAAAAAAATCAGATTGTGGTAGTAAAATGAGATCAGTATTTCACACTGGCTCAAGCTGTACAAAAGCTGCATCAATAACAGCAGGATGCAATTGCTGAAAATATGACATCAAACAGGAACACAATTCCTGAATGTGTTTATCGATGCCTTGTTGTGAAGCATAAACGCAACATTTCTTTTTTTCCAGATGAAACTAACATATGCAATTACCTCAACAGCTCCTCGACTAAAAAGACAGTTTAAAGACGGTGGTAATCTCTCTCACACTGTGCACTGTAAATGCAGCCATTTCGTCTAACATTTCCCTTTAACTGCATTTCCACTTTGACAGTTATTCAGCTCAGCAGCAGTCACATCCATTACTGGCTTGTGATGGGTATTATCAGAGCTGTATACACGCAGCCGTCTCTGATGCTTGGATGTTGAGTGGATACTGGTGATTCTGGTCAGTTAAATCACATTAACGTTTGCATAGGGTGTAATAAAGCACATGGCTAGTCTGTAAGTAAGCAGTTACTTAAGTAGATGCTTTTATCCAAAGAGACTAAAGTCCACTTTTGGTTATATAACTCCTTCCTCTCACTTTCCACATCTCTTTCTGTAGATCCTGGATATCACCACCAGCGATGAGTCATGGGCGTCTGTCACTTGGCAGAATGAGTGTAGAGACTGTGATGACATGTAGAGCGGAGACCACATTGCCCAAACCGCAAAGACTCTTCCTCATCAGGCAAAGCTTTGGCATTTCTAACTGGAGCTTTTCAATCCATGACACACAACACTTCTTCACATCACATCTGGGCTGTTGAAGGCCAGAATATATTATTTATATATATATATATATATATATATATATATATATATATATATATATATATATATATATATATATATATATATATATATATATATATAGTTAAAGTTACTTTAAATCTTACTATTTAAAAATATAAATTTTTATTGAATTTTTGATCAAATAAGTGCACAATGATCCCACATTTTTGAACAGTGGAGTATGGGTATTTTTTTCTTAACATTTTTCTATATTTCTTCTTTTTTCTTAACTAACATGTTTCACATGGAAACAAATCAGATTGTGGTAGTAAAATAAGATGCAATTAGTATTTCACACTGACTCAAGCTGTACCACTGATAACGGGACGAACAACTAATGTGATGTATATTCAGACATCTACATTTGATTTCATTGCACTTAATCTGCATACTGTTTTATGTACACCACTGGGCAAGATGAATGCGTTATAAGGGGATAATTATGTTTGTCTCTTTCTCTGTGTGTGTATGTGTGTGTGTGTGTGTGTGTGTGTGCGTGTGTATATATTACATTAATAATGTGTTAACGCAAATTCATTTTAACGGCACTAATTTTATTAACGCGCGATTAACACAGCAAGCATTTTTCTGATCCATATGGCCCGTAGTTGGAAAAATTGAGATCAGCCATGGCCATAAAGGATGCAGCAGCAAAAAGGGATAACAATAACATTACTCTGAAACAAGTGCAGTTAGCCTACATAAGCTACCATATTTTCTGCATAACTTTTATTAGACTCCAGGTCGAAAGAAAAGTGAGTTTTTTTCACTGAGCACATTCTCTGCAGTCCGAGTGCGATGCACTGAAGCTCACTCTCGCTCATGTCTGAGGCAAATCATTAACACCATCACAGCTTACAGTACATGTGTTTTATTTAACTAAACAATAATAATAAAAAATTATGTAAATACATTACAATCGACTAAAACTAATGTGCAGGGTACTTTTCGGAACAAGAGCGCTCCCATGTCCGTTTTTCTCACACTGTTAGCGTGAATCGTGGCACAGTTCGGCACACACACAAAATACCGGCAGTTCAATAGGGAACGCGCATCTCTTAAAGGGGCCACACTATATTCCAGCTCTTAAAGGGGCCATACTATATTCCAGCTCTTGAAGGGGCCACACTATATTCCAGCTCTTAAATGGGCCACACTATATTCCAGCTCTTAAAGGGGCCGCACTATTCCTACTCGTGGAATATGGACCTCCTCCAGGTATGGTGCGCTCTCAGGTCCGCATGGCAGCTTTCACATTACCAATTTTTCATACGAACTGTGCCCTGTTCTGAATTAAACTGCCAGTATAATTCTTCTCTATTCTACTCCCAGTCTATTCTTAAAATGAGAGAAATCACTGCATTTGCACATTTGCATAAAACATGCATATTTGTCCATACCTATGTTGATTAGAGTATTAAAAGCTTGAAAACATAAATAAATTTAAGGTACGTTTAGAACTGATAAAAATGTGTGATTCAATTGTGATTAATCGCAATGAAATATTTTAATCGATTGACAGCCCTATATATATATATATATATACACACACACACACACACACACATAAATATATAATTGTGTAATATAAATAAATCTATAAAATAAATAAATAATCTACAAAAAAATGAATGAATAAATAAATAAAATTGACAGGTTGCTTGATTATCAGAGCCGTTAGCTGCAGCCCTAGATAGAAGTTATTGAATTTACAAAATGTAAGAAGACTGTAATCTTGATGCTTTTTTAAAAAAGACAATCAGCTAACAGCCTCAAGCTGGACAAGAGCATCCAACAATAATGACTAAATAATGAGAATGTGTTTCATAATTAAATCTTTGACTGCACAGGAAACATCTCTTTCAGCATTTCTGCAGTTTGCAGTTAAATGAGAAACTGCCGAAAAATCCAATCGCTTCTCTTCTCCCTATCATCAGCAAGGTGTCACAGCAAAAGCACGGCATCCATCAAACCCCTACATTACATTTTGTCCATTTAGCAGTGAGATTAGCTCTGACACTCCCTGCAGCCTGTGAGGCTATTTATAGCTCGCTGAGGGCTGCCTCGCTCCCATTGGCCAGAAACCTCACTGTGGCAAAACACAGCAAAGCCGGAGGTCTGCTGCGCTCACAGGCTCCCGGTGTTTCCCAAGGACAGAGTTCCCATAGCGATTGCAGTCACCCATCGGCCTTCTCATTCACAATGAAGCTCAGTCTGAAGGCCAATGACAGCAGCGCTGCCTCAGGAAACCACAGACACGAAAGACCCATATGATGCAGGCATTTACCAAGTGCTCTGCATCTCACTCCCCAACAAATATCCAATATCCAAACAAACTTCATTCCGCATAAAGAAATGGAAAATAGAAGACAGAAGAGTGGGAAGCCCTAAAGGATGGGAGGATCGAAGACGAAAACTGCAGCATTATGGGATTCTTGAAGGGATTGAATGAAAATTGTCATTATGTACTGCCCCTCAAGTCTTTCCAAACCCATGTGCTATTATTCTATCCATGGCACACAAAATGTGTCATTTTAAGCAATGTTTAAACACCACTTGTCCATTCATACAAGTCACAGTGACCACTACTGTCAAGCCCAAAAAAAGCACTATAAAAGTATCATGAAAAATGTTGTCAATCTTGCTTGTGAGCTTTAATTCTTCTCAATTACCCAAAAAAAAGGTCTGTGGTTAAAATGACCTCAGGATATTCTGCTTCACATTTTATTCTAAGACATAATATACATCAGAAATACACAATCCTGTATTTTCTGGATTTTCATGGTTTAATTCAATTTTAGTTATCAAAAAACATGTCTAACCAATTTTTGAGACGACGCTTCCCCATTGACGGAATTTTACGGCTTTTCGTGTTTTCAATGTTATACGGTAGGGGACGCTGAAAGAGTACAGAATATCCAGATCAAAACACAGGCAAAAGTAGCAGAAACAAGTTATATTATTATGCACAAAGAATTCTTTTCACAGGTATTTGTTAAAAACTTTGCTTATAATGAAACTTTCCCAAAATTCAATTGTTGATAAATAAAAAAGTAAAAAAAAAAGTAAAAAAAAATATATATATATATATTATATAATATATAATATATATATATATATATATATATATATATATATATATATATATATATATATATATATATATATATATATATATATATATATATATATATATATATAATTATTATATTAATAATTGCGCTCCTGCAAGTTATTCTAACTTTAGAATTTCAGGAAACATTTTCTCAGGGAATATGTTAAGACCAAATGAGTTGTTGGAAGCTTGATGGTGGCGAATGTTGAAGTCATGCTAGTCTCGCGTAGCCTTCAAAAGCTCCATAACAGCTTTCATTGGCCAAAGACCTCCCAACAGGAAAAGCAAGCAATCACAGTTAATTTTGTTCAGCATCATGTTTAGAAAATGTATGTAAAGTCAATGCCCCTACAATAACAGACCAGCATGAAATTCATTGAAGAACGTTGTGCATATTTACTGCAACAATAGCTGAATGAACTTCACATATTTTTTGAAAATCTAGCATTTAGATGACCCTGACAAGCGCTCATTGTCACAGCTGTAAACACAACGATCTTCCATAGACGTTCATCCAACAGTCCATCAGCATGACGTCTGAGGCCGAGACTTAAGTCATGCGATCGTAGATATAGTTTAGCTTTTTACTTCTGCTGATTGTATTTATGTTTAGTTTGAGTTGTGTTCATTTGTGAAGATTATATTGATGAATAACATACGTAAGAATCATAAACTTGCTTATTTTTTGCACTAATCCAAAACCCAAAGGAAAAATTCGATTGGCTTTATGGATGGATCCAGGTTGATGCAAACTTCCAGGGTGGCCTATAAAAATACATCAGCCCTGCAGCACTCTATACCGCCCACCCAGAGTCAGCGACGCTCGCCTCACCTTGACATGCTCCTGTAGCTGCGCTTCATGTTGGCGCGAGAGCTGCTCGTGCTGCCGCTGAAACTCGGCGATCAGGAGCTGCCTCTGTATCTGCTGTTTCTGCTTGAGGGCCAGAAGCTCCTGCTGCAGCTGCTGTTCACGCTGGGCCGGGTCTGTCGGCGCCAGGGCGAACTGGTGATCCACGCGCAGATCCATGGGGATGGCAGAAGGCGGCACTTGCAGTGGCAGCGCCGCACTCACATCAACTGCGGAAAGTGAGAATAGAGACAATAAATGAGATAAACAACAAACCGAACAGTACTTAGAGTACATAAAGCTTTTAAAACAGATTTAAACTATCAGGCAAGCCAAGTTTGTTGGTTCAAAGTACATTTTATGCTGCAATAAACAGACTTTAAATAGAAATCATATTGATGTCACAACCACATACACATTAAAATACATTGTTTACATTGTCCATTTAGTGTTCATCAGTTAGGCACAAAATAACAGTGTGAAATTACGCGAGTACACAGAAGTTAGCCAATCACAACAGAGGTCATTTAGTGTGAATTCAGGGTGATTGAGACATTTTTCCAAGCCATCTTAATGGCAAAAACTGTCCCAATCACTCTGAAATCACCCTACACATTGTCTTCCAGAAAACACTGAAATGTATAAAGACTATATTTGACCATCATATACATTCCCAACATTCCTAAAATTCCCAACATTCCCCAAATAAACAAAAATGTAAATAATGGATTTGCTAAATCAAGAAGTTAAATACAACTTATTATGATTATATGAAAAAATGTGTCCTTATTTTAAATGTAACAGGTCACAATGAGTTTCATTAGTTAAAGTTCGTTAACTACATTAGTTACCATGAACTATCAATGAACAATACTTCTATAGCCTTTATTAATCTTAGTTAATGTCCATTTCAACATTTACTGTTTTA
The DNA here is from genome assembly GCF_024679245.1 of Pseudorasbora parva. Classification (NCBI taxonomy): domain Eukaryota; kingdom Metazoa; phylum Chordata; class Actinopteri; order Cypriniformes; family Gobionidae; genus Pseudorasbora; species Pseudorasbora parva. The sequence goes on from NC_090176.1 coordinate 45,090,040, forward strand.
AAAATCAAAAGTTGTGTCAGTTTTGACATTAGTTAATGCCATGTAACCTTAACATTAACAAAGGTTAATGCTGTAAAATATATTTCTCATAGCTAGTTCATGTTAACCAACGCATTAACTAATGTTAAACAACGAGACCTTATTGCAGTGCTACCATAAAAAAAACTAATTAAAATCGAAATAATTAATTATAACAATTTAATATAAATATATTTAAATGTTTATTTCTTTTAATTTTGATGATTATAACTGACAACTGAGGAAAATCCCAAATTCAGTATCTCAGAAAATTAGAATATTACTTAAAAAATTATTTTGAGAAATTTTGGCCAACTGAAAAGTATGAACATGATAAGTATGAGCATGCACAGCACTCAATACTTAGTTGGGGCTCCTTTTTCCTTGAATTACTGTAACAATGAGGCGTGGCATGGAGTAAACCAGTCTGTGGCACTGCTCAGGTGTTATGAGAGCCCAGGTTGCTCTGATAGTGGCCTTCAGCTCTTCTCATTGCTGGGTCTGGCATATCGCATCTTCCTCTTCACAATACCCTATAGATTGTCTATGCGGTTAAGGTCAGGCGAGTTTGCTGGCCAATTAAGAGCAGGGATACCATTGTCCTTAAACAAGGTACTGGTTGATTTGGCACTGTGTGCAGGTGCCAAGTCCTGCTGGAAAATGAAATCTGCATCTCCATAAAGTTGGTCAGCAGCAGGAATCATGAAGCGCTCTAAAACTTCATGGTACACATCTACGTTGACCTTGGACCTCAGAAAACACAGGGGACCAAAACCAGCAGATGACATGGCACGTCTTTAGCCCAGGCCAGATGCTTTTGATGCTGTCTGTTGTTCAAGAGTGGCTTGACACAAGGAATGCGACAGCTGAAACCCATGTCTTGCATACGTCTGTGCGTAGTGGTTCTTGAAGCACTGACTCCAGCTGCAGTCCAGCATTTTGTTTCACAATCCTCTCCAGGGTGCAGTTATTGCTATTGCATGGACACTTTTTTACCACATCTTTTCCTTCCCTTTGCCTCTCTTTTAATGTGCTTGGACACAGAGCTCTGTGAACAGCCAGCCTCTTTTGCAATGACCTTTTGTGTTTTGCCCTCCTTGTGCAAGGTATCAATGGTCGTCTTTTGGACAACTGTGAAGTCAGCAGTCTTCTCCATGATTGTGTAGCCTACAGAACTAGACTGAGAGACCATTTAAAGGCCATTGCAGGTGTCTTGAGTTAATTAGCTGATTAGAATGTGATACCAGGTTTCTTCAATATTGAACCTTTTCACAATATTCTAATTTTCTGAAATACTGAATTTGGGTATATAATCGTGAAAATTAAAATAAATAAACATTTGAAATATATCAGTATGTGTGTAATAATTAAAATATTATATACAAATTTCACTTTTTGAATGCAATTAGTGAAATATCATCAAAAAACTGATTTATTCTAATTATGACCAACACCTGTATACACACGCGCACGCACGCACGCACGCACGCACACACAAAATGAATATTATTAAGGAATATATATATTAATGGCTCAAAAAGCTTGTAACATCCCTTATTCTTAAATTGTTTTGAATAAAAGTGCCTGGTAAATAAATATAATGTATATATTCATAATTCATTTTTTTATTAAAATAATGACAAAAAAGAAACGCCAGACAGACAGATAGATCTGAAGCATCTTAAATATCCTTAAAAATGTGCAGACAGCACACAGTACTGCAGCAGAATCATCGTACCAGACATCAGAATAAACAGAGGAAAGAAACCTCATGTTCCGACGACAGATCTTGGCTAGATTCAATACTAGCGAACATGAACAGCGTCACTGGAATCAGGAAGCGCCCTGGCTTGCGGCATCATCTTCAATCATCCCTCGCTCATAACAGATAAATCTGAAGAAAACTAAGGAACTGAGCAATTACATTCCGCAGTGAGTATGCTTGTGTTGATAAGTTAAGTGGCTTTACGACCTTGAGTGTATGCAAGGCCCAAAAGGTTTGTGGGTTAAATGAGCAATGAAATTCAACACAAGAATAAGTAGGACATCATTAAAAGACATTTTATGTTCCTTCCTTTTTAACAGTGTGTAATTAGAATAAACAGAGAAAGGAGGCACATTTTGCTTAGTCAAGCATTCCTGCAATTCTGGGAATTGCTGAATATCATCAACACATCACCATAAACTAGGACTTTTACCATTATTTGGACTGCTTTACATTATTTATATTATATAATACTGTCTCTGTTGCCAGGCTAAAACTACAGTATGCCAAGGTGAACAAAGCAGACAAGTGGTCTGCAATAAATAGTCTCTGACAGCATATTAGGTCCATACTGCTGGCATGGGACCTCTTCATTTGTGCAATACTGAATAGGGGAGGTTTTAGGGGGAACACTGACCTCATTCATGCTTGAGGTGTCAGCTCCACTCATGGGACGTCACGATTCCCTGAATGCCACAAGTTCAAGGATGCTCCTCTGACCCCTTAGCAGGCGAAACAAAAGCCCTCAGCGGAAGCCCTGAGGCCACACAAAGACCAGCGTCAAAGGCTATTTGATGTCATGGAATAAAAACTGCCCTGACTAAATCATTTCATAAAATCATATTTATGACGCAAATCCATGGTCACAAAGGGGCCGTTGATGGCCAAACCCCTGGAATTGACATTACGCTCTTTGGCAGCCCACGCTCAGCTGGACAGGAAGCAGTCAACTAGTGAACTACTTCCTCCACATTTACTTTGCATAAATAAATGCCGATAAGAGTGTTGTTTATCCGTGCTTTTGCCATCAGGAGACATATTTGCATTCGCCACCCAGTGGCCAAACAAACCAAAGAGCACTAGCAAACAGAAACTCTAATGGAAGTAATACATAGAAGAGAGCAAAAAGGAAAAACATAACCCACATTATGTCTTTCTTTCAATCTATGAGGATCAATTTGAATCGCATTGGTCACAACTCACAGAAAGTTGAATTGGAATGTCAGGAAGAGGAATTAAATATAATTATCTATATATTCTACAGTATCCATTCATCCATCTATTCATCTATAGGTCCATCCATCCATCCATCCATCCATACAAACCTTGAAACTTCATGTCTTTTTAAAATTTGAAAAACTTTTATTCAAGCCAAAATTAACATTTAAGTTTTCTTAACAAATTTTATGAGATTCACAACTTTCACTTACTTGCAATCAAATTCCGTACAATCCAGGATTAAAAAAAAAACAATCTCAATTCAATCCTGAATGTCACAAAACTGAACTCATAACTTTAATATGCACTCCAATGCACCTGAATCTCACCAGAGAGTGTGCTGATGTTGGATGATCCTTGAGTAAACCCCAGATGCAACACTGCAGTTTGCTTACAAGTGTAATTATTTCTTACAGGGAGGATTAGGTAACATTTGCATTATGAGTTTGCCGAATGGCTAGGGTAATCACAGTCTTTGCTGTGCTCTCTAAGGATAGATGCCCAGCACACACTTTGGGAGACCGTACGGACATTAATAACAGCCAGGGCACTTCATGTTACAGTTAGGAGGCACGCTGGGGACGGAGGGGATATGCATTTCTATCCAATTAGAATGATGCAATATGAGTGTAAAGAGAAATAATCACCACTGCAGCAGGAGTAGTTCTGAAAAAGGGGATTTGCTGACACGTACATGGATACACCCACACGCTCTTTCGCCGCTCCACAGCATGAACTGATGGAGATTGATTCACCAAGGCCATGAATGCGGCGGTCAACCATTACACCATGTACCTTGTGAGCAGTGATCCTGGGACAGGGAGCACATTGCACTGCTATCCATCAGCAATGCATCACATTTAAATCAAGAAATGGGTGCAGATGCAACTCTACTGAGAGCAAGTTCAGGCATCTCTACTACACCAGCAAACTAAAATAAAAATTGTAATATAAAACATATAAAAACAAATTGTTGTATGTTTTTTATTTACATAGAAAGCACAGGGCCTAAAACCTTTTGACTTAAGAAAATGTTCTGACTACCATTTTTTTAAAGGCCATAAAACTGTTTTTTCAAAATAGGCTGTATTAGCAGCAGTGTTGGCTAAGTTACTCTAAAAAAGTAATGAATTACTAGTTGCTAATTACATCTTCAATAGTGTAATTAGATTACTGTACAAATTACTCTCTCCAAAAAGTATTTAATTACTTTTTACTAATTACTTTTTAATTACTTTCTAAATCAACCCTCGAGTTAAGCTATTCAAGGTTAGACATGAAACGGCTCTTAATTCATTCAAATACATAATATAAAACTACAAAAAATTACTCTTATGAACTGACCAAAGTATTACAAATGTGAGAAGGAAACATAAAAACATGCATTTTAAAGTTAGACTTTAAATGTTGATGTTAATTCCACTACTGTATTATGTATAATTATATTTAGTATTTAGTTCAATTACATCAGAAGTAACTGTAATTAAATTACAGAAAAAATAAGAGTAATCCCTTACTTTACTTTTTCAAGGGAAAAGTAATTAAATTACAGTAACTAATTACTTAGTAACTAGTTACACCCAACACTGATTAGCAGTGAGTGACTTGTTCTTTGTTTTTTCATTCACAGACAGCAGCAGGAATATTCATCTGCTGACACTTTAAAGGTGCACTATGCAACTTTTCGTCCACTGGAGGGCCCCTATTCTAAACGGCTCGCGAGTAGCGGGACATTTATTATGACGGGACTGGACACAGTCGCTGGGCGCGCGCACTTCCTCTTTTTCCGGTCAGGTAAAAACAGCTATTTTTATCATATCAGATACGTTTAAGGGGCCAAGGGCTTCGGCCATCCGTCCACTCTCTTCCCTGAACTGAAATAAAGTAGTGGGCTGTACTTTCCACACGACTGACATCAGGTTCAAGTACGCCAGGGCTAGTAATGCTACTGCTAATTAAGGTTGATATCTCTGCAGCACTATAACTTGAACATTTTTTAATGATAACATCGCACTTATTTCTTCTCATTCTTTTGATGCGTGTAGGTCATTTTTTGGATATTTTTACCTCAATTTTTACACATGGCACCTTTAAGAGAAAATGCACGGATCTAATATACTGATACAGTACACATTTACGACATTATATTTAATTCAGTTTGATTTGGGACACAATAACGCTTGAGAACAACCCAACAATAAACCAAAACTTTATATATCAACGTTTTGTACACCCCTTCCCCCTCCCCCCCCCTGAGAAGCCCAGGACGGCTCCGGCTCTTGGCCCAATGCCTCTTCCTACAGAATAGTGTCCCTAACTGAACCTCTGACCCTCTGCTGGGATGCCGTGGATAATGAGGTGTTGGGGAAACATCAGAACTGCATGCTGATTGCGTCAGAGAAGCCCCAGATACCGCAGGCCATGCTCAGGCGAATAGAGGAGGGTTTGTTCTGTACCATGAAGAGACAGGCCACACTGACGTTCACTGACCAGTGTCCAGAGCAAGATGTAAAATCTGGAGTGACTAACTTGAGAATGAGGACAGAAAAAAATGTGGCTAATACTAATTATATACAGAAAATGCCAAATAAGGTGCGTGTGTGACAGAATTCCAATTATGTTCTAGAAAGCCAAAATATCTTAAATGTAATATGGCAAACTGGTTAACACCTTTAGAGATGAAAACAGAATTTCCTTGTGAATGTAACAACAGTCAATGAGAGAAAAGAGGAAAAAGGAAAAAGGAGGGAGATGGAAAGAGAGAGGGAGAATTATGATAGCAAATTTACTCATTCCAAACAGAAGCTACTATAAATAGCCACGGGTAATGTCCATAAACAAAGACTACAAATGGCATGAGTCACATGTTTTTCATTTCCCCCTGGGCTTTCACAGGAGCTGCACAGGAGTGCTCATCAATACGTCCATGTGTTGGCAGGTTACTGTCGCATCAAAGATGATCAATGAAATAATATTGATAGTGAATGTCCATTCATAGATTGCATGACAAAATGTAATGCCAATGTAACATGCTTTGAGCTGTTAACCTGACTCCAGCATGCTGCAGGGATGATGTATGCTTATAGGTCAAAACCTGGAAACGAGTTAGCATCTTAGCACTTCCGGTTCCATCACCCCAAAGTCAATGGGGTTTCAGACTGGAAATAAGGTCTATGGTGAACACAAGCTCAAGATATTTTTACATTTTGTTCTACGACATTAAACACCAGTAATCCCCCACTCATGATTTTCTTTTTTTACACCTGTTACACAATGAAAAATGGGTTCCTAAATGGGACTAAAGACGCTGTCAGGGACATTAAACGGTATCACGCTGAACAGGTAAACTCATCTATGCTTAAGCTTAATTGTGTGATTAAACATTTAAAGGATTAGTTCACTTTAATTTCCCATGATTTACTCACCCTCAAGCCATCCTAGGTGTATGTGACTTTCTTCTCTCTAATGAACACAATCAGAGTTATATTAATAACCATCCATCATAAACACACCCCACACGGCTCCGGGGGGTTAATAAAGGCCTTCAGAAGTGAAGTGAAGCGATATGCGTGTGTAAGAAAAACATGCATATTTAACACATTATAAAGTCAAATATCTAGCTTCTGCCAGACTGCCTTCCGCATTTAACTTACGAACAAAGTGTAACGCCTCTTGCAGTTTAAAGCCCCCGCTTACGTTAAGTTTGGAGGCTAGCTATTTTACTAAATAGACTGTAAAATATGTATATTTTTCTTACACAACGTATCTATTTGCTTCAGAGGCCTTTATTAACCCCCCTCCCGGAGCGGTGTGGAGTTTGTTTATGATGGATGCACTTTGAGCTTCAAACTCGTGGAAGTGCTTGGAAGAGCCATGATATTTATATATATAACTCTGATTGTGTTCATCAGAAAGAAGAAAGTCACAAACACCTAGGATGGCTTGAAGGTGAGTAAATCTTTCAAGATTTTTTTTCTTCCAATTTAAAAGGTAAGTATCAAACTTTTGTTGACCACAGAGTTTTTGTTGTTGTTGTTGTGATAATTCAACTGTGTTTTTGTCAAGGGAACCAGCGTGATGCCAACTTTCAGGTTGGCCTACAAAAATACATCATCACTGCATATGCTTACAGACCAAAACAGTTTTTCTGTTAGCACGCTACATCTCTGATACCCCTTTTCCACCAACACGGTTCTGGAGTGGGTTCCCGGCCTTTGTCCGTCCTCAAACCTTTCGGCACTTTTCCACTGCAGAAAAGGGGGTTCCGGGCCAGAAAGATCGGTTCAACTCCAGGCCTAAAAATATACTGCTCGAATGGTGCCAGATAGAAGGGGAAAATGCTGGAAAAATGCTGAAAAAAAGAGAAATGCTGTCGCTGTCTATGGCAGTCTTGTTGAGCAATGTAATAACTTTGCATTACATTTCTCAGATATATAAAATGGTGGCACGAGAGAGACCCTCCAAGTGAGACAGCAAGTGATTCAACGGTTTTAGTTTCAATACATCTCCAAAAAGGACAGATGATAGTACCGTCCGAGAGTTTATGCAAGCTGCCGATACACTCACTAAAATCAGTCCCGTTACTGTGAGTGTGAACTTCAAAACAGAAGTTCTGCACTGCCTGCACAAACACCAGGACATGCACGGTTTGATTTTACACTGTTTATAGTCAGGTAAACAAAAAGTAGCAGCGTGACATCACCGGCTCTAGTTTGCCTAACTTAGAACAGGCTCTGGCTATGAGGGCGCAAACTGTTTTTGGTGGATAAGAGTATGCACTTTAAAGCACCAAAGCTGAAATATTAAAGAAAATGAAGAATTAATAAATAGTTGGAGCACTAGTCGACCAACCTTACCAAACCCTATTTATACTGAATATAATTAATTTATTTAATGTGATCGTTGGGATATTTTTATTTAATCTGATCATTTGAGACATCTGATCATTAATTTGACCTGGGCATATTTTGTAAAAATTCACATTGAAAGTGAGAAGGGAGAGCGACGGGGTCTTTCAGTTTTCCATCCCTACTCCTCCACCCTTCAGTCTTTAAATAAGCGAGACATGAAGTCGCTTATGAGGTCATAATGACATCAGTGGGGTTGCCGTGGTATCGGCGTGTGTGTTTACCAACCGGGTGTCTCTAACGACCCCTGAATGCAGCGGTCCCTGAACATTAGCTCGGCTGCGCAGGCTAAAAGCCAACCGCCGGCAGCTAGAGGAGCGTTCTTAAAAAGTCTCTTTTAGTCTACACAGCCGCTTAAGTAAAAGGCCTACACACTCAGCTCTTCCATATAGCCGTCCACACTTGGCACCAACCACGCATCTGGCCTTGAACGGTGAAGAGAAAGTAAATTGCAAGTGTGTGTGTGTGTGTGTGTGTGTGTGCATAAAATCATAATTTAACCAACAGGATACAGCTCCCATTAAGATTCAATGCAACATGTTTATTCTTCAGAAGACCAACAGTCTACAGCACTACCGAAATCAATCGATGCTCTTATCTTCCCCCATTTCATGCAATCATCTACAGGACAATTATCTTCTCATCAAGTCAACTACTGGAAGATGACGGCAAAAAAATAAACCCTAAATGTTCCTGAACCCAAGCCCTGAGTGCTATCTAAAAGCCCTGCGAACTTGTCCACCTGGACGGATGGGGCAGTAAAATTACGCTTCACTGCAAGCCTTGAAATTTATTCCATTAATTCAAGTGCAGCGAAAATCACTGGTCACTGGCACCCACGCTTTACTCGGAGGCTTGCGATGAATGCACAATTACAGCCTCTCATGCTGGGAGTGCAGTGTAATCACAGCATAAAGAGATGAGCATGGAAAACCGGCCGCTATCATAGAGGCGTGTCCGCCGAATCCCGCTTCAACGATGGGATCATCAATCCAGCCATAAGCGAGCCAAAACAAACAGAAAGAAAGTACGTATAGACAGGCAATCCTTCGTAGCGTGCCTATTTCTGAGAGCGGGTGCTCAAACACTCATAAGCTGATCAGAAATGACATGTTTACAGAAAACAGAGGATAATGTATAGCTGTCATCACCAATTAACCAAATTAACGGGCCACTGTATCCTAAAGCTCACCCCAAACGTGCAAATATGCCATTATAATATCACCCAAATGAGTCCTGACCAAACAGTCACCCTCATTATGGTGAGGTCAATAGGTCAACAACGAATCCTAGAAAGTTTGATAGAAAAACAAAGGGGTTCTAGTATGCACTGAGTTTATTTTCATCAAGCAGTTTAACTCTTTCCCCCGCCATTAGCGGAACTTTTCAGGCTGTCCATGTTTCACTGTTATACGGTAGGGGGTGCTATGGGACATCTTATGGAAGGGTAAAGAATCTCTGGATCAAAACACAGGAAAATGGAGCAGAAACAAGCGATTAAAACATTGCTTATGAATGTTTGTTGTTCAAAGGGTTGATGAGAGGCACTGAGTGGGTTTTACTTTGACATATTGCTTGCATGTTCAGATATTCATACAAGAAAATATTCTAGGGGCTATACAATGTTGTGTGAACATTGTCAAAAACACTGGTGGTGGTTGGCAAGGCCAAACAACAACAACAACAAAAAAGAGTGGAGAAATAGTTAAACACATGTGATTTGCTTATAGTTAAATATAATAAAATGAGGTACTATATTCAGACTTGGGCTGGGTGACATCACAATATTTTTCCAAATGTACTCAATTTTTTTACGATCCTTCTTTAATCACAGCAGATGTTTTAATAACATTTCTGATGCAAACCTCAACAAAAATAGTATGTTGAAACTTACATTTCTAATTTGTTATAATAAATCGATTCAAAAAAATTCCAAAATGCAAATTTTATTTAATATAAATTGTATAATATTCTATAAGTATATTTTAAAATATAAATATTATAAATTATATTATTTAATTACTAAATACCTTCAAATGTTTTTGTAAAAAAACAAAAAAAAAAAAAAAAATTGTGTAGGCAAATATTCCAGATGAAATGAAGTATTACTGTATTGGTTTATACAAATATTATAGTTTAAACCTTCTGCATATACCTATTTCGTCAGAAAGGTTTTATGCATCAAACCATAAATTTAAAAATAATTATCAAAACTTCTACTAACTTAAGTCCTGATTCAATTATTAGGAGATGGAAAAAAAATGCTCAGAGACCTTCATAAGAAAAACAAGTTTGTATTGGATCTTTCTCTCTCTCACTCACTGTGACAAAAGCCTCTCGCCCTCATCCAGACTCCACCTCTAACGAGATGCTCCAGGCATTTCCCTCCAATGGTGGGAGCGACCGGCAGCTGGAGCTATTTATATCCTCAGGTCCCCTAGCAGAGTAGCAGCTTGACTCGGCATGACTGGATTAGGATTAACTTGTGCTTCAAATCTATGACATTGATATTATGAATGTCCTGCTCAGCTCAGGTTGATATAGCTAAAATTACTTATCTTAACATCTTTCATTACTTTGTTGATATTCATTATCTTGATATGCATGTATTCATTCTGAAATGGATTGTTTTTTTCTTCTTCTTCATCATTTCAACCAAACAAAAACTGTATCCAATTACAGTAGATTGACAATGTTTTAAGGCTAAACATAAAATCTGAACAAATATATATATATATATATATATATATATATATATATATATATATATAATAGTAAAACACACACACACACACACACACACACAATGGCATTTTTGAGTCATGACAATTAAATACAAATAAAATAATAATAAAAATAAATAAATGAATACAAATTAACCTGCCTCTAAACGACATATAAAACCAAAACAAACGGTTACTGTTTTTTTAAATGTTGATTAGATAGTGTATTCCCTGTCTAAGTGGGCAGGTCTTGGGCAGAATGAGCAGCAAACTGATGTTGATGAAGTCTGTCTATGTGAGATGGTATATAGACCTCTCAGCACATGGTTTGAATGAAAGCTTTACCTCATTAAAACTTGAGAAAACTCGAAATAAAAAGAGCGGACATACTAAACGTGAATGAAAACAATGCGGCATGCTGGGCTGCTCTGTGAAGCCACTGGCTGATGGTCACATGTGCTTTTAATATCGAGAGGAGAGAGAGCAGGGGTGAGCAATGCCCATTCAAATGTGAATGGCACTGAGGTAGGACACTGCAGGCTCCTGGATGAATAAGAGTGTGTGTGTGTGTGTGTGTGTGTGTGTGTGTGCGTGCGTGCGCGCGCGTGTGTGTGTGTGTGTGTGATGGGCTGGGCACACACTGGCCAACACCTTCATGAAAACCCCTCTTCACTGACACAAAGATACTGAGACACCAAAATCATCATTACATCATCTCTAAAAACACCTATAGATTAAATATAGCCACTATACTTATATATACACTGCCCAAACTAAAACAAAAAAAAGAGTCTCTACTAGGATTTAAATTTAGAGTCTATGACTGGATCATTATTGCAGTGATTATTATGTTTCTAGCAGTTATATGTTTGACAACAGTTCTTCATAAGCCTAATTGATGGAGTGTGTAGCTGTTCATTTCTTAAACAAGCATGTGAAAGACGCATCATGTCATATTCCAGGATGACAGACAATGTCAAGATTCATGAGGCTCAAACTGTGAAAGAATGGTTGGGAGGGAGCATTAAGAATCATTTCCAAACATGAATTGGCAAATCTGGCAAAATTGAAAATCTTTGGGATGTGCTGGAGGAGACTTTACAGAGTGCTGGACTCTTGGATTGTTACAAGGTCATGACCAAAAAGAACACCCCAACATGTATTTCCTATCAAGAGGTGAGGTTTTTTTTGGTAAAGCTTTAGTAAATGTGTTAAGTGCTTTTGCCATTTTATTAGTAATTTATATATAGCTTAAATTTGTATTTATTTATTCAGTTTTAGTCGTTTTTAGTAACTTGAATGTATTTATTTTGATTACTTACCAATTTTAAGTTTTCCATCTTATTTTCCCATCTACTTATTTTAAATTTCATCTTATAGCAATTTTTCAAAATACAGATGAATGATTTTGAATAGTTTTAGTTTCAGTCTTAGTTCACAATAACACAGGTCACTGCAAATTCAGTTATATAGTTATATTCATGTAGTTATGCATATTGGATGATCCAGTAAATTAAATGCTTACAAATTAAATACTTCTAAGAAGATAAGAGCATTCATGAAAAAAAAAAACATGTTTTCACCAACTGCTTTATTCAATTAATAACAAAAAAACATACACAGACAGTTTTTCTTCCTAATTCTCTACTGAATGAACCATGATCGAAGCCATTAACCAATAAACATCCACACGTGACCTAATCATTTGAACTATATAAGAATGCGGCAAGTTGCGAGATTGCTTGACAACCTTAAACAACAAAACTGCACTTTGCGGTGCCAAACACCTTGTAATAACAAGTTCCCTGTCTTGACTCGTTCGGGACACGTCCCGCTTTGCATTTGCATTAATCCATGTTTCTTTAGCGCTCGCAGGGGTAAACAATGTAACGCAGTCCTGCCCACTGAGTAGACGCATCTACCACGGTATAAACGGTACAGCGGGATCTCCACCGGCTGACATGTCCAACATCACACCGCCCAGCCCTACTTTCCATTCTCACCAGACAGATCGTCCAGGACAGACCCTGCGCCACAAGCACAGCCAAGCGGAACACCTCTCTCTCTCACGCACACACACACACTCGGCACAAAACAGTGACAATAAAGTGCATTGAAAAGCTCTCATCACTCTCACCACTCAACAGAGAGCGTTCAAGGATGCAGCGCGAGTGTACACACACACCCACACAAGAGTGTTAGCGTATCTCAGCAGCATGCAATAAAGCCATAGTCCTTACACACCCGTCCGTCCGTCCGCCCACTCAACCTCCCTCACTCAGAACACCCTGTACAGAAACGACACTTACCCATCAGCCCTTAAAGTCCAGAGCAGGGAGACGGCAGACACTGAGCCGGAGGGGTTACGACTCTCAGGAAACACGCGCAGCGACTCCCACAAGCGGCGCTCGATGCCTCTAACAGCGCTGAGTGTGGCTCTCTCTCGGTCTTTCACATTCCCCGTCTCGCTCTCACTGACTCTCTTCCCTCCGGCTGTGTCTGTATCTCACTCCGTCACCCTTGCCCCTCCCCTCTCCTCTCTCTCTCTCTTTCTCTCTCCCTCTCCCGCCCTTCCTCTCAGCTGGTGACATCACAGAGCCGTTGCAGGCATGCTGAGTGTTTATGTGCACTGCTGTAGTTTCCTGGAACACGGGGCAGATTCACAGAAGCTCCAAGACACACACATTTTCTCTCTCTCTCTCTCTCTCTCTCTCTCTCTCTCTCTCTCTCTCTCTCTCTCTCTCTCTCTCTCTCTCTCTCTCTCTCTCTCTCTCTCTCATTAGCACACTACACTGATGTTTACATTGACTGTAAGGGTGACCACCCACTTTTCAGTGGCTTTAGTTTGGGAAGTATTTTCTCTCATTCATTTTCTCCAAACGATTCTGCAACAAAGAGCTCTAAACCAAATTAGGGAAATAACAATAATTTTAGTTCAAAGGAAAAAGGTGTTTGAAAATCTGGGAAAATACCATAGATCGTAAAAAAATAAATATGGACGACACAAATTCATTCTCTTCTGCGGAAGTTTCTGAAGCCTCTTGCGGGAATTTGGGACCGAGTCTGCGCAGTATAGAGCAGGAAGTAGAGCCGCGATATCAAAAGCCCACCCACACTCGCAAAGTGCGAATCCTGGAAAAAAATCTGTTAGTGCCTCTGTGACAATTTCACTCAGAGAAGCCGTAAATTCACACACCCCGTTTTTATAGCATCGAATAACTAACTAGAACCAAACTTATTTAAAGCTGCTGTCCGTAACTTTTTTTGTGTTCAAGATTTACAACAATTATATAATGAGAATGTACAACATGAATCAATTTTTCAAACTATGTTTTTGTCTTACCCTGAATCATTATGGTACACTTATAATAAGTGTTTATATTGGGACTATTTCAGGCCAGACTGGTAGGTTCCGCTGTGGAGGAGCAAAGTACCTGCGTGATCTGCCATAGACATAAACAGAGGGAAGTAGCTCCGGCTACAATGTTCTTCCGCAAGACGCATTTGGTTCTGTTTATTAACCGCTAGGGCGCAAAAAGTTACGGACTGCAGCTTTAAAGAAGGAACACTAGAAATGAAATCAGCGTGATAAAACTGCTAGAATGACAGAAATCAACTTTGGGAAAAAATTACCTTAACTGTAATTAGATTTTTTAGTTTGTCTCGCGTCCATTAGAAAACAAATTAAATACATTAAAAAATATATGGACGTAGTGTCCGTGATGTCACCCATAGGATTCTGAAGAGCCGCTCTGAAGCGTAAAGTAGGGCTGATCTGGCCTTTGCCATCATTGTGTCATCACACGTCACTCCTGGATAACTGACAATAGTCAAAGGGGCAGGACATGGGCAGAGCCGAGGTCACGTGACTAACAGAACGCAGACAAATGCCAATCCATCCATCAGTCAGTAACCACGCCCTTAATTATGCAAAACTTTAAAGGGTAACTAAACCCCTGTTCACAGCCTAAAGGGGGTCGCACACTGGACGCGGAGCTCGGCGGCGCGCCACGCAGCGTCTCAGGTATCGCACACAGGACGCGCACATTTTAAAAGGCTACGTTTATTATACATTTCCCCAAAATATGTTTAGACTTTATTCAAGCTGTTGAACTCAGAATGTAAAACAAATGTGTCTTGTAGCAAAGGGTGAAATCAGTATACCTTAACGATAATATATTTTTAATATAAAGCCTTGAAATGGCGCTCTGTGGCGCGACAGGATTTAGAACAACTTCCTGAGTCGCCGCGGACAGGCGCCGAATGCCGCCACCGGTGTGCGTACACTCATTGAAAACAATGTGTTCGAATTTTAAAGACGTGGCGCGCCGCCGAGCTCCGCGTCCGGTGTGCGACCCCCTTAACTCCGCCCACTGGCAATATTTGAAAAATGCTGCAAAAGTGGGCAGAGCCCAGCGGAGGCAGAGGGGACGAGACGAGGGCGAGGCTGAGCGGGGGGGTGTGCACCTGAGACCCGTAGTGACAACTTGTTTGACAGCTGTCAGACTCGCAAAGATGGATAGTGACTGGAGGGAGGACAGTAGCTTTGCAACAGAGCGGTCATCTAAAGTAGAGGACTTTTCTCCACCACCTTCACCTGAAGTGGAGGAGGGTGAAATGTCTGTGGACACAGAGCCTTATCAATCGAGCCGCTGGCTCAAACTACGTTAACTCCTGATGCCGACGATGGTTTCATTCAATTATTCATGCTAGCGAAGCAGCAGCACAAGAGAGAATGAGACCACTAACTAATCTATGAACACTGAACAGCCATATCCTTATACTGAATGCCACTAAAAAAGCGCAGGACCAATAAGTTCAAACCTAATAGCCTATTACAACAGATTTCCTCAAATAAAAGTTAGACTACATACGCCAGAAGTCTAGCATGTTACGGATTTGTTGTTCGTTACCATGGCAACCATTTGCGTGTCAGGGTTTGTCTGAAAGTGTCTGAAGTATGAAAATTATCTGTTGACATGACAGGTGGCAAAACTATCAGAAGAAAAGCTTAACATGTACTTACAACTGTATTATTTATCTGTATTTTCTTCATTAGGATGTTAAAAGCAAGTGACGAGAGTTTCATTCATAGTGTTTCTACTTCATGTAACATGAGCGCTCGTACTGGACTGAAGCCGTTCTCATCATGTGATCATGGGAAAACATTTCTCAGGGCGTGGTGACCTCGTGCCAGGGGCGTGGTAGTTAGCCGTTGGAAGTACCATCCTACGTCACGATGCACCACAACGTCCAATTGGAAAATTTAACTGCAGTAGCCACCGTTCAACCTTAAGAGGGCAGCACTAAGACATTTTTACACCATATATTATAGAATTAAAACACTTTATACCCAAATGTTAAAATATTTACTCTAATCAATAATTAGAGTTACGAGTTAATATGATTAACGAGTTAATAAAGCCCTAGTCTTGCAGATCATTAACTAAAAAAAGTTGGTCTAGGGTTTAGTTACCCTTTAAGGCTTTATATAATGTAAACGAACGAGACAAATATGTATCCCCTCACAGTTGTCATGAAGGGCAAAATTTAGATGTATAGACCAAAACCACAATTTGTACCACACCCAATGAGATTCGGATCCCTTCTGGAGCCTGCCCCTAGTGGTCAGTCGATGAATTACAGTTTAAGTCACTTCCGTATTGGCTTCAAGAGAAACTGGGGGAGGTTGCCACTTTGATTATAAGCCCATTTCAGTCCCTGCCAGCCATTTGTTGTTGTAGTCCTTAAAGGGGTACTTCAGCACTGGGAGGATGAATCTTTATTTAAACTGGGTCATTAATGTAGTAGAAATGTGAAATTATTTTTGAATTTGGTGCTTTCTATACTAAGAAAAGACAGAAAATGTATTTTTGTCTCATGGGGATGAAAGACAACAATTCCCAGAATACTTTGCTGCCCTACAAGGCCACTCAAAAAAAAAAAAAAAAAACTCACACCAAAGCCGCCGCTAGTGAATCACCTAACCCTTTAAAAAGCGATTTCTTTAAAAGAAAATATCTGCCTTTGCTTTGAACTTTGACGATCTTAACTTTGCAGATGTTGTTTACACTCAAACAGCAAGATTACACCCTAACTAAAGTTAAAAAGTAAAATCATAATCAACTACAACTTTAAGGGATATATATATATATATATATATATATATATATATATATATATATATATATATATATATATATATAATTTTTTTCTTTATTTTTTTTTCTGTTGCAACAGTAAGAAACAATTTGTCTAAGTGGTGGATTTCTCTTAAACGAAGAAATAAATACTAGGGCTATCAACGCTGACGTGTTAAAGCATGCGATTAATTCTAAATCCTCAGCGCGTGAAAACAATTTAACACAAATAAATGACTGAAGCATGCAAAATTGTGTCATTAACATAATTTACATCATTCGATTTTTCTTCTGTTTGCATCCCTATCATTTTAAGCCGCTAATCTCCAGGAAAGTTTTCAGTTCAATGATCCATTAAGCAAATTCCTTTAAACAGTGGTAATGTAAAGAAAACCAAGCTGATTACATCAGAAATGGCAGATAGAATAGAGACTCGCATAGGCTTTCCAGTGAATTATTGATTTTAGTTTGTGTTTCGCTTTAAAACATGAGCTGTGTCATATTCTGTGATCGTTTCTGAAGAGCGCGAGCCCTCACGCATTGTGCTGTGTGAAATACAGACTGAACGGAATGTCAAAACATCACAGCGCTGTAGGGCCAGATAAGCAAAGTACATTTCTCAGCTGGATAAAGCAAACTAGCGTCTCGCTAGTAAAGTTTTCATGGATGAAGATTGCAATCGAGGTAACGACAATTGCGGTGAAGTACAGCAGTCATACAGTAAGCACGCATGAGTCCGTTATTATTGATGCGCAAACACATGGTGACTTGACTTGCCTAAAATTTTAACAAGCTCTTTGCTGTTGCATTATACAGATACAATACACTGCAAATTCCGAGAAGTTTTTTCTGTGCGCGCGCTTTGGTGCATATAAATGTATGAATTATATGGATTCCTTATATTATTTAGTTATTTAGTGTCTGAGGAT
The DNA here is from genome assembly GCF_024679245.1 of Pseudorasbora parva. Classification (NCBI taxonomy): domain Eukaryota; kingdom Metazoa; phylum Chordata; class Actinopteri; order Cypriniformes; family Gobionidae; genus Pseudorasbora; species Pseudorasbora parva. The sequence goes on from NC_090176.1 coordinate 45,107,740, forward strand.
TTACTGCTAGATATAGCAAATGATGACAAAAAGAACATATTGAAATAAATGATGTGTTTAATTCCACGACAAGTGTGATTAATCACGATTAAAAAAAAAAAATTATATTATAAATGAATACATTCTTTAGAGTGGATCTTCAGTAAGGATTTAGCAGTAAAAAGACCCGAGAAAAAAAAAAGTCTTAGAAATAACAAAGTGAGCTATCCTATTAAGTAAAAAAAAAGTAGCAAACTAGAAATGTAGAAAACTATATTTTTTCTACGTTATATTATATATTATATTAAAGTATATTTAAAGGGGTGGTTCTGTGGTGTTTTTCTAGGCTTGGTTGTGTTTATGGGGTGCAGAATAACATGTCATAATACTTTTTTTTCCTTCTTTTTTTTTACGCTGTATTTTTCTTATATTTTACCTTTATTCCACACCGCTGTCTCCACTGTCCTTTGAACAGCTCGTTTGCTTCCTGCTTCTATGAAGCCCTCCGAAAAACGTAATGGTCTTAGATTGGTTAGATGGCTAAATGTAGTTTCCTGTATCTTTATTGGCTGAAGTGCCAAGCACAGGTTGTCCGGAAACGCCACGCCCCTTACCATTACGGGCAGAAGTCACATCTGCGGTGACTAGCAAGGGTTTATGATTTCACCAACCCAGGAAGAAGCTCGCTGTAGTCCAAATCGGCCGCTTTTGTAGGAAATAAACTGCCATAACTTTAAAGCAGCACTTGGCTACTTTTGCTCTCGGGGTCCCCCTACAGTTGGGAAAAAATAATGTCCTAAACTACTGTCGTAAGATCTGTCATCCTACAACAGGGGATGCCATCGCGTGTGCATTTGTTGACATGACAACCCTGATAGCCCTGAACTAGTGTTGCGTGGGTCGTCTCATAACCCGCGGACCCCGTATGTCTATTTGATGGTCGTGGGTGCGGGGCGAGTTGTAAAAATATATACAGTGGTGCGGTGCGGGCCAAATAACTTCATAAAAGTGGCGCCGCGGGTCGGTGCAGCACTAACAGTTCCCCTGAAAACTGCAAGAGGAGTTCAGAGTTCTTCTGGCGTCGCGTGTGAAATGTCTTCATCCCAGGTAACGTTACAGTCGGTGGCATGTTTCAGCATGTCATGTGAATATAATTTCATGGGTTTTATTTTTTTCAAACGCCAAATAATCACGATGCTCACGTTTACAAGCCAGCGTCATTATAGTAGTCTATTGGTTACCGTTTTACAGAATCTATATGATACTTCAGTTCAATGTTTGAGTGGTAGGTAATCACCGTATTACAAGCATGACAGCATCGGTCGGGCACGCCTCCTTCAGCTCACGCCGACGAGCAAACGCTGGTCACATGTTGATCCTCGTCCTGCCTTTAATCCCATCACTTTTTCGTTTTCTCTTATTGCTTTCCTCCAACAAAACCTTTTCTTTCTTATTTGTCTCTGCTGCTTCGGACATGACTATATTATCCGACAAACAAAGTTGGGCTCGCACGTCCGAATTTAAGGAAGTGTGGGTGTCGGTGGAAGTGACGTATATGCCGTAATGCAGTCGAATTTTGTAGTTCTTTTTGTTCTCGGGCTACTACCCGAAACCCGAAGTTTAAAAGTACGATTAAAAACGATACAGACCCCATCAGGCTATGGCAGACGTGTCATTCAACCTATTGTAAGTCGATTTATCATCACAAGAGTCTTAAAAAATATATTATGAAGGTTGAAAAGTTACCTAGTGCTGCTTTAAAAGACAATATCTCTCTTTGCATTGAACTTTCTGCGCTGTAACTTTGCAGATACTGTTTAAGCTCAAGCAGCAACATTACACACTAACTAAAGTTAAAAAAGTGAAATCGCATGCAACCACCCCTTTAAAGTAACATTTTTACTTTAAGAATTCCACTGTTGTGCTCTATAAACCTTAGTAGTGTGTAATATCGCCTTCGATAATATCCTTAATCGTTTTTCTGAAAGATATTTTTGCAGTGTTTCTTCAGCAGAACAATCCAAAAACGCATTAAATAACAGTACAACCCCAATAAAAGGGATGCATGTCTATTCATAACAGCCTCGCTTTCATTCACGTTAATATCAAAGAAGGCGCTGCTGTGAATAAGGTCTACAGGACACTGACAGTCTTAATGCAAGTCATAGGGGTTTAAAAAACACAAGGTGTCAAGTTTCATTTTTGAGTTGATAGGAATGACTAGGAAAAAAAACATGTGAGCACATCTCATCTGACTGCACATTTAACATTCCCGTTCCCAGCTGGCATTATGCACAGCTCATTAACAGTTCCTCTTGAGTTTGACATTTTATTGATTGATCAATTGAATATCTTGACGATCATGAGCTCAAACCATGTTTACAGCCATCAATCTTTTCCAGCACATTGTCTGGGGAATTCCCATAACTCTAAAAATACTAAGCTGTTTATTTCGCAATCGCTATAAGCAAACACAAGAAGAGCGCTATAATAATATAATAATGTAATGACATATTTGGCATGAGTATCCCAATCCCCAGCCTAGTTCGTTTGTCACCTAATTAATCTGGAAGACTTAGGTCTCCATTTTTGGGAAGAAAAAACAACACGCATGATTAGCTCTTTCGTCTTTGAATAATTGAAGGTAATAAGAAAGCTGGAGAGCGAGGTGCTTCAGAAAATCACAAATGAGAACATTAGAGCCGTGATGGATGCAGCGGTGTAGGGATTTTGAGCGGCAGACTCCATCATGTGACGCCGCACGCGCCCCGTGCATGAACGAGATATCTTTCGGAAGGTTGTGTTTCCAAAGGGTTCGGAAGAAGTGAAGAGGAGGTCCATCTTCACGGGACAGCCTGCCTGACAGGCCACGTTGGTAAAGCCTGGCGCTTAACAAAGCAGAAAATCAATGGCACATTTACTTGGGCTCAATGTTAATCAATACACAGTGTGTACAGATATGGGCACAGAAAGACCAAGAGACGGGGAGAGAAAGAAAGCGCTGAAATATTTATCCTAGAGATCCCTTTCATACAGCGATGCCAAGCAAACAATACCACACAGCCAACACCCAAACGAAGTGCTGTTGGATCTTTTACAAAGAGCCTGGAGCATTAAAACTCAGCCCAAAATAAGGAGAAAACACGGTCCCTACTCTCACATAAACAAATACACACACAGATAAATCTTTTCCACATCACAAAAGATGAAATTTAATCAACATTCCCTCTTTGTCAGATTAGTCAAAGCACTAAAGAACAAGGAAAAGTGTAGTATAAATTAGGGATTGGCAGTATATCTTAAAGGGTTAATTCACCCAAAAATAAAATTTTTTTCAATAATTACTTACCCAAAAGCCGTTAGACACCCGTAAGACCTCCGTTCATCTTCGGAACACAAATGAAGATATTTTTGTTGGAGTCCGACGGCTCAGAAAGGCCTTCATTGACAACAAAAATATCTTTGTTCGTGTTTCCGAAGATGAACGGTCTTACGTTGTCAAACGATATTAGGGTAAGTAATTAATGTCAGCATTTCATTTTAGGGTGAACTTACCCTTTAAGTCATATGTCATAATGCTCAAACATATCACAAAATAGTTATTCTTACTGAAGAAAAAAAATTAGAAAAGAAAAAAAGAGAAAATGGTTGATTAATATTACTTCTGGAGATAGATAGGCAATTTGAAAAAAATCTTAAACATAGACAGTCCAACCTGCGCTGTTAAGGCCTGGGCATACCAGTGCGTCTCATATCCATCTCATATACGCAGTGGCGGGCCGTACATTTCAGTGGTATCCTACCTGAATCAATCCACCTCTAAAGAAACCATCAATATTATACAGAAACGCAGTATAACGGCGTTGCGAGATTGAATTCCATTATTAAAGCAGGAGACCCAATTAACACAATTCAACAAGTCTCCTTTCACTGCAGCCACAGCTGCGCCACATACATCAATATCTAGCAGAAGCATCGATCCGCTCCGGGTTTTCTGAGCATTTTTGTAGTTGGCTAACTTTTGAGTTCTCCGGCCACAGATATCACGGTGGTCTTCCCAGGGATTTGAAATGAAGGCAAATTGTGCATTTTTTGTGTCAAATTCTACAGGAAAGAACAGCAATGGTTCTTGAAAAATCTTACCAACTGTTTCAAACAATCGAAAGTATGACTAATTTATTTCAGGTGAGGCTGATACAAAGTGTTATTAAAAATAAATTTAACCCACAAAACTTGCAGTTTTAACAGTATGAAATGATGAAAATAATAATAATAATAATAAACAAATGTTGATCATAAATTTACAAGAAAAAATAAATAATTGTGGGAAAAACGGGGCCAGTTGTGCAGTTTGCTAGTTATTCTGACTAGGCTACTAGGAGGTAGCCTGACAAGCCAGACCCACATCAAGATGTTTGGTCTGGAAACTCACCATTGACAGGGCTCAATCCGAGGGGCGGGATAAACGGTTGTCTTTCAAACTCCCTCTGCACGCGATAGGATAGCGCTACACCAACCAGAGCAACGAAGGTGAAACAGAGCTTGTTGATAGATTAAACATTCACCGGTCGGCTAAACTCCGAACACATCTTCCCTTCTTAAGAATGACTTCAGTGCCGTTCTTTGTTCTTTTCTCAGAGAAAAGCTTAACTCCAAGTCTTCCAGAGTTGCGGTCAAAGCTGATTCGAAAGACCGCCAGTTTCTGTGTTTACTAGAAGCACGCAAACGCAACTCGGCCGTCGTCATTATGGCCCCGCCCGCCGACTCTATACACGATGTGATTGGCCCGGCAAGAGTTAGGCGAATACAGCTCAGAAGGGTATTGAGAGTTGCTAGACGACACTTGCGGGCAGATTAAATTTGCTGCCGCTAGGGTGCGTCTAGATTTCTAGGCTAACTAGGAGGAGTAATTATCCCCGAATAGAAACTATTCGGACCAATGAAATCATCAGGGCGGGCTTTAGACGATGACGGACAGATGATCAACAGTAACGTAATCATCACGTCATCAAAGGGGCTTGGATTATATTGCTTCGAATCCTAAACGAAGAGCTTGTTTCTATATGCATTCACCATCACAATTTCTCTCAGAAATGATGATCATGTTGGGTAAGTACTCTGTGTATCATTAAATTATGTTATTTTTTTACAACACCGGCAAAGATTGTGTATTCCAGCCTGATACCAGTGTGCGTACAGACAGGGTTGCCAATTTTTACAACAAAACCTGCCAAATACTAGCCCTAAACAATAGCTTCTCGGGGGGTTCTCCGGGGTAAAAATGGCATTGGGGGGGGGGGGGGGGGGGTGTAAAATGTGTGTTATTTTGGCAAGGTTGCCTGCTAAAATTCGCACTCATGGGTCTATATATCACATAATAGTCGCTTCAACCCGCGGACATAGAAAACAACCCGCGGGAGAAAAAAACGCGGACTTGGCATCACAGTGCAGTTGAACTCTGTTGACATTTGACAATGCGTCCCTTCGTTGCTCTGATTGGTTGTAGCTCTATCCAATTGATGTCTTTCCTGGTTCGGTTGAAACACGCCCCATAATCACAGCCCAATGGAGCAATTTCAGACTCATATTCTGACCAGAATTGAGTATGACCAAGTCAGGCTAAGTTATAGTGTGCTCTGACCATCCAATAAAAGGACATGAAAATGCAGATGTTATTATACACTTGCTAAATGGCCCCGGTGTCGCCAACTCGAAATCTGATCGGCTGTTTCAATCCGAGTGAATATCTGATTGGTTAATGGAATTTATAGAGGATGATTGAATTGAACATTTTGGACTTATGCACTAATGGGTGTGGTACTGTAGATTATATAGCGTCTTGCAGGGTGCAATAACTCACCTTTTCTATAATTGGGTAATCATTGGTATTGACATTTTATTGGGAATAATTTTAAGCACATTCATGGGAAAAATATATATAATAATCAGGCCAGCAGAGAAGGCATTGCTGTCCCTGACGGCCCACAACTGCATATATACCGTACGTCTCAAACATCTCATATACGTCTCAAAGACCCTTTCGTGGAAAGATGTGTTCAGCCTGTGTACACTATTTAGTGGACTTTGTTTTCAAGAGCTAACACATACACTGTGAATAACTCAAAGTAATCAATTATGTGAATTAGTTCATTTGAAAATCAGCCGTTATTACAAAAATGTTTGCGAGCTGCCGTGGCTGCAAGGCGCGTGGGTCAAACAAACTCTCTGAAACCAGTTACAAAGCATTTTGTTGGTTATTAAAAATATCGGAAACACTATTTCAGGGTTCATTCAATTCTTGCTATTAACTAGATGCTTATTAGCATACATATTACTAAGATATTGGCAGTTTATTAGTGCTTATAAAGCACATAATGCCTTATTCTGCATGACCTTATTCTACTTCCCTAACTTCCTATAAAATACCTAAACTTAAACTAAACTTACTCACTATTAATAAGCAGTAAATAAGGAGTTTATTATCGATTATTAAATAATTTAACAATTACTTTATTCTGAGGATGGATGGATGGATGGATGGATGGATGGATGGAAGTTTTTTTGGTTAATAAATTTTTTTTTTCATTCTGATATGCTCATATACTGCTCAAGAAACATTTCTTATTATTGATTATCGAGAGAGAAAAAAAAACAGTGTTAAACTGTTTTAACAATGTAAACTGTTTCTCAGGATTCATTGTTGAATAGACCCAAAACTTTTGAAAGTTAGTGTAGACTTCGGTACAAACATTTTGGGTCAATAAGATTTTGAACGTTGAAGAGTAATCACAATCTGAATTAGAAAACACACGGAACACCCTAGCAACCACACAACAACGCACTAATATCTGCCTAGCAACTGCATAGCAACATTCTAACACTTTAACGACAACAAAGCAATGTCCTAGTAACATCCCACCACAACATCTTGGTGAGTTTAGCAAAAGGAATCAGAACTCACTTTTTCTTCAGATAATGTAAATATCTAGTTTGACCTGAATGATCAGAACATGTCCGAGGCTATGACGCAAACACATCTTCACTGCAAACTGATCCCAGAGATAACAGGCACGTAAACACACGGGTGTGGACTAAAATAGCCCATCTGTAAACCACAGTTGGGAACGAGCGATAGTCTAGAGTTGTAGCAGTGATGTCAGCGACGTACTTTGATCAACAACAAAAGTGCCCATTGAAAAAAAACACCTGGGCTTCATACACATGGAGCTCGGCCAAAAAGAGAGCCAGAGCTCATGCAAATCAGGTCCTCTCCCCGAATCGTCAGCTCGTGAGTGGGAGGGCCTTTTCCATGACAGCTTTACAGTCCATGATGGCTCTCAAAGCTCCAGGATACAAACTCCTTCATCCTGCCTGGATTATTTTAGTTTTAACAACAGATCTGCTCTGATAAACAGGCAGAAATAGAAAGCACTTAAAAGGCAGTGGAAGAAGAGAAACTTTATCAGGATGTGTGGAGGTGGCTGGAAATATTGCTATATGAATGACTTCAAAAACACCTCAAATATCTAATTCTGTACGTAAACAACTTCAATGCATAATTCAAATGCCCCAAAACCTTGTAACGGGGTTCTTAAAAGAAACATTGACATCTTTAGAGATCTTTACAGTCTTTGGCGATCTGGAAATCCCCAAATAGTGCTGCAAGCAGTCATAACTTTTCATTTTACAAGAGCAATGCTGGAGCTACACACATTTAAATATATTAATATTATTACTACTACTATCACTACTACAATCACTAAATCATTAGACTATGATACAAACAAGCATTACAAATGATAAAATATTTTTTATCATCAAATTATTATTATTATTATTATTATTATTATTATTATATATACACTTGTATTATTACAAATATAATCATTCCATTATAAATTACGTTAAATTATTTTTGTATTATTTCCTAAATATTGTTTAGTGATCAATGTGTAAAAAAGCTGAAATAACAAAATGTGTTTTCTTAGAAATATAAAATTATGGTAAAACTTTACAAGAATGTTTCATTAGTTAAAGGTCCCATGGCATTGCTTTTTAAAAATTATTTTATAATGTTTCCTGAGGTGTACTTATATTGTTAGTATGTTTTTTTTACATCAAAAAATGTAAACATTTCGAAATAAAAGCCATTTTTTCTATACTGATATTAGCCCTCTGTCTTGAATGCTCTGTTTTAAGGGGCGTGTCTGCTGTGAGACTTCAGTGAAAACACCCACTGTTGTGATTGGCTGACATCTGCATTTGAAAGTAGATTATGTGCGGAGTGGGCGTGGTTTAGTCAGGCGAGAAGCTGCAGCACTCAGTCACTGCCAGTCGAGAGAGACAGAGAGACGGAGAGCTGGGGGAAGATTGCTGAGGAAGTGTTATTATACCGAGTTGTTGAGAGAGTTTATTTTGTTTGTATCTCAGAGCTCTGAATAAACACGAGTTAACTTTGCAACGTTATTTCTCTCACAAAATGCTTTAACCACAGCTAACAACAAACACAACATCGACATGAATACAGTAAGAGCTTCTGTTGAGCATAACAGCGTCATTCATTTTAACGGCAGTTTGCAGATATACGTGTGATTGACAGATCCGGACATTATGAAGAATGTTCTTTGATCGTTCTCTGTAGTTTAATCATTTAAATAACAGATTGGTTTCATGCTACTAACAGAAATGACGTGAAGTTGATGGTTTTAGTCACTGGCTTGATTCACTGATGCATCAATATGGCCAGCGGCGGGACTGACAATATTAAAACGATTTAGAACGAAAGTCTGTGTGAACTTGACTGATTAGCTACACATCAGAAATCACTGATCCCAGATCAGGCATTAATGAACACTGTTACTCACTATTTGTGGCGGTGCTGTTGAATCCATATGGTAAAGCCTGTGCTGACATCCACTAATAAACTGAATCCATTCACTACTAATTCTCTGGGTGGACAAAGCAGAGGAAGAAGAGGAAACCTTTCCTGGTATGACGTCATAACAGGAGAATTCAAGATCAGCTCGTCTGTGCTCTCATTTTCTCAAAGGATTTTCTCATTTTCTAGCCAATTGGGGACAATATGCAGGCGAGGGGAACTCATATTAATGTTGAAAAACTTCATAAAATGTAAAATTCATGCCATGGGACCTTTAACATTAGTTAATGTAATAACTAACATGAACTAACATGAGCAACACAGGCGTTACTGTATTTATTAATCTTTGTTAACGTTGGTTAATAAAAATACAGCTGTTCATGGTTAGTTCACAGTGCATTAACTAATGTTAACAAGATTTTAATAATGCATTGGTAAATGTTGGTATTAACATTACCAAAGATAAATAAATACTTTATAAGTGCAGTTTGTTATTAGTTCATGTTAACTAATGTAGTTAAATAATGAACCTTATTGAAAAGTGTGACCAAAAATATGAACTTTATTTTATTTTTTTACAGTAACAACAACTATAATATAAATTCATATACAACTACATCATGTATTATTATTATTATTATCAAAAATAATACTATATATTTGTATTATAGTCTAATGATTGACTATAATATTTGGTGATCAATGTGTCAAAGATCCAAAGCAAAAAAAAAGAAAAAGGTATTACATATGGATTATTGAGCACTTAAATATCAAACCAATCTTTATCGGTCATAACAAAACCACATCTGTCGATCTCTATTGGAGACACTGTCACTTACTCCTCTGTGCCACTTTAATGTGCTGAAAAGGGCTTATGGATATAGGACACCCTTTCTCTCCCCATTTCTCTCCTCCTTTCAGCGATGCGGGCCAGAATGGTAAATAATGCAGCTTCTCTAATGATCAGCTCTGAATGGAGAAATCTACAGCCAGCCAAACAGATGAGGGAAATAAATAAAAGATGGATGCTACAGTATAAACAAGAAGCCTCGCTGTACTCAGGGGGGAACGACAGACCTGAAATACAGAGAGAGAGAGAGAGAGAGAGAGAGAGAGAGAGAGAGAGAGAGAGAGAGAGAGAGAGAGAGAGAGAGAGAGAGAGAGAGAGAATAGAAGACTGCAAGAATGATATTTTCATCCTTCCCCCTGAGGGCACTGAAGCCCAACTCCAAATACGTGAAATACTGTTTCATTTATTATTGATTTACACTATTTATAATCCTGCCTTGGTGTGTGTGTGTGAAACTGTCCAGCTGCAAACTCACAGAGCACTGAGATAGATATAACAGCGTTTCATTAGAATAAAACACGTGAGACCACAGTCTCCATCTGTTTTATATGCCAGCGTTAGTGCTCCCTTCAAACCTGAAGAGAAACATTGGTGTAATGACTTGAAGCCAGAGGCATTTACTTAAAGGCAGGGTAGGCAATGTGTTTCATAAACACTTTTTTGTTATACTGGCTGAAACTCTTTTCAATTCCTGATAGCAATCAATTATAGTGGTCTAAATATTAAAACTTATATATTCTGTGGAAGTCTTAGGACCAAAAAAATCAGTCCGAATGAAATTATACAATGCCAGACCTGCCTGTTATCATATGTATTTTCATACCTCCACGTGCGGACAGCACACATCAGCACTTTTTATGAGGCTATGCAGAGTTGAAGACAGACAGTCACAGTCATAAACAAACAGCAGCCACCTTTTACAGTTCGTCCTGAACCAAAACAATGAGCTTGTGCTGCTTTCACACCGTCATAACCATAATTGTGAGATGTTGTTTCACCCGGAGCTGTTCACATCCTCAGACTCGGATTTATCCGTTTTTATATCGACACTATCAACACTGAAATGAATCTGCAACAGCCAGGTCAGTCGGGTGGTACAAGTAACTTATCTGTAACTTATTTATGTTCATTATTATGAGATAAGATGCAATTTAACACTTAGGGTAATGCATCACAAGAAACTCGAGTTATGTAATCAGATTACTTTTTTACAAGTAACTAGTAAAGTAACGCATTACTTTTAAATTTACAACAAAGTATCCCAGTTATTTTTTCAAATAAGTAACGCAAGTTACTTCTCCCCATTTATTGGCGGACAGCTGTATTGAAATCGTGAGTATGAGCTCATCATATTCAAATTTTGACTTGGGAGGGCGTTCATGTCCAATTTTTTAACTAGGAAACTAGTATTTATGACCATTCCGACAGGTGACCACGAAGGCAGGTGGTGTTGTGTTCGTTGTTTAAACATTATGGTTTTTGTAATTCTAGTAAGCAGACATTTTACTCATCTTACAAAAACAGATTCGGTATTCCTCAAAATCAATGAAATGCAAAATCAGAATACTACGCAAACCTCCAATAATTATATGTATATGCACTTAAAACTCACTTTATTGACCAAATGACTTGCTGCTGCTGACCTTCGACGATTCAGTATGATGTTTCAGAACCATAAGCAAAAATTACTTCAGATTTTTAATAGTGAGGTAAATGTTAAACTTTCTTCTCCAGCATCCTATTCTTCTGCAATGCAAAATGGCAGCACAGTTGAAAGGTATGTTTGAGCTGTGTCCTCAAAATTAGCATTTCCTTCAGCCTTATTTCAATTTTTGGTGTGAAAGGGTCTTTATATTTGCCCCAAAACAGAACTTTTTTGTAAAAAACAAAAACAAACAAAAAATCCAGCTCCGGCCAGGTGAGAAAAAGTAACGCAAAAGTATCGTACCATTACTTTTCTTAAAAAGTAGGAGCGCAACATTGCGATGCATTGCTTTTCAAATGAACTTTCCCCAACGCTGCTCATGACCCTATGCAGAATCTGCGGTGTGTGTGTGTGATGTGTTTTGAAGGAGGTGTGACTGTGGAGACGCTCTGAAGGGAGGGTGGGATGTCATTCTTTCAAAGCCATTCAGAGCAGACCTACAATGAATGGCTGATAGAGCAAATAAAAATATGCACAAAATCAAGCCAGCATCATCTTACAAAATACAAAAAGGTATCTCTCCATGTACACTATACCACAGGACACACACACTTATTCATTTTCAGTATTACTTAAAACATTTTAGGACAACGGTTAAAACTAAGAAATTACGTAGAATAAGCTGGAGGAAAAATGTAATCCAATCAAATTATATTATATTGTAACACCTTTTAAATTACCGTCCTCTGACGTGATTTTGGCCCTTAAGTCCAACCAAGTCTGTAGTCTCCCTCTCAGATACTGAAGCTTTCGCGCCTCGATCGCCCCCCGCTGACCCAGTATAGCCGCCCCTCTGTGTTTTCTAATGGACACGAGGCAAACTAAATAATAAAATTACACTTCAAATATTTTTTCCCCAAAGTTAGTTTATATCACTGAAGGCAGTTATCATCACGATGATTTCATTTCAAGTGTTCGTTTTTAAAATAAGTTTAGTTTTAGTTAGTTATTTGATGCTATAAAAACGGGGGTGTGACGTCATGATTGACAGCTGAGATCGACGGCTTCTCTGAGTGAAGTTGTCACCGAGGCACTAACGGACTTTTTTCAGGATATTTTGGGAGCAGATCGGAGCTTTAGCTTTAATTTCTACATTTCCATAACTGTTTATTTCACACCAGCATAATTAATTGTTCTGCATCTGTGAGTTTGTGGGCGGGCTTTTGATATCGCGACTGTACTTCCTGCTCTACTTCCTGCGCTCTACTGCGCAACTTCGGTCCCGAAATCGCTACTGCGCAGACTCGGTCCCAAGATGTCCGCGCCGTGCAGGCCGCCTAAAAGCTTCAAATCTGCTAAGCGGAAACGGATGATGTCGAGTCGTCCTTATTTTTTTACGGCCTATGAGTCCAACCAATGGAAGATGCACTGATACATTTCATTGTAATTCAATTTAGTTAAGCTAACAGAACAAAAATGACCTTTAAAATAGTTTAAAAATAATAATAATAATAATAATGATTACAAGTATAGTATTAAAACTAAAACCACATTTTTTTTTCTTCTTGAAATAAAGTAAACCTTAACTGAATTCAAATATTTTAAATAATTATCTTATTTCAGCCAGTTGCCTGTACAAATGAATGTTCCACAAAGAGCAGCCCACAAGACTGGGATGCTCCCATTTTTTACTTTGCTTTCCACAAACAAGATAATTGCAGCTCTTCATGCAAAGTTTGTAGTACAGTTTATTTGCTCACTGCGGCTAATTGCTACTTTGAATGCGCTGGACGCTCTTCTTGGATCATGCCAAAAAGCTTTAGAGAAAACACACACAAACACACTGAAAGAAGACAGCACTGATCAACATCCCGAGATGTGGACTTGAGGTACACGGTCCCATAAACTATGCCCAACAGCTCCAGCACAAAACACTTTAAACCCAAACAGCTCCATATGGTTCTGCCTACAAGTTCACATGATGCTTGAAAAACAATTCTGCCAGTAAAGACTAAAACAAACTTTAAAAATCGAATCAGAATATGGTCATTTATAACCATGCTAACATTACTCAAGAGTTGCTGGGGGGGATCTATATTTGAACTAAATCCTATGGAATCCTAATGGGAATTTTCTAGTAGAGAAAAGGTATTTCCTAACAGACCTGTTACCTGTTTAGGAAATGACTGGATTATGCAACGGATTGTACATTTCAATGTGAATTTCAGTTTATCCAGTGGTGTATTTTGATTCAATTAGGACTGGTTTTAAATGATGACAGATGGTCATGAAAGGTTCCTGTAGTGCCTATAGGATTATTGACTTTTAACAAGTTTTCAGGGTTGATAGAATTTTCTGTCCACATGTAAAGTAAAATACAGCCTGAAAGGACAAAATCACAGTCTTTTTTAAATATACTAGCATACTTTTAATATATTTACAGCAACATATAATGTAAAAGTTTGATGTAAGAATTAGGAAATGAATAAATACTCATTTTTTTACTCATTTATAAAACTTTAAAAGATTTATATTTTTTTCAACAAAAAACAACAACAACTATTAAGGAATACTGGAATAGTAATACTGTTTCAGCAAAAGTATTAAGCAGCACAACTGTTTTCAACATTATTGAGAAATATGTTTTTTATTTAGCTATACATGTAAACTTTTTAATGTTTACATTGTAGATAAATCTACACAATAAATCGCAATAAAATCGTAAAATCGCACGCGGTTTGATAGAGGCTGCGATATTTGCATGCACAGCTTCTCAGAGCAGCACAGCTGTGATCAGTAGTAAACCCGGCTCCGCAAGACAGAGGGCGCTCTCGCGCAGAGTGCTCCAAGTACAGTATGCCACAGAAGTACGATACGCCATTCACGGAAATCCATGTGGAAATCGCTATAGCTATGAACATCATACTATCGGTGAGCTGAATAAACAGATTAAAACGCTTTGATTAAACATGACTAAATGCTTCTCATGTTTGGAAAGATGTTTGTCTCATGTTGCTTTTTTAAATGCATGTTATAAGCAACTCAAACTTGCAGTGCTTTTAGATGGAACAGCATTTACTACTGATCACAGAGCCGTCCTACACTAACAAAATGCGCGTAAAAGATAATCGCAGCTTTTGGGATTTGATAATCACGATAAGCCACATCAAGTTAAGCATGTTTTCATGTAAAATGCGATTTATCGTGCAGCCCTACTACTTTGTGCATTCGGTGACATTTTGTTGTGTTTAGCTGTTTTTCAACTTAAGAATGCACCACTAACTATTTTGCACCTCTGCTCATCCAGCTGTTTTCTGGTCATCAACAGCAGCTCTACTGTATGCAAACTTGCCTGACTGGACAAGTGACTGGTTCGTCAAAAGACCCCCAAAATTTTCACACCAGACCTGAGGAGTGTCGGAAATGAACTTCTGTCACTACAGCATGAGCGTTTGGCATGGTAATTGATATGACAATGGATATGTTTTTGTTTTGGTAGAAAAGATCTGCTACATTGCTGCTGGTGGAGGTTATTGTTTTTGCTGCTGCAGAGCAAGAACAGGACTTCCTACTGCCAATACAAACACTGCTGTGAGCGTACGTGAATTAACTGTAGCAGATCAATACAGGTGGAGCTGGGGAAGGTGGAGGGTTCTGAAAGGACGCTGCAACTGCTAACAGAAAATGCTTACCAGTAATTGAAGGTTGAGCAGTTAGCACATTGGCTACTGATACAACAGGAACCAATCAGCTCTGCCCTATAATATGATTGACAGTGAGTTAAGGACCTATCAGTCTGCGGCATCTAGAGTTTCATGACAGAACTTTGTATTTAGGTACAATGTTTTCCTGGCGTTGTTTTATGAGCTATTCTATATTTTTTTGAAGGAACACTTATTTTAACCATACAAAAAACACTGTCATTCTTTGACAAAAAGGTTTCGATTTAATCAATTTATTAAAAAAAATTCTGAATCATTTGCATTAACTAATTAAATAAAATAAATTGAATTTTAAGAGCATTAGATATTCCATCAGCTTTCATTGAAGGTAAAGTGTATCTTTCTTATATTAAAATCAAGAATTAGGAAAAATAAATAAAATTTAATATATATATGGTCTATGGTCGACTGATAGTCGAATCATCTGTGTGTGTTAATGGGTTGGGAGGGGCATGACACTGTCAGAAGGGTAAAACTATTTTTATTTTCCTTTACACACTGCACACAGCAACAACTTTTAATAAAGCGACCAAAACTGCCTGCCAACTGACAGACGAACTGACAATGGCTTTCTTATTTAGGTTTAAATAGCCTAAAAGTTAATGTGGTGGACAAACATTAATAAACCGTTTTCTCATAACATGATAAAGCCGCGATCGAAATACAAAACATCGCACAAATATATAAAATAACATTTTGATAAATAAACCTACAAAAAATACCTGCCTAGAGAGGAAAAGAACACTTTGAGTCCGTTTACATGCACGTTCTGAAGCCGATTGTGCCTAAAGCGGGTGAAGACGCACGCGAAGCTCAGCCCCGCGCGCCTCAGGATCTCACTCACACCGCCACCTGACGCGCACATTATATACACGCGAGCTCAATTTTAAATTGACTGACAGACGAGCTGCACGAAAGCGCTCTGTGGTGCGGCAGGATTTTAAACAACTTCCAGAGTGGCCGCGGACAGGCGCTGAATGCTGCCGCCGATGTGTGTACACACATTGAATGTGTTCTAATTTTAAAGGCGCGGTGCGAAGCTCAGTCCCCTTAAAGGGGTCGCACACCGATGCTCATCTCAGCTCAGCGCCGCGACACGTCTTTAAAATATTGGGCACCCCCATATTGCCAAAATGGTATGATTCTCGTTTCATAACACCCGCGAAGATCCGACCGTGAGATTGGTGGTCGAATCAGGCTCCGCATATCGATGCATCGAATCTTCGACTATTCGGGGTCACCCCTAATATATATATGTATATATAAATTCAAATCAAATCAAAAACAAGAACACACTTGCTATTCTTTGAGGTAAAATACCTCAATTTAATCAATTCATTAAAACATAAAACATAAAATAAAAAAACTGCTAGGTATAGAATAGAATTTTAGAACAAGTATTCATTTTTAGTATTTCAGTATTTTAGTATTTCATTTCTGAGCCAGAGCTCTGAGCCGTACTTACGGTCAAGTTCTGCTTTATCAAATCACGCCTGGTTAAGACACGTGTTGGTCAAACACACTGAAAGAGCCCAGCCCTGTTCAGTCTGCTCGGGCTCCGCTCCTTTTGTTCTCTCACACTCGGATGTCAAAACAACATCAATGGCTTCTGCAGCGAGGAGCACGTGGGAGGAAAGACCTCATTCATATTTACTCAGTCCCTCAGGCTCATCACGCTCTCTGTAGCTCTTGAAGCTGAGGGAGTGGGTGTGCTGGTCCATTAGCCCCGCGGTGTCTCCACTCAAGAGCTCCAGGCCCCTGCAGACCCTGGCCTGGCCAGGCTGTGTAACCTCGCTGGTTTTGACCAGAGGCATCAGAGACGCTCGGATCTCTCTCTCTCTCTCTCTCTCTCTCTCTCTCTCTCTCTCTCTCTCTTTGTCAGAAATGATGCGGGTAAAGCAGACCAATGCACTGCACATATACACGAGATGAGCATGAATAATGCAGACAGTAAGTACACAGATGCGTGGAGGCTTTTAAAAAAAGGGAAAATAAGCTTCTCATATTGCAAATGACAGCAAATGACGACCGTGGTGCCATGAAAAGCAAGGAGATGAAGAGAGGATGGTAAAGTGCTCAGGATCATGGAACGGCCTTTTACTAACCCTACGCTGTGAACAAGAAGATACAATGTCTGTGTTACACTCTTATCGGTGGCTGAAAACAATCAAATTAGCCAAAATATTGAATAAACAACCATGCAAGGGGCAGGGACTTTGTGATGAAAATGTGTGGAAAAAGCCTATTTAGCTCTAGATTCTTGAATCAGAGCTAAATGAATGGAATGGATTTCAGCTGGAGTTCATCCAAATGTCCATTCATTTTCAGTATGGAAGCTGTCAGAAGCCTTGCGCGGAAATATGCTGATTAATTTGTGAGATAAGGACCACATCCGAGAACAGCTTTGTTCTGCAGATTTCAAGTGCTTAATGGCACCAAAAAAAATCACTAAAGCTTGCAAACAAATTGAGACCCTTTGTATTTTGTCTTGTTTTATCAAAATAATGGCTTTTCTTCTTTATGTCCCAGTTACATACACTTAAAGTTGTCAAATTTTCCTGGTTAAATATCCATTACATAAAAAGAAAAAGAAACACTAAATTCTATACACACATCAGGCATAACATAATCAAAGGGGCAGTGAACAGTGTTAGTGGGTGGGCTATATTAGGCAGCAAGTGAACATTTTGTTCTCAAAGTTGATGTGTTAGAAGCAGGAAAAATGGGCAAGCGTAAGGATTTGAGCAAGTTTGATCAGGGCCAAATTGTGAGGCAAAGACTACTGGGTAAGAGCATTTCCAGTACTTGTGAGGTTGACCACAGTCTGCAGTGGTCAGTATCTATCAAAAGTTGTCTAACAAAGGAAAAGCCAACAGGGTCATGGGCAGTCAAGGCTCAATGATGCATGTGGGGAGCGAAGGCTGGCCCATGTGGTCCGATCAAACGACAAGCAACTGGCACAAATTGCTCAAGAAGTTAATGCTGGTTCTGATAGAAAGGTGTCAGAATACACAGTGCATCGTAGTTTGTTGTGTATTTGGCTGCATAGCTGCAGGCCAGTCATGGGTGCCCATGATGTCTCTTACCTGGGGTACACATGGCACCAGGATGCACTATGGGAAGAAGGCAAGCTGGCAGAGGCAGCGTGATGCTTTGGGCAATGTTCTACTGGGTTCTGATATCCATGTGGATATTACTTTGACACATATCAGCTACCTAAGCATTATTGCAGACCATGTACACCCTTTCATGGAAACGGAATCCCCTGGTGGTTGTGGCCTCTTTCAGCAGGACAATGTTACTGCCACAAAGCAAAAATAGCTTAGGAATGGTTTGAGGGGCACAACAATGAGTTTGAGGTGTTAACTTGGCATCTCAATCCAATCGACATCTGTAGGATGTGCTGAACAAACTTCTTCGATCCATGGATGCCCTACCTCGCAACTTACAGGACTTAAAGGATCTGCTGCTAACATCTTGGTGCCAGATACCACTGCACACATTCAGGGGTCGGGTCTAGTGGTCGACAATGAGGTCATAATGTTATGCCTGATTGGTGTATATGTATGTATGTATGTATGTATGTATATTTATATATATATATATATATATATATATATATATATATATGTGTGTGTGTGTGTGTGTGTGTGTGTGTGTGTGTGTGTGTGTGAGTGTGAGTGTGTGTGTGTGTATATATATATAAATAAATATACACACATACATACATATACATACATATACACAAACACACACAGATGCATTCATACACAGATATTTCAAAGGACCAACATTATTGTGCATTATAAGTCCACTGTATGGTTTTCACAATTATCTTTTGAATATTCATGGACTGGGCTCATCTTCATAGATCTAAATGCTGAATTGTAATCATGCAGAGGTATTACAGGCTAATTTGCTTCAACGGACAAATGGTCTTTCTCTCAGCAAATGGAAAATAACAGCAAAACCATCATGCTCAATGGCATTCAGTCTAGACATGACACTCCCCCCAATACACCCATACAAAAAAAATTTAAAAAAAATTCACAATCCAGTAAAACGCATCCCTTCCATTTGCAGGGTGTGTAACTATTGCTCTTCAAGAACAAGACAGTGGCAAATCAATTGGGTTAAAATATCGTCCACTCAGCCGGAAATCAAAAGTCCGTCTGGACCTCAGCAGCCATCAGGAAATAACGGCTGTTTGACAACATGCTTGTGAGGAAGCACATGGTCTGGGTATCTGTGGGTAACCTTACAGAAGGATTGTTTTCTCTCTCCGAGTCTTTGCAATAACAGCCTCGCTGCTTCCCGTAAAAGACCTATTCCTCAGCTATTAGCCCATCTAATATCCTGCTCTCATCTCATTAGAGTCCATGTATTCGTGGAAGAGCAAGACAGGAGCCCGACCAGAACCAAACAGTCCATTCCATCAGTTTACATTTAAAGGTACAATATGTAAGATTTTTTTCTAATAAAAATCTACAAAAAAATAAACACTTGCACTGTGTGATATATATTTCATGCAGTTGTGTACTAGAAGTTCCAGAAGTTCCCAAGGATTTGTAAATCTATAGAATAATGTCTCGTCCCTTGTCATTGACAGACAGACATTTCTGGCTGGATGAAGGAGTATCACCTTCAATTCAATCTTGCAAAGACAGAACTGCTTGTGGTCTCAACCAATCCCGCACTTTGTCAAAATGTCTCCACTCAGCTAGGTTTATTAGCTATAACTTCGTCCAGGACAGCCAGGAACCTTGGAGTATTATTTGATGACCAGTTAAACTTCACTGACCACATTACAGTAACAGCCCGGTCCTGCAGATTTGCCTTATACAACATTAGAAAGATTAGACCCTTCCTATCAGAACAGGCTGCACAACTCCTGGTCCAAGCTCTTGTTCTCTCCAGACTGGATTATAGTAACGCTCTTCTAGCTGGCCTTCCAGCATGCACTATCAAACCCTTGCAGCTGATCGAGAATGCAACGGCGAGAGCGGTCTTCAACGAGCTGAAGAAAGCCCATGTCATGACTCTCTTCATCAGCTGGCTGCCAATAGCTGCTCGCATCAAATTCAAGGCACTGGTTCTCGCCTACAAAGCAACCACTGGCTCTGCACCATTATACCTAGACTCGCTTGTTCAGACTCGACGCCTCGTAGCGTCATCCCAAAGAGGCATGAAATCACTCTCACGGACCTTTTCCTGGACCGTTCCCACCTGGTGGAACGACCTGCCGATCTCAATTCGGGCAGCCGAGTCTGTAGCCATTTCCACACAAAAAAAACATCTTAAGACATCTTTTCCAGCAGCATCTGATCAGTAAAGACTAGCACTTAACTATCCTATTCATTTTTCTGGTAGTTTATTTAAAATGAGATAAAAAGCGCGATTAACTGAGACTTGTTAAACCACGTGCATGCTGTTGCCTTGTTTGTTTAGTTGCTTCTATTGCTCTCCTTATTTGTAAGTCGCTTTAGATAAAAGCGTCTGCTAAATGATCACATGTAAATGTATCAATGACGTAATATCCGTGCTATCCTCAGTTTCCGCTTGTAGAAACCATGGCAACACACGGGGACAAATGCGGAAGTGCTGTTTATACAGCATCTAGTATGATCATGGATCCCGATTATTCATTGGTAAGTGCAGAAAATCCCCCCAAAAAACGTATAGATCAACAGAGGCAAGCAGGTTTCATGACAAACTTGGACTTGATAGAGACTCCGCTCTTATGTTTCAATAGACAGATGAGTAAATATAGATTTATTGTACCAGTAATAGTCCTGTACAGATTATTATAACGGATATAAATTAAGCTACAGATACGATGTAACAGCTGATAATGCTTAGATTCACTTGAAAAATCTATCAAGTGTTCGTAATTGTACATAATTTTGTGTGGGTCATGTTGATGAAATGACGCAGATATATTGCAATTTGTTTGTACTTCAGTAATGCTTTTTATCAAGTCTGGTGACCAAGTTACTCTCCTTCATAATGAGAAGCTTATTGTGCCTTCAAGGTGAAGTTAAAATTATTCCATAAATTAAAACAAACAACATTTTTCAAACATCTCTTAGAAAATGGCCTTTCGATTGAAAATATTATTTTTAAATGCTGGCAACTGATTTTTTTCTATTATTTAGTTCTGATAACTCTTCATGACACAAAAGTTCACTATAGAAAATATTTTAAAAAGTTACCTGGTTGCCTTAAAATTTTTAGTTCATTGAAATAAAAAAATTGAGTTAATACAATGAAAATATTTGAGAATCGACAACCTTTATAATTTATAATATTTGTAAGCATATTGAGTATTTGTGTGTGTTTTATTTGTGATGACGCAGTGAAACATGCCAAATTGTTCTATTTTCATGTTTTATCACATTTTTCATATGGTTCAGATATAACAATATTTTGAGTTTCTATTTATTAAACCAATTTCCTACATTGTATCAACTCAAAATTTTTATTTCAATAAACTCAAAATTAAGGCAACCAGGTTACTTACTTTTTTAAGTTAAACCAACACTTTTTTTTACAGTGTGCATCGAGAAAAAAGGCGCTCATGAGAATCCATCGGAAATCTAAAACAACAAACGGTTAGTGTTATTTCTGAATTATTTATATAAAATTAACCGTTTTTATTTTAGTTTAAGTTTTAGTCTCTTTAAGTGCTTTTGTCATTTTTAAGTTTTATTTTTTTTATTTCTATTCAGCTTTAATTTAATTTCCGTTTTAGTTTTAGTAATTTTAGTACTTAAAGTTATTTCAGCTATCTAATCTTTTATTTGAACTTTAGTTCAATATCTGAAAAGGATTTTTAATAGTTTCAGTTAACAATAACACTGGGTAATACAGAGTCCAGATAAATAAAATTAAGCCACTGTTTGTTTGTTTTTCCTCATTGACTATCCTGTTTACCTTAAAAAATAAGCCACGTCACGGATGTAAAATTCGTTGCAAATAATGTTTTCTGTTGACTATTGTCAGACACGGACGAGGACACAGAGGGATTAGTGCAAGGGCAACGTTTATTATCAAAGGTTTCGAACACAGGTGATACTTAGGTGGAAGGTGACACTCAGACGGATGACGATGATGATGAAGACGATGATGGGAAGACGAAGATGATGATGAAGACGAAGACGGTACAGGTGAGGGCTTCTACGAAGGACAGGTAGTCGACGAGACCAGACAATGGGAGTGAAGGTGAGCCGGGTTGATATAGTGTGACTGGTGATGGTGCCCAGGTGTTCAGAAATCAGGTGATGGTGAACAAGTGGGCGTGGCAGTGACTGATGATTGTGAGGACGTGACAACTATAATGTGCAAAGACAACTTTAAGTCGTAGATTGGCATCTGTTTGCCCGACCAATTAAAAATGGACGTAATTTTTGGGAAACCCTGTTTGAATAGTCATTTATTTTACAATTCCATTTGGTTAGAGTAAAAGTGGAGAAACATCTCACAACTGCAGTTAAATCCAGAAAATCGGACGGGGGTTTATATTGATCAGCTCCGGTCCTGGTAACATTTAGAGCATTACGCAATGCCCTTCTAACAAGCCATTATGGCCAGTTTGACTGACAGCTGGACTCGTAGACTTTGACTGCTGAGGAATGATACATCCGTCAATCAGTCAAAACACTCGGCTAAGCTGTCAATGCAGCAGAGTATACAGAGATTGATAGATGTGTTTATGTCGAACGGACACCACCATAGTCACGACACACAACTGGACAGCTGAGGTCTGATTGAGAGGAACTGACTGCTAACACAAAAGAGAGAGAGACAGAGAGAGAGAGAGAAAGAGAGAGAGAGAGAGAGAGAGAGAGAGAGAGAGAGAGAGAGAGAGAGAGAGAGAGAGAGAGAGAGAGAGAGAGAGAGAGAAAGAGAGAGAGAGAGAGAGCATTTAATTCACAGCTGAAACCTCAAAAAAGAAAAAAAAACCTGTCAAGAACCTGCTTTTATTCCTACACACGTTTTAATTGAATGCATTTAGACTAAAGCAGTTATTACATATTAATTATTAAATAAATCTATTTAATTTGATTTTATATGAATTGTTGAAATGGATTTAGAATATGTTGGTTTTACAGTCAAACCAAAATGTATTCAGACACCTACAACATTTTCTCTCATTATTACAGTTTATTCACTATAGTTTAGAAAATGGTAATAAAATATGACAAGAACTCAGAGCAAACTGTGTCAGAACAAATTCATCTTGATAATATCAGATAACTTTGATAGAAAGGTATGTAATGGATTACAATCAACCAATCAGCTGCCCGTTGTTAAATTAAAGTACAAAAATAGATAATACCAATTTAAGTCAACCAATGACCAAGCAATGCTTCATTTTGTTCAGTATGAAGCAGTAAAAAGTCCCGGCTGAAAAATCCTCCCTCACATCTCCCCCTCCCTCTCTCATTTCTGTCAATAGGGCGGAGGGGGAGATGTGAGGGAGGATGTTTCAGCCGGGACTTTTTACTGCGCCGAGTCAAAGTACTCTCAGAAGTGCTATTCCGCCATACATTATAGATTCTCCTTTTTAATCCGCTTAGAAAAGCGCCACGTTTTATTTTATGTCACCATACTTGAACTATTGGTGTAACTGTTTTTAAATAGAGAAAACGTGGAGGTGTTTGGTCGCTTCTAACATGATCTCTGTTTGGTACCATAGTGAATGAACTGGGCTTAGTGGACTAAGCTAAATGCTTTCAGATTGTCACCGCGCGTCAGAGAGATTAAGAGCACGCACTGAGACGAGAGAGGTATGTATCAACTCGTTTTAGTTAAGGGAAAAACAGTTTAATATGAAAAGGCGGTGAAGTATCCCTTTAATTTTTAATTAGGAATAGCAAATCTCAGTAAAAATGGATTGCTAATACCTTGAGAAAAACAACCATCTATTGGGGATAATGTGAAGGAACCAACACCAGATGTAAGAACATGTATGAATGAGATCTGTCTAGAATGCTGCAGTGCTGACAGACTAGCCGTCTATTGCCTGCCGCCCGCTTTGCTTGGCAGATCTGACCAGGACACGGGTGCCAAGACGGGCGGACGGGGTGCCACATTCAGAGGGCCAGGCAGGAGGCATGATGACCATCTGTGAGGGCTGGCACCTGGACCAGGCAGCATACTCCCTCCAAAAACTCATGTACTGTACACGGGTGACTTCCTCTGAAAACCATCTACCTCTCACAGCCTACTGAGCTTAAAATCATTCTAGTGAAAAGGCTGTTGAAGACCTTTTCACAGTGACTTAATTTTAAGAGTAGGTGGTATGACCGTGTCAGAGATATCTCACAATGGATTCAAATGTGGCTCATACAATCAATTAGCTTTACTTTGAGTCATCACATTATGAAATAATAATCTACCGCTAGCTGTGCATTAAACGATTTTAATGCATGACAATGAGGGGGGAAAAGGCCAGACAAAAAACATATGCACAGATGGCGTCTGACGAGCAGCATTTACTGTGAACAGAGCCGCTCTGAGATAAATGTAACCTACATGCATGTAAATAAAAGTGCATACAGTATATATTGACCCCGCAGCGGCACCTCTCAATCTCAGTACAATTCATAGGTACATTTAAAAAATTTTTTAAAAATAATTTACGAATTAATTTGAAAACTTTCTGTGAGACGTAAGTTAAAAAACAGCGTGAGGGAATCACCGCACGCGCTCTCTCTTTCCCTCTCAAAATGCGCAAATGGTTTCACATCAGCTCATCACCTCTGCAATATACGTGAGCTTCACTCTGCAGTTGACACAGGTATCGCTACTCGCGCAATCAAGGCAGTTACATCATCACTTAAGCTTAGAATTTGCATTTCTTTTTAGATCTTGCCAGTGTTTAAACCACTCAGCGATCATCACAAACAACTGGTGAGTTCAAAATGGCGCTTAAGTCTTCAAATACACACAAATGTACATACAAAATTACCGCCTTGACGAGTATGAACGTAAACATGTCGGTTTTGTCATAAGTAAACGGTTGAGAAATTTGTGTAACCGTATGTTAGATCTGTTCAGCTCTTAAAGTGACAGCAGCCTAATAAGTCTGCTGCAGTCTCAGTTTAAAAAAAAAAAAATGACATTCACTGCTCTTAAACTTTTGGCTAACTTAATTGTACACTGTAAAAAAAATGTTGGTTTAACTTAAAAAAGTAAGTACCTGGTTGCCTTAAAATGTTGAGTTTATTGAAATTAAAAATTTGAGTTGATACAATGTAGGAAATGTGTTTAATAAATAGAAAATCAAAAAATTATTGTATCTGAACCACATAAAACATTTGATAAATCATGAAAACAGCACTATTTGGCATGTTTCACTGCATCATCACAAAAAAAACACACACAATTACCCAATATGCTTATACAATCTTTTAATAATCTTTTAATAAAGGTTGTCAAATCTCAAAAAAATTTCATTGTATTAACTCAAATGTTTAATTTCAATGAACTCAAAAGTTTAAGGCAACCAGGTAACTTTATATAAATATATAAAGAAAAAAATAATAAATAAAAATAAAGCACTGTTTACTTGTATCTTTACATATCTTTATATTGTAAATTTTATATTGTTTTTTTTTGTACTTATTTTATCAGAGTTTGAAATTAATTGTAAAAAAAACTGCACTGCATAAATCAAACATTTAGGTGAGATGATTATTTTTTGTGTTTAGACATTTCTTCAGCCCTTTCCCAATCTCAAATAAAAATATTCCTCCACAATAGTTGCCTAAGGTGGGGGTTGGGGGGGAGGTTATCCCCCATTTTCAAAAATGAAATTCAGGCCCTTAATGTCTGTAAAAAAAAACTGCTTGGAGCATCCCTATAAATAATTCTAAATGATAAAACGAAGGCTTCAAATAGATCGGTAGATACTGCTTCCTATGATTGCCGATCGACTGATCAGAGCACCCTCAGTTTTAATGTTTCTCAACACAGTTACTCAACACGGGTAAATAGCAGTCGATTACTCAAACTTGAATCGAGGAATCACGACAGGCCTAATATGCAAAATCACCATGATATTGAAACTACAAAATTTTGTACATGCCATTCTCACACACCTATTCATGAGTCAATTGATCTCTCTTTCGATAATAAATAGTCTGAACTTGTGTCAGCAAAAGAGATTTGGTCAAATGCATTTTTTGGTGTTGAATCAGCAGAGTGAGAAATCGCTATGCAATATGAGTTTTGTAGTAGGCACTAAAACTTGTGCTGAATTGTTGTAGGATTACGTGGGGCTGTTGGGAGAGCAGTTAGGCTCCGCCCTCTGCCCATCCCGCCGTCTTGGCTTTTTCAGTCCACTTTACTGACCTGGCTGGACTCCATCCCTTCTGGAGCTCAGCCAGTCCTGGAGAGAGAAAAAAAGAAGAGCGGGATGGAGAGAGAGGTAGAGCAGCGCAATGACCCTTTTCTTCAGGGAGAAGTGGACAGGGAAGGACAGTGAGAGAAAGTGAAAGAGAAATGCACCGTAAGCCAAAAGAATCTTTCAGCCTCACAAAGAAATTGTCCTTATAGTGTAGACAAGGTGACTGTGAAAGCTCCATAACTCAGAGTAAATTAGTGCTGCAAAATGTGTCAAATTTCATATTCTATATCCTTTTAATTAAACTGTCAATACGTTTAGTTTGCACTTGTGTGTCACGCGAGCTATAACAAAAGAGACGCATGTTCCAGTCCTACATACAAAAATATACACATATACAGTTGTGGTCACAATTATTGGCACCCCTGGTAGATGATCAAGTGTGGCAGTAAAAATAAATCTTCACTGTTTATCCCTTTGATCTAACATTTAAAAAAAATTTAAAAATGTAACCTTTCATTGATGAAAATTATTTAAAGTGGGAGGTAATTGACATTATGAAATAAATGCTCTTCTCCAAAACACTTTAGCCATAAATATTGGCACCCTTTTATTAGATACTTATATAGATATTTCCAAACTCCTTTTGCCAAGATCACAGTTTTGAGTCTTCTTATATAACGACTGATGAGTTTGGAGAACACCTGATATTAGACCATATTCCTCCATACAGAATAACTCCAGATCCTTTAGATTCTCAGGTCTTCTCTTCAGTTCAGACCACTCATTTTCTATAGGGTTCAGGGATCGCCACGCTTCATTTTGTGCTCAGTGACACATTTTTGTGTTGATTGTGATGTTTGTTTTGGATCATTGTCCTGATGGAAGAGCCAACCATGGCCCATTATAAGATTTCTAGCGGATGCGGTCAGGTTTTAATTTTTTAATCTGTTGGTATTTGCTAGAATCCATGATAGGCTACCATGTATCTGAACAAGATGTCCAGGTCCTCCACCCAAAAAAATTGATCCAGCAGTAGATTTAACTGTGGGCACTGGGTACTTTTTATCCTTATTTGAGCCAAACCTATCTGATGGGTTTTGCTGCCAAAAAGCTATTTTTTTTGTTTTGTTTTGTTTGTTTCATCTAACCATAGAACCAGGGGCCGAATTCACAAAACATTTTAAAGAATAAAATTCTTCTTAACTGCCAATTTCTAACTTAAGAAAAAAAAGATGAGAATATTTTACATTCCCAAAAACTTTTCTTAATCTTGTTCCTATCTTTTTTTCTTAAAATAGTTCTTGAGATAACATTTAAGAAGTATTCATATTCCCCAAAATAACGTTCTTAAAAATCATCGTAAATAACTTCTTAAAGTTAGGATAACCTCTTAACCGTCTTAAATACTCAAATCTAAGATGTTTAATAAATGTAGTGTTTCAAATAGCAAGCATTACAACATATGCTAAATATATCTATTACTAGTAGTACCATGAATGTGGACGAGTACTAATTGATGGAAGAGGCACCAGTTGATAAATGTATGCATATATAATGCACTAAGCTAGCATTAAGATGTTCTTAAGATCATATTTGAGAACTTAAGAATTTTTCAAGAAATGCACTTAGGAACATTGTTACGAACTTTCCTCCTTTCTTAAGAAGATTTTTGTTAATCCGACTTCAGGTCCCTTTTGAATTTCCAGTCGTGTCTGACAATTGAATATGCTGGAGTTTGTTTCTGGATGAGCGAGGAGGATTTTTCTTTGAATCCTCCCAAACAACATGTGGTGATGTGGAGGCTGGCTTTCTGATCCCAAGACTCAACTAATCTCTTGCAAGTTTTTGCCCACTCAAACTCTCCTCTTCACCATGCATTAGGACGATACACACACACACACACACACACACACGCACACACACCCTCTTCCAGACAGATTCATAACACCTTCATAATTATTGTCCTGATGGTTGAGATGGGAATGTTCAATGCTTTAGCTATTTTCTTATTGACCACTTTCTATTAATATATATTATTTGGTTTTACTCGTGATGAATGATTAAAGGGTTAGTTCAGCCAAAAATGAAAACTATCCCATGATCTTCTTTCAGATGAATAAAATCAGACTTTTATTAATAAATGTCCTGGCTCTTAAAAAGCTTTATAATGGCAGCAAATGGCTGTTTCTGTTAGTCCATAAAACTGCATCTATCCATCATAAAACTGCCCCACATGGCTCCGGGGGTTAATAAAGGCCTTCTTAAGCAAATTGATGCATTTGTGTAAGACAAACATACATATTTAAAACTTTTTAAAGTTAATTATCTAGCTTCCGGCAAATCACGTTCCACTCACAGAAAAAAGTGTAACACCCACCCCACTTATAATATAACTTTGATTTTATTCATCTGAAAGAAGAATGTCATATACTCATAGGATGGCTTGAGGGTGAGTAAATCATTGGATAATTTTAAATTTTGGGTGAACTGGCCTTTATTTCCTCATGTTTATACTCCTGTGAAACAAGAAGTCATAGCTGGACCAATTCATCTTCCTAGGCTCCCTGGTATGCTAAAAAATGTAAATACAGTTCAAAAATAGAGGGGAAAAAAGATTAAAAAGAGGGAAAAATCAGACAGAAGGAATGAATAAGGTATGGCATTACATCCATTAGCATACGGGTCACGCCCATTTAAGAGCCACGCTCCATCCCTGTTCTCTGTTCTTATCTGTAGTGCTGTTTGTGTCTCTCTCTGCCACTTAAGAGCTCATCTATAATTCAGTGCTCTAAATAAAGAGGCAGCGCAGTGATAAAACAGGACTCTGGGAGCACCGGGTGGACTATCCAAGCTCATCGGCGTAGGGCCTGCACCCAAAACACACACACACGCACACACACACCAACAACAACAACAACAAATCACTGGATGCAATATTCTCTCAATATTTTCCAGTTTTCTGATGATTTGTCATACATTGATAGGTATGTATTCTGCTCTGAAGTATTTTGCTTTAAAGGGGGAAATCAGAGGAAGCATCAGTTTGAGCAAAAAACCCTAATGCCAAATATATTCAAAAAGTTTAATGCAAGCAGTAAAATACAATTTTAAAATAGTCAAGACATGTTTTCAGTGAGTTTATAAATCAAATCCTTGATTTTTCTTCAAAATTATTAATGGAAGTGTAAAAAAAACATTATTGAAGTTTATTTCGGAGATAAAAAAAAATCTCTCAAGAAAGCGAATGATCACAAAACTACTGAACGATGCTACAACGTCCCAATAACAAGTACATTCAAATCAAATTTAGTGTGCATTGTCAACATATTGCTCAGCCCCAGTGGGCAGCAGATACACGACCATCTCTATCAGACAGTTGTAGTGTGGGAGAGCCTCAGATGCATCTACTACATTACACACACACACACACACACACACACACACACACACACACACGTTTCTTACAGCCACCCTCTGAATGAGAAACCCGCTCAGTCAGGCTACTTAATATGCAAACAAATCTGTTTTCATAAACTCCATAATCTCCTGTGTGAATCATATTCTCAAAGCCTCCTCCTGTTCAGACTACCAGCAATCACACACAAACAACTTTAGAGAATCTTTAGGGAAAAAACTAGACCAAAGTTGCTACTGATAATGATACAGGGCAATGGGAGTTCACCTTTTATGATACATGTGATAGACATTACATTTTAATTAAATAAAAAATGTATATATTATATTAAATATGAAAAACATATTACGTTTTTTATGAATTATTTAAATTAGATTTAATCCTATATTTAAAAAAAAGTTGAAATAGAGTAATATAGCAGTATTTATCATTTTGGTTTAGTTTAATTTTAAGTACTAACACAAAAATGAAATGAACTAAGTAAACATGAATACAATCTACAGACAAATGTTTATATGAGTGGTTTATAACTATATAATTGTGCCATGATAGACTTGTGAGGAAGAAGTCATTAATACTCAATCATTTCTAGGGCCATCCATCTCTAATTTAAAGTAACAAATAGGCAATTCTCGTTTTTATGGAATATTGTAGTCTTAAAAATGATTTACCTATGCTCATCTTTTTAATATTTATTTTATTTATGTCCCTTCATAAATCTTTAATCAAAATAACTTTTGCAGCGAATCTTTTCTGATGACTGGTTTGAGGGCGGGACAAACTGTCACTCACATGAGATCGACCAATAGCAATCCACAACCATACAATCAATTCCCGGTGGAGAACAAGTCCCGCCCTACATTTTTTCTTGTTTAAGAAGCTGTTTCACCCAGATACACTGTACATCACAAAAGGGAAGAAAAGTCTATTGCAACTTCTGTTTCATGCCAGCTTTAAACATAGTAAAATGCACAAGCAAGGTGGACGGCCTTGGTTCTCACACTAGAGATGCAAGTTTTAATTTGATTCCCCGTTCCACTGGATCTATCCGATAAAGCCGCAAAAAGCCCCTCTGAGAATGCATCGAATAAAATCGCTATAAAGAGCAGATGCATTTGCATGCTTTTTTGGAGACGGCCGGTTTGGAGCTCAGAGGTGTGGGCGTTTAACAAGTCGCCAACAGCTCATCTTCATTTTCAATTCATTTTCCGCCCTCGTAGCAGGAGATCTGCCCAGCACGTTTGCGGGCGCCAGCGCGCTTTCACGAGCCTCCTCAGAGGAAGAGTGTGTACGAGTGAGCGAATTATGTGTGAATGCCTGAAAAGGTCATAGCATTGCTTGACCAGAGTGTGTGTATGTGTGGCATGTGTGCGGTCTAGGAGGCTTTAACACACACACAAACTGTAAGTATAACACACTGTGATGACTCAAGCTCTCAGCAGACACACAGATGCAGACAAACATGCTCGAATGAACTTGCACGCCAGGGCCGCGCAAAGGCCGTCTACAACATAAATAAGACATAAGACAGACAGAGTACAGCACGTGACATCAGCACTCAGACATTCAAGCAATTTGACTCTTCTCCTGATGCATTTTCCTCTCTGAAAATTTAAAGAGATTCAAAAATGAACATTTTGGCAATTTTCAATATGATTTTTTTTCTGTCTTCTGTGGAATAAAAAAGGAGAAAATGGCATGCCCTGCATTGGACAGGAATCAAAAGTAGTTAAATCCAGGACTGTTATCAAGAACTAAAACCAAAAACACGAGAAATGTCTTTTTTGCTGTTCCTTGAAACAAAATAAACATGATCTGAAATAAAATAAAAATATTATTATTATTACAGCTAGTTGCTAAAGCTAAATGTATCACTTATTTAGTTTTAAGTACCATACTAAAATAACTAAAACTGAATGATCTAAAACTCCCAAATTAAAAATTATAAAACTACAGAAATAATAAGAGTGATGTTCCAGTGCTATATTAGACTTAAGGAATATATATATATATATATATATATATATATATATATATATATATATATATATATATATATATATATATATATATATATATATATATATATATATTTTTTTTTTTTTTTTTTTTTTTTTTTTTTTTTTTATAATGTATACTGTATTTTTATATACTATTTTATGTAAATATACAGATTAAATAAATAGATAAATAAAAATGTATACATATAAAAATATGTACATGTATAGATTTTTTGTAATAATATTGTAAATAAATTGATAAATCCTATATAAACTATTTAAAAATAAACATGCACATATTACAGTACAAACACAATACATAAACATATACTACTAGTAAATTGTAAATTGAAATGATCTTTGTAATGAACAATTTTTTTTTTTTTTCATTACACCAGTGAGAATGAGTATGCCTGGTATTTTGTATAAACAATTGCCTCTCCGTGTTTAACAGTATTTATTTATTTATTTATTTTTGAAAGGAACTGCACAGACTGCCTAATATCTAATGCTTACATGTCTCACACATGTTGAATAATGGATGAAGCTGCATATGGTGGTTTGATATTGCGAATGTGCTGCTCCGACACAAGCATCAGACAAATGAAGGCATCGCAACTACAGGCCATCCTGGCCAGAATCAGGACTGGCTGGGAATGTTGTGATCCAAAAACAGCAAGCATGCCTTGTCCACGTGGATGCATTAAACATACGGTAAGAAGTACCATCGGTCCCTGCTCAGAGCACATGTTTACAATCAATACTAATTCAGCATGGAGGGGAGAGAGAACGATAGAGGGGGAGAGGGGAAGAGTGGAAAGGCGCCGTTGGCAGTGAGCAGGTCTCCAGGCGAGACTTTCAGCACCATCTGTTTCCTGCTCCTCAATTCCAGTCTTAAACCCAGTCCTGCACAAGTCCAAACCCAGCTGAACCAGCCTAGACAGGGACTAAATCTGAATCCGCTTAAAAGGGTTATCAAGACAAACAAATCCCACACAAAGTCCAGTTCAGTCTCAGACTAAGAATAGAAAATCTGCTCTCTTCTTCCTCTCTTCCTTTCTTAATAATTTACTATAAAGGTCCCAAACTTTTAACGGCAGCCAAGAGAAAACCTACACAACCGTCTATATTTCTCAGAAGTGAAAAAAAAAATGCAATTTCATATGCAATGCATTATTGTTTGTGTTGTACATGGACATAACCCCATTAATAAGCTCCAGTGCAGTACCTGAGTCCTCAAACTACAGCGGTCTGCGTGTGGCTCTATGGCCAGGCCAACATGTGTGAGTGTGAGTACACAGATGCCACGGTCTGTCTCTTTTAGCAGGAGCAGAGGGTAACCACATCGGGCTAACCACTGTGTTTGTGGCTCGCCAGTAATCCACTGCTATTCCAGCTCCAAGAGGAGAGAGTGCACATACACATATAGGTTACAAAAAGAAACATAGAGAAACAAAAGGAAAGACAGACACTGCACAGGTCTGTGTTAACCGCTCTGTTATATACGTCCCCCACTACACCTGACGCAAAAACAGTGATTTTGCACTTCATATGTTTATTTAGTTGACTTGAAAAACATTTCACAAGTCTGCACTTCTACAGAAAAACAAACAACCAACTCCTGATGGTACATTTTCCACTGGGTGAAAAGTGTTTTAAAAGGCCCGTTAAACACATCTCTACCTCTACCGTGTAAATCAAAGCAGCCAATTAGACGTTCTTATTCAGGTGACCCTGTGTGACACACACACACACACATACAGAGAGAGACTCAGTCCTACCAGAAGGAATGTGGTTGATTGCAGATGGCTTCAGAAGTTCCAGTGGCTGTTCTTTACTGGGAAGTCCATCTGTGGGAGAGACAGAAACAGTTCCAACTGAGAAATGCCGTGTTGCACTGAGGATCAGGGAAGCATAAGTCATCAGGATATTGTATTACATCTCTGAACACAAACTACATATGCAACATATGGACCACTGCCAGGGAAATGACTGAGGGACTGACATGTGCTCAATGTCTTAAACGTAACAAAACAGGCTCTGTTAAACTTATTAATACATGTTATTGGTTTCATTATATATGAATGCACCACAAAAAAAATTACAAAAATGATCTTTGCAATCTTTCATCCAACATGTAATGTCCTGTTTCACCTCTAATACAACTTTCATATCAAGTACTAGATGTTTTCCTCTGATGTTTCATATTTTGCCGTATTTTCAATATTTAATCAGCTGAAGAAGATCCACACGGAAGCACAAAACCTATTTAACCTACTGAATATAAACTGTACTTCTATCTCTCACAGCCTTTAGTTTTATTTGAATCAATTTAAATCTGCTATTTACCCTGAAAAAAGTCCACAGCGCACATGAAATGAACACGCAACAGATTTCCTAAAGCAGAATTTATAATTAGGTGGAAAGGCAAAACAACATCAGTAGGCATGATAACTCTGGGAGAACCATGCTATAAATAGCCTAGATCTCTAAAAGAGGAATAGAGCGAGAGAGAGAGCGAGAGAGAGAGCGAGCGAGAGAGCGAGAGAGCGAGAGAGAGAGTGAGAGAGAGAGAGAGAGAGAGAGAGAGAGAGAGAGAGAGAGAGAGAGAGAGAGAGAGAGAGAGAGAGAGAGAGAGAGAGAGAGAGAGAGAGAGAGAGACTCACTGCAGGATACATGAGAGCATTAGCATTCACAAACACACACTCATACAGTAGCACAGGGACCATAAAACCTCCACATCTCATAATAATCCACCATAACAAAGGAGAAAGTGTGCATGAGGGGAATCTCACAAAACCTTTGAAGAGCAAATAAAACATTTTCTTTTCATTGCTAGATTATTGTCAAGACATTTAAGCATATTCTTTTCAAACTTTCATTAATGTAATGTGTGTGTGGGGTGTGGGGTGTCATAAGGTATGATTAGCCATTACAATAGGGCTGGGATGTTATGGATTTTTTCTTTTTTTGTGGTTGGAAAGATAGAAATTCCCACGGTTCAGCGGTATTCCGCTTTTAAACCCGTGATGCCTCGCCCCCTGTTGCGTGTCTTGTTGTGAGTGTGAATTTTCTGAGGTGGTGAGCCTGTTTGTAATTTACTCTGTAAATGAAATTGAGGGTACAACTAATGCATATATGCTATTTTAAATACTGTAGTCTATGCCAGATATATATTGCCTACATTTTAAAATAATAAACCCCATAAACATCCATTTCATAAGCATGCGTGTTTATTTTCCATCAGTGAAACAACACACTGTAAAACATTTAAATGATTATAAGTAAATAATGGGAATCTTAAAGGGGTACTTCAGCGCTAGGCAGATGAATCTGTATTTAAACTGGGTCATCAATGTAGTAGAAATGTGAAATTATTTTTGAATTTGGTGTCTTCTAGACTGAGAAAAGACAGAAAATGTATTTTTGTCCCATGGGGATGAAAGACTACAATTCCCGGAATGCTTCGCTGCCCTGTGCCATTCCCAACGCCACCAACTTGATTACAGTGACTGAGTTAGAGAAGACACTACAATTAAAAACTGAACGTGTCTGTTCAATATAATCAGTGGGTCACCGCGCGAGTATCAGAGCACTGAGCACTAACTGCACGAGTGATGAGAGCTGAGGTAATTGCGGCTACACTCGCGGCATACATTCACAACACGAGTTCAGTCTGGCGCGTTTCAGTTCATGCCTTTACAAGCTTAACTTTCATAGAAATTAATTTGAGAAGTTAAAAGACTTACATTGCACACCATAGCTCCGTTTAAATGAGTGCCTGTAGCTGCCAGCTGAGCTCTCCCTGCGAGCTGAGTGTAATCTCCCATCCCCCATGCGCGGATTCAAAACATGCGGAAATGGCTCCCTCTGCTGGCTGTAGTCTTTAGCCTTTGGCCAAACATTCCTCCTATGATGCAAAAATCGTCAATTTGCATCATAGGAGGAATTTTTCCAGAAATAAAATGCATAAATCTCTTGTCTCAGGGAGATATGAGGGGGGAAAGCACAATAATTTGAATATACTTCAGGGTTTCTACTGATACAAAGCCATTTGCTAATCGCTGAAGTAACCCTTTAAGAATATAAGAAAATTAAATATTTGTTTAATAAAGATTTGTTTCATAACCTATTTCCCCGCAAAGACACGTCATGCCGCTTTGCGCTTTGAGATGAACGTAGGACACGAGCTGGATAGACAACTTCTTGAATATCTTCGTCTTCATGTTTTCTGATGTTGCAAAGACTTGTTGTAAAACATCTAAAGAGTGAGTTTTATCTTCCACAGGGTCAAGACATTTAGGCCATGTTTTATTATTCACTGCTAGAGAAAACGAAAGTAAAATCGCTGAGTGCATGTGAACCGCGCTATTCAAATAAACTTGACGCGCCTCAAGTCTAATAACAAGCACAAACTGTGTTAAAGAAAATTACGTCCTAGAGTGTTTTTCTACCCTAGAAATCTAGACGCACCCTAGCGGCAGCAAATCTAATCTGCCGCGAGTGTCGACTAGCAACTCTCAATACACGTCTGAGCTATAAAAACCAAACTCTGGTCAGGCCAGTCACATCGTGTATAGAGTCGGTGGGCGGGGCTTAACATAATGACGGCCGAGTTGCGTTTGCGTGTTACTAGTAAACACAGAAGCTGGCGATCGGCGGTCTTTAGATTCGGCTTTGACCGCGACTCTGGAAGACCTGGAGTTGAGCTTTTCTCTGAGAAAAGAACAAAGAACGCCACTGAAGTCATTCTTAAGAAGGGATGTGCTGGAGTTTTGCCGACCGGATACGTTGAAAGTTTAATCAGTCAGCGAGCTCTGTTTCACCTTCGTTGCTCTGGTTGGTTGTAGCGCTATCCTATCGCGTGCAGAGGGAGTTTAAAAGACAACCGTTTATCCCGCCCCTCGGATTGAGCCCTGTCTATGGTGAGTTTCCAGACCAAACATCTTGATGTGGGTCTGGCTTGTCAGGCTATTGTTTTTCTACTTTACCACAGTAAAAGATGTGAATGGGTATAGACTTCCCTGCAAAAATCAATGCAATGTGCGTGAAGATTTGGGAAAAGGAACGAGATGTCCCGTGGGATAAAATGGACTAACGTTATGCCTATTGTTGAAATTTACGGAAATCGGATGACCAGAACGCAAAACAGAATTAAAAAGCTGGCAAATCTTAAATTGGGCTCAGCCTCCCTGTCTCATATGTTTTGAGGGCTGCGAATCGATGTAACATCTGCATTTATTTCCCTTGTAAGTGCTTCACTCCTGTGCTAATAATAATCACGTGAAACAGCGTTCACATAACGCTGGGTCAATAACTAAAATTTTAAGTAAAAAAAAAGTATTGGGC
Organism: Pseudorasbora parva; assembly: GCF_024679245.1. Lineage (NCBI taxonomy): Eukaryota > Metazoa > Chordata > Actinopteri > Cypriniformes > Gobionidae > Pseudorasbora > Pseudorasbora parva. Next base: position 45,144,931 of record NC_090176.1, read on the forward strand.
GTATTAAAATAAAAAGAACACAACTTCTTTTTCCCTCACATGCAACCTTAAAGCGGATGAGTCCTTATTTGGGTTAGTAAAATAATGAAATTATAGATTTTAAGTAGAAAACTTAAGTATTTATGTAAAGAGATAGGCTATATTAAAATAAAAAGTACAGATCCTCACAAGTGGAAGCAATTACTTTTTTTCCCTCACGTGCAACCTAGCGCGGAAATGTGGATGCGTCCTTATTTGGGTTAGTAAAATAAAAAATGTATACTTTTTGAGTAGAAAATAGTATTCATGGAAAGAGATAAAATACAGAGTAGACTATAGTAAATTATATATTTTTATACAAATGTAAAAAACGTCAATGTCGTCGTCCATCACAAAGTGAACAATATGAAAAAAAATATGAAGGCTGCATGCAACTTTTTTTTTTTTTTCTGCGGTGATGGCGGTGACGATCTCAGACCCCCGGTATTGCGGTAAAACTGTAACCGTCCCACCCCTACATAACGATAGCAGGACCCAAGGTTTCCCAGCAGAACATTGCCCAAAGCATCACACTGTGTACACTGGTGCCATGTGTTCTCCAGGTAAGTGACACAATGTTGATGCTTTCAGTGGTGGACAGGGGTCAGCCTGGGTACCTTGACTGGTTTGCCCCATACACAACAAACTGTGATGCACTGTGTATTCTGACACCTTTCTATCAGAACCAGCATTAACTTCTTGAGCAATTTAAACTCTATTGGCTCATCTGTTTTATCGGACCACACGGGCCAGCCTTCACTTCCCAAGAGCATCAATGAGTCTTGGCTTAATTTTATCATTTAAAAAAAAATATACACAAAACTTAAATTATTGAAATATTTAATGTTAAAATTAAATGCTTTTCAACCTGTGAAAAAATAAATCATGACAGCAGGTTTCATGGCATTCTTCTTAGCTGTAATGAGTTTGTGTATGGCAGAACTGGGAGCAGCCATTAATCAACCAGTAATGAGCTTCAGATGCACTTCACACGAGTGAGCTTCCTGACATACTGACCCCAATGTGTCTCACACCTACTCACTAAAGACAGACAGTGAATCACAGCCTGCGAGAGAGACGGGGAGTCGAGATAAAGGAATGCAAAGACTTCACAGCGTTTAATTCATTAGACATTCCAGTCAGAGTCTCGCCAGCGGCGGCAGGCGTAGGGACGTTTCCACAGATCAACAGTCGTCAGTTCCTCTGAAAGTGAGACCGGAGGGCTTTAGTGTCAGTTTGCACAGAGCACTGCAAAGAGGACAAACAAACCACCTCAAAAAATCTGGAGGGGTTCACTGAGTGATTGTGTAGTTGACCATCCCATTTTTCTACGACGACATCACTTCTGTAGATGCCAAATCTGTCCTCAAATCTGCTCTGAACTGCAGACAGACAGGAAAAACATTGCCACGCAACTGACAATCAGAAGATGACAAATCAACACTCATGTACAGAGGGGCGATGGCAATTCTGCACAGCGCTCCCACTGCCTCTATCATAGGAAAGTTAAAATTTCAGAACTAAACACTCAGGAATACTTCATTCTGTTTGTTCTGGTCTGAAGATGACAGAACAAAAATGTTCTCAGCGTTTTCCCAAAGCTGAGACAATGGTTAAGAGCATTTCCAACAGGACTGTGCTTTGACAGCAGGCTCCAAACCCCTTCATTTGTCCAATTTGCATAGTAAAGCCAAAGAGTTGAATATAGTTTATAATAATAAGGATAGATGGATAGATGCATAAATAAATAAAATCTTTTTGGCGGGCATGTCTACTGGTGCGGTCTGATAATCAAAGACCAAAACAAAGCATGGTTGGTCAACATTCATTCTATCTAAGTGGGTTTTTCTTTGTCCAAAATAAGCAAGCAAATGCGCTGAGGGATACTTCAATCTGTTTGTCTGGGTCTGAAGACAACAGAACACAAATTTTCTCAGTGTTTTCCAAAAGCTGAGACAATAGTTAACAGCGTTTTTAAGAGAACTGTGCTTTTACAGCATGCTCCAAACCCCTTATTTTGTCCAACTTACATACACAAAAAACTAAAGTAAAATATTGAACAATATTTGAATATATTTTATAATAATAAAGGCTTAAAATAATAAAATTAAATATTACATTGCATAAAAATGAAAAGATAAAAAATAATACAATTTTATTTAATATAAAAACAAATAAGTAATGAAAACTTTTTGGTGGGCATGTCTATGGTTGTGGTTCGCTGATCAAAGTCCAAAACAAGCCAAGTTTGGTCAATTTGCATGTCATCCAGACAGTTTCTTCTCAGTGGGGTTTTCTTTGTCCGAAATAAGCTGCAAATGCCTATAATCAAAAGCCTGGATAGTCAAAAGACTGCCAAAATAGAGACGAGAACCAATCCTCCAAACTCCCAGCCTCAACCCCTATCAACCGATCTGCCTTCATACATCTCGACTTAATCATATCTCTGTATCTCATTGAGTGACAGGACCCAAGCGACCTCATCCATTCATGTAATACACACAGCGGCTCAGATAAGAGCTACACTTATCCCTGTGAATTCAGATCAGAACAGAGTGTATCAATCATCCTGCTGATAAGAGCTGTTCCCGAGGAACGTGCACAGAATGCTGCGGAGAACCCGGTATTCCCAAACTCTACCAATGTCTGAAAATAAAGCTGCAATTGATGATTGCTTTGATTAATTCTTAATTGCTTATTCAATTCATCACACAAAATCCTGTGTATGTAAAAGAGTACATTAAAAAAATAATTTCTCCAAAAATATAAGCAAATATAAAAATAAGGGCTGCCACTAATGACTTAATTTTATATTGATTAATCTATCGACTAATTTAACACAATCATTTTCAGTAAATTTTTCTTAAAAATATTTAATTTAACTTGCAACTTTGGCATTCAGCAGTGTACTATAAAACGTATAAATGTAAACAGCCCCTTGACAAAATGTAGTGTTGTCAGAATACTAAAATTATGACTTTGATACGATAGCAGATTTAAATACCTCTATACAGATACTGAATCGATACCAAGACAACATTTTTTTTTTTTTAAATAATTGAATAATATGACAGACCTTTTTCCAAAACCAGTTTTTTTTTGTTTTTTTTTTAAACCTGAGATCTTACGGGTGTGGAACGACATTAGGGTGAGTCATTAATGACAAATTATATTTTTGGGTGAATTAACCCTTTAACATTTCTCAATGTTTAAGTGTTCTTCTTTTTCCAGAGTCTGTGTGTGTGTGTGTGTGTGTGTGTGTGTGTGTGTGTGTGTGTGTGTGTGTGTGTGTGTGTGTGTGTGTGTGTATGTATGTATATATATATATATATATATATATATATATATATATATATATATACACACACACACATATATGTGTGTGTGTGTGTGTGTGTGTGTGTGTGTGTGTATATATATATATATATATTAGGGGATATATGGGACTTTAACGCGTTAATTAATTAATTCCGCAAAAATAAAAATAAAAATTTTAACCACTTATTTTTGCACCACGGAACATTTTTCAATGAATGAGTTTCGACGGAGCGATTATACTGGAACACCAACTGGCGCTCACGAGTCACGACAACAACAAACCATAGTGAACATGAACGAAGAAGCTGATGAGACCGCTTTCCTTGGCCCCGTGGATGGGAAATTTTGTTTTACAAGAAAGGATGGAAGCGTCGACAAGAGCATGGTTGTGTGCTATACAACAAGGAATTTGCGTATCACTGCAGCACTTCGAGCCTCAAATATTACAAACATGCTTTTGCTACACTTAATGGCAAACATTGCGCTGGTCTGGTGGACTGAAATAAATAAACAATATTTTGTTGATTAAGCTTATGTATTCAGTCATTATTCAATGGTATACTAAAAATACATGTGAAAAATTACTTCTCATTGTTCTCAGGTCAAATATTTATATGCAATTAAAATGCGATTAATTTTGATTAATTAATTACAAAGCCTCTAATTAATTAGATTAATTTTTTTAATCGAGTCCTGGCCCTAATATATATATTGAGCCGCATAGGAACTGATTATGGGATTTCAACTGACTAGATGAAGGTCTCTTGGCAGACAAGGTGTTTCACAAGCACTGAACTTGAACATGTCTTGATGCCATCCTGCCTCAGTTTACACTGCCTATGTTTTTCAGGTTGAGGATACATGTGTTTTGTTCTCTCCTCCTGTGATCAGGCCGATACAGGGTGTACGAGTTCAGGCTGGAGACAGATAAACAAGGCAGCCCACAGCAGTTACCTCGCTCAGCCGTGATTAGCCACCTCTGTAACCCAGCACGCTCCGGCACTGAACCCCGCTGAGTCCGGAGAGCCAGGAACCCGAGGAACCTGCAGCAGACAGGCTCTAACAAACCGCCCCACATCGGCACACGTGTTACCATCTGAATGTGCCTATCCCACAGGCCTCGAGCTTTTAACAAACTTTTGTCTTTTTCATGATGCTATTTTCAGCCATTCAGACTGAAGTCATTATTAATGCATGCAGCTGCACACCAAAAAAATCAAACATTTATGGAAGAGCCCTCCAATGGTATCCCCTCAGAACAAGGGCGCTTTCCAGGTTGTGGAGGCACTGCTCCTGCTTTATTCCTCCTGAGAGGGATGTAGATGGGAGGAGACAGAAACAGGGGCATTAAAGAGAAGACAGAATAAACAAAGGATCGAAGCTGTTTGTGCTTTCGTCGCACGTTCCTGGGCTCATCTCGCTGCACGCGCGCTCTATTTTTGGAAGCTTCCCTGAACTAGACAAGAGCAGAGCCTGTACCATCATGGCATTTTAATCAGACCTTCAGTGCTTCTCTAACTGCACACAACAACAGGGGAGTGCTGAAGAACACAGCACTGCAGTTACTTAAGCATGCGTGCATCAAGCAATGCAGTCAGGAGTACTTCTGCCACTAGACAAGGGTTATAACAACCAGTTATTATTATGCATCGCATGACTTGATTAATTGTACAAGTGCAAATTAAGTGTACAAAAAGTAAATCTGCCAAGTGTTTTTTTTAATAATATTATTAATTTCTTTCTTTGAGCTTTGGCTTGTACTGTATATTTGTATATGGTCACTAGCAAAGTATTTGTTTTGTTTTAGCTGCTTAGGGACTACAGTTCCGTTATCAATGATATAATCCAATATATTTACATTTTGTATTTCATACTGATATCCATTAATGTGCACTTTGTTAAAGTTGTAGTATTTTTGCAGTAAAATATCCAAAAACCACAAGGCCAGTGTTATATATTTTGTTCAGTTGAGTACCTACAATATCCCAAATGTTTCCAACTATTTGTAAATTGTGAGAAAATTGCTATTTTAACTAAGGACCGGGACGTTTCAGCATAGCGTTTGAGCGAGTCGCCTGTCAATGGCGTCATATCTGCGTTACCCTCGGTTTTATTCTGCAGAAGCGCTTTTCTCTAAGCAGTGTGAACATGTCACAGCAGCGCCGAGCGAACGCACAGAGTAACGTCATAACATAATTTTAAACACACTTAAATGTATCTAATATGATAAACAGAGCTGCTTTACCTTATAATCATGACCGGAAAAGGCGACTGTGTCCCGTCCCGTCATAATAAAAGTCCCGGTGCTTGCGAGCCGTGTGTTTGTATAACAATCGCTCCAGCTGCCGTGCTCAGCTCCACAACACTCAGTCCTGCTCTGCTTTACTCTACAGTAATGTTAATAACCGCATCCATGGATGTCATTTCTGCCCGTGTCCTATTTTCCACCGGCTGTGAGGTGGAGACCACTTGTCCCAAGATGCTGCGCTCAAACTTGGCGTCATCAAACTGCACCTTTGTTTAGAATAGGGACGGTGGACCAGTGGACGGAAAGTTGCATATTTTTAATTACTATATCATATTACAATATTAACAATTAACATTATTTAAAAATACAAATTTTCAAAATATATATACCATATATACAGAGAGAAAGAGAGAGAGAGAGAGAGAGAGAGAGAGAGAGAAATAGATGAGAGATGTGAATATATGTATTATATTATTTCTTTTTTGATAGTGAATATGACCTGCTATAAATAAATAATGGTACAAAATGTCTTTATTTTGCCCCATATCAATAAGATAAGTTATTATTTTTGAACCTAGGTATCACAAAATTATAATGTACAGTATAAAAAAAGGATAATTAATTTTGTGATTTGCTAAATATTATATTTAACAGTCATTAAATTAGTAGTGTTTTTAAAGATTAAGTCCACATTAGATGAGCATGCACTATTGCATATCATATATTGTTGGACATAATTTGATAACACATACAATATTGTTATATTGTCATCATGACAAAAGTATCAACTGTACCCTGTAGAGCAGAAGCAGAACACACTCCCATTAACAGACAGACAGGCAGAGACGGGCACAGGAGCCCCCTGCGTCTAAGGCACATATGTCTCTGTGTCTCTGTCTGTATCATATCCTGATCCACATATGCAGACACAGAAACAACAGATATGGTAGCAAACATTAATTCATGTTGGCAGTATGGAGATAAAATACATAATAGGATTCCCACATCCTTCGACTTCCATGACTAATGATAAAATAAGGATTTTAATACTAATTTTAATTAAAGCGATCACATGAAGGAGACCAATGTCTAAGTGATTAATTATGTTAAAGCATAACAAGAAAAATATATTGACTACTGAAATGTGAAAACTTTCCCATTCATTTTAAGAGTTTAATAATTGTGTGTTTCCAAGTGAAAGCAATTTTCAATGAGGAAAAAAAATAGCATGGGACATTAATCTATTGAGAATTTATTAGATCTTGAAAAGTAGGTGTTATGTACCAGAATGGAGCAAGTCTGCTGAAACATAGTGGCTAATTGGCTATTGGTTAACAATATTTAATGGTTTGCATCGTCTTAAGTTTTTGGAAGAACATGCACCGATTAATCATGCAGAAGAAGATCAGAAAATGTACATCAGGTAAGTAAATAGAGTTCAATTTAAAATAATGTCTTCAAAATTCCCTGATGTTTCCTGAAAGAATATACACACACACATACACACACACACACACACACACACACACACACACACACACACACACACACACACACACACACACACACACACACACACACACACACACACACACCCACCCACCCACCCACCCACACACACATCCATACATCTACATAATACATATACATACACACTCACCTAAAGTATTATTTGGAACACAATACTAATACTGTGTTTGACCCCCTTTCGCCTTCAGAACTGTCTTAATTCTACGTGGCATTGATTCAACAAGGTGCTGAAAGCATTCTTTAGAAATGTTGGCCCATATTGATAGGATAGCATCTTGCAGTTGATGGAGATTTGTGGGATGCACATCAAGGGTACGAAGCTCCCGTTCCACTACATCCCAAAGATGCTCTATTGGGTTGAGATCTGGTAACTGTGGGGCCATTTTAGTACAGTGAACTCATTTTCATGTTCAAGAAATCAATTTGAAATTATTTGAGCTTTGTGACATGGTGCATTATCCTGCTGGAAGTAGCCATCAGAGGATGGGTACATGGTGGTCATAAAAGGTTGGACAAGGTCAGAAACAATGTTCAGGTAGACTGTGGCATTTAAACGATGCCCAACTGCCACTAAAGTGTGCCAAGAAAACATCCCCCACACCATTACACCACCACCACCAGCCTGCACAGTGGTAACAAGGCATGATGATCCATGATCTCATTCGGTTTACACCAAAATCTGACTCTACCATCTGAATGTCTCACTGAAATCGAGACTCATCAGACCAGGCAACATTTTTCCAGTCTTCAACTGTCCAATTTTGGTGAGCTAGTGCAATTTGTAGCCTCTTTTTCCTATTTGTAGTGGAGATGAGTGGTACCCGGTGGGGTCTTCTGCTGTTGTAGCCCATCCGCCTCAAGGCTGTTTATGGTGTGGCTTCACAAATGCTTTGCTGCATACCTTGGTTGTAACGAGTGGTTATTTCAGTCAAAGTTGCTCTTCTATCAGCTTGAATCTGGCCCATTCTTCTCCTCTGACCTCTAGCATCAGCAAGGCATTTTCGCCCACAGGACTGCCGCATACTGGAAGTTTTTCCCTTTTCACACCATTCTTTTTTAAACCCTAGAAACGGTTGTGCGTGAAAATCCCAGTAACTGAGCAGATTGTGAAATACCGGCCAGTCTGGCACCAACAACCATGCCATGCTCAAAAGTGCTTAAATCACCTTTCTTTCCCATTCTGACATTCAGTTTGGAGTTCAGGAGATTGTCTTGACCAGGGCCACACCCCTAAATGCATTGAAGCAACTGCCATGTGATTGGTTGATTAGATAATTGCATTTATGAGAAATTGAACAGGTGTTCCTAATAGTCATTATACATGTATACACACACACAATTCAATGGGTTCAAAAACATGCAAAATGTTTTTGCTCTCAATCAAAAGCACTATCCATCAGAAATTAAAATGATTGAGAGTTTAGAAGGTGTTCAAGAAAAGTTGAGTGAAATGCTAAAGATTGATAGATGTAGTGTGTGTGTGTTACTGAGATGGACAGACTGGCTGGCGGTGGCAGATGGCAGAAAGACGACACCAGAGCCTGATGGACTAGATGAGGAGAAGTCCGTCTGTCTGTGTGGCATTAAAGCCACGATTACACGATCTCACACACACACACACACACACACACACACACACACACACACACACACACACACACACACACACACACACACACACACGTTGGTTTATGTGGTTTACAGGGACTCTCCATAGGCGTAACTGATTTTATACCGTACAAACCGTATTTTCTACCCCCTTACACTGCCCCTGTCCCTAAACCTACCCATCACAGGAAACATCCTGCATTTTTACTTTCTCAAAAACACATCATTTAGTATGTTTTAAAGCTATTTGAATTATGAGGACATTTGAAATGTCCTCATAAACCACATTTATAGTGTAATACCAGTGTAATACCCATGTAGTTATACAAATTTGTGTCCTCATAAACCCCATAAACAGGCACACACACACACACACACACACACACACACACACACACACACACACACACACACACACACATACAATTTGTCCCTCTCTCTGCCAGTACAGTAGCACATGCCACATCACACAGAGGTACATTAGAGTCAACATGAAACTATTCACTACCCATTTTACTTCCGTAATCTGTAGGGCTGCCTCACTAAGAGTTGACTAAACGTTGAACATGTCAAACAAAAAAAAGGGTACAATTCTAAAGATTTTCCAAGGATTTTGATGAAAAAAATGTCTACATTGGAAAATGTACAATAAGAAAAGAATTGTTTTAGGAATGTAAAAAAAGTCCATTCTGATCAGCAGCACAACAACAAAAAAAGAAAAGAAAAGAAAAGAAAAGGAAAGAAAAGAAAAGAAAAGTTTATTGAAGCTCAAGCCTGAAACCATTTGACTGGTGAAGTGTTCTGGACAGTTACACTGATTCTAATCACCACAACACTCCTGTTCATGGGGCATCCCCACAGCCGGCTTTCAACCACCATCACCCCTGCCTCAAAACCTCAGAAGAAAAGAGCAGTGTGTGTGTGTGTGTGTGTGTGTGTGTGTGTGTGTGTGTGTGTGTGTGTGTGTGTGTGTGTGTGTGTGTGTGTGTGTCACGGGTGATACAAAGAAAAACTGGTGCGAGGATCCAAGTGCAAAAAAGGAGATATTTATTAACAAATAAAAACCAACTTAAAGCAAAAACCCACGAGGGGGGAAAAACACATAAACAGAATAATAACATACAAAACATACCAGGAAGGGTCACGGGGAAAACGGGACACGTAGACAGTACAACGATCCGACCAGGACTGACAAACACAAGGAACTTAAGAAGGGAAGAAATCAAGAGGGAACAGGTGGGACAAATGAAACCAATAACGAGATAACAAGGGGGGAGGGATCTAACAGAGCCCATGCTCAACATAACAAAACCCACATGTGCACACAAGACAGGACATGTGTGTGTGTGTGTGTGTGTGTGTGTGTGTGTGTGTGTGTGTGTGTGTGTGTGTGTGTGTGTGTGTGTGTGTGTGTGTGTGTGTGTGTGTGTGTGTGTGTGTGTGTGTGTTTCCAGGGAAGTCTAGGAAATTATTTTCCAGGAAAAAGAGCTTGCAGGTTAAATAAAAGTAGTTTAACCCCGAAACCATGACGCACCATTTCATTGGATATCTATCTTCATAACAGTCAAAATATGCTTCAAACTAATTATGCTTGAAGAAACCTACCCGCAAATCTACCTGGAAAAGTGTACCTGGGACAAAAGCTGTTTTTCCTACTGACACACTACAGCTGGGGGGTATAAATACTAAAGTGCCTATGACTTTTGCAAAGTAAACCATTAAACGTCACATTGTGGCTTTTAGAATTTAGAGAATTTTAGAGACTTTCAAACATTTGAGGCAATAAGTGCCTTCTCCACAAAGCATGTTTATCAACTTGCAGGTAAATATAGTTACACACTGATAAATTAATTAATTAAAAAAATAAAGAAAATCGTCTCCAATTGAAAATTTTCTAGTGACTGATCACATCTACATTTTTCAGTTGGCCAAAATAAATTTCTGTGAATTGATTCAATTTATTTAACAGAAATTCAATTTGGCCAACTGATAAGTTTAGATGTGATCAGTCACTAGAAAATTTTCTATTGGAGACCTGATTTTTTTTGGTTACAGCCGACATCACGGTTTACTGTAGCTCTGTAGGCACTTCGTTTTTTCTGTCATTTAGCTAAAAATCTCTATTAAAGACAGAGCTCTACGCACAGGCTATAAGACCTCTCTTTATGCAAGGTTAAGTCATTCTTTTTCACTCTTCAAATACATAAATTAGCATATTTACAATATATATATATATATATATATATATATATATATATATATATATATATTATTTTTTTTATTTTTTTACAGTATGTATATATATATATATATTAGGGCCGGGACTCGATTAAAAAAATTAATCTAATTAATTAGAGGCTTTGTAATTAATTAATCGAAATTAATCGCATTTTAATCGCATATAAATATTTGACCTGAGAACAATAAGAAGTAATTTTTCACATGTATTTTTAGTATACCATTGAATAATGACTGAATACATAAGCTTAATCAACAAAATATAGTTTATTTATTTCAGTCCAGCAGACCAGCGCAATGTTTGCCATTAAGTTTAGCAAAAGCATACTTGTGATATTTGAGGCTCGATGCGCTGCGGTGATACGCAAATTCCTTGTTGTATAGCTTGCACACAACCCTGCTCTTGACGACGCTTCCATCCTTTCGTTCTTTCGTTTTTTAAAACAAAATTTCCCATCCACGGGGCCAAGCAAAGCGGTCTCATCAGCTTCTTCGTTCATGTTCGCTCATGCCCTGCGTCTCAATCAGCTCCCTAGTTCCCTAGTCAGGGCACTGATCAGGACATAAGTCAATGGGCTGACTCCCTGATCAGTGCCCTGACTACTGAACTAGGGAGCTGATTGAGACGCACCCATGTTGTTGTCGTGACTCCGGAGCGCTAGTTGGTGTTCCAGTATAATCGGTCCGTCGAAACTGATTTATTGAAAAACGTTCCGCGGTGCAAAAATAAATGCGGTTAAATTTTTTTTTTTTTTGCGTAATTAATTAACGCGTTAAAGTCACGTAATTAATTAATCTTAATTAACGCGTTAAAGTCCCGGCCCTAATATATATATATATATATATATATATATATATATATATATATATATATATATATATATATATATATATATATATATAAATATATATATATAAAAATAGATAGATCGATAGATAGATATATATATATAAATTCTTAAATTCTACATATTACATTTTTTCTCCATGATACTACGATTGTTTGGTTGAATTAATAAAACAGTCTATACATTAAGACCAACTGTACTGCACGGATCTAAAATAACGTCACACATCAGATGTTTTTCCCCAACAGTTAACTGATCATTCACTTAAGACATAACAGATAATGTTTGCGTGAATACTCACCATGACAGACTTTGAAATAATACAATTCTGTGTATGTGTATATCAGGATCGTGTCATTTGTTTAGATTCGTGTCATCGATAATTTGCCATGAATATTCACAAAATTGGAATGCTGCGCTTTGCAGCGATACCAAACTTTTGCTGAGAGGCAGCAGTCCAGAGGATGAGAGCAGAGAATTTTTTTTCATTGACAAAGGAAAGGTACTCCTCTCAAAAAAATGTACAAATAAAGATACTTTTAGATGTTCAATTGCTATTTGGAGAATTGGGTTCACTAGATGATGCTTAATGAACTTGTTTTTGTAAAAAAACAACAACTTCAAATTCAACCAAAATTGACAGTGAAAATTGACATGCACAAGTATAATCATAAAGTTCTCATAAAGTAGTAAAAGGCCCTTCTATTGATGGGACTGTATCCACTGTACCGAAGCAACGCTCATGGAGTTTGTTTACAGTACAGAAGAAGCTTTGAAGACAGATGCCTTATCAGCTCCAAAAATATGCATCTTCAGACTCTCCATGAAGATAAAGTTCTGCTGTCCCACCCTGCACCAGATCTTTCTGACAGACCATCAGAACCGGCGGACTGAGGCTGTACTCTAATAAGCTTAAAAATACCTAGCACATAAACTCTGGCTGAAATACCTTATTGTACTAAGAATAAGCAATTTATTTGTATTCATTTCAAAACGAAATTTATAAATCAACATTTGCCTCGCTTCGTCCACCATCTATGACTGCCGTCAAAAGACAAAGCCATTTACATAAACAAACACACAGGAGCTAATTACATCCTCATCTACAAATGACTCCAGCTTAGACTGTTATTAATAAAACTCATTGTTGACATGAAGCAGGGCTTCCTGAGGGCTTAACACATCCGGCCTGCCGCACACAGAGATCTAACGACAGGAATATTCATGGAATTAAGGCCTGATTGGGGAACAATCAGAGACACAGAGCTAAAAATAGAGCCTGCAGGCTGCTGGTGACACGTCTCTTCAAGGTCACCTCGTCCGACCACTCCAGGGCAAAAAAGTTTGTATTTGTGTACAAGTGTCTAACATGAGATCAAGTTCTCTGTATTAACTCTGCATTTGTGAAGAGTATTCTGTGCTTCAATCTCTTTACATTCAGCATACACAGGGTTGCCTACTGGATGTCAAATGTTGTTATATTCCTCTTTCCCATGCAAGCACATCCCAGAATGTCTGTAAATCACAGGATACGACTCCCTGTAATGGGGTGATCAAGTGTCCAATCTAATCATGTGCTTAAAAAAACTGCTCCTTCCCAAAACCTTTCTGTCTGCCTCCTATATTGGAGCAATTTATGTTTTTATGGAACATTGCTGTATTTATTATAAATGAGTAATCCATGCACACTGGAAGCACCGTATGTTTGGTTGGATTTCGACGAGCGTGTTGTGTTCTTTAAGGGTCAACCTGGAAAACCTCCTCATGGAAAAAGAAACATCGCAGCCGTGTTTCAAACTTAGAGTGCTTATCAGAGTCAAAGAAATAGTGAATTTTCAAAAGAATGTATAGTTTGTGGCGCAATTGTTGCAGTAAACTTGCACGACGTCCTTGAAAGGATAATTTATTAGATGCACTCTGGACTACTATTGCTGGGATATCGAAGTTACATTTTCACGCCCCTAAACATGACACGGAACCAAGCAAACTGTGAGTGGTCGCTTTACATGTCAGTCAGACTTGGCCAATGAAAGCTGCTATGGAGTTCAGACCTTCTGCCATCAGTCTCAAGGTCTGGCTAGGCGAGACTAGGCCGAGCTGGGCTACAGCCTGACTAACTGAAAGTGTCACTCCAAAACCACTCTGAAACAAGCTGGGAGGCCAGCTTATTTTATGAAATGAGCTTATTCCTATGCATTTTGGGATTGCATTCTCTGTGAACGATATATGTCATACTGCCTGAATTTGGCCAAAAATAAGTATTTTAGAAGGCATAGGGCATAGAAGCATAAGGCCGCTTCCTTGCTTTTGGAAGAGCCTTCGAATTGGAAGTGTGCCTATGATGCCTTACAATGCTGTCTAGGCAGGAAACCCGCTAAGTTTTGGAACAGAGCTAAACCAGAAACCAGTTATCTAAGTATCATTGAGACACTATTAAAGTGCTATATATATATATACACTACACTACTAAAATTTATATATATATATATATATATATATATATATATATATATATATATATATATATATATATATATATATATATATACTACTAAAAATGACAGATACAACTCTCTCTCTCTCTCTCTCTCTCTCTCTCTCTCTATTAATATATATATACTTTTTTTTTACATATATAACTTTTCAGTTAGTTATTTTAGTACATCAAGTTACACAAAATGAGGAATGTTGCTTTGACAAATACCTGAAATAAAGTTACTTTATACATTTAGTTGACATTTCTTTAATTTTTATTTAAAGTAACTAAACCATAAAAACCAGCAGGCAATGTTTAAAACCCCAGTTTTTGCCATTCCCCCAGCATGAGTAGCAAATGCTACATTACTTACAGCATGACACATTGCTGTTTCCATTACAAACGTGTTATGAGGACCACCTAAATATCCAAAGACACAATGAACCCCATTTACACCAGCATCCAGTGCCGTCCTTTTTGTGATCAGAGACAGATGTTGACTTCAGGTATAAACAGGATTTAGAAACGATGCCCGCATGATTGACCATCCATTCGATGGGAAACCTCTTGTAGATCCAGCGGGTGGTGGGCAGACTGTGGCACAGTGCAGGGCTCATGTGCCAAGATCCCGTTCGCTGGCAGGAGACGAGTGTTTTGGCAGGAAGTAAAGGAGATGGTGTGTGTGTTTTGAGGGGGGCGGCACCTGCCAGCAGCCCATCACCTGGTGAGACTGACCAAGCGCACACCCGGTGTACGAGCAGAGAACCTCGGCTCACACATTCATGCACACACACCTGCAGCCTTCAACTCTATTTTCAAGTCTAACACAATTCACAGCAGACAAAAAACAAGAAAACAACCATATGCTATAAAAAAACACATCATGGGAGAGGAGAAGGCGAACGAAAGCAGGTTAATAAATATAAGTAATAAATAGCTAGTAAGATAATATAACTGTAACTAACGTTACAATATGAAAGTAATTATTCGATTGATATGTAATGCTAAATAAGGTTTGCTATTGCATTATTTAATCAACATGCCAAGCCGGTGAATTAGTAGGTTTCAATAGTTGCTTTGCACAGTGCGTGACATTTTATCCGTATGTTATGCGGCTAGAGTTTTGACACCGAGTCAATGGGCTCCGACGAGGAATTCACACCCACAGGGACTTCTAAAAGTAAAATTTGTTTTATCTTAGTTGTGTAGTTCTTAAACAATGAAACAAATCAAGCAGGGTTACTTACTTGTAAAGCAGAAATGTGGCTAACTCTGCATTGGTTTTAATCCTTTCAGGACAGGTAACGTTAGCTCCCTCCACCTCAGAAAAGCTACTTCGATATTTACCCTTGTGTTATTTCGAGCTCTATTAGGGCTGGATTTTTCCCCCGCCCCCCATTTAAAACAAAATAATTGCAAACTGTACATATATATATATATATATATATATATATATATATATATATATATATATATATATATATATATATATATATATATATATATATATATATATATATATATATATACACACACACACATATATATATATATATATATATATATATATATACACACACACACACACACACACACACACATATATATATATATATATATATATATATATATATATATATATATATATATACACACACACACACACACACACACACATATATATATATATATATATATATATATATATATATATATATATTTTTTTTTTTTTTTTTTTTTTTTTTTATTAAAGTGCATCAACAAAAACATTCCAAAGGCAAACCCTTTATCTAACTGAAAAGTCATTGTGCAGTGTGCAGCAAAAATTGTTAAACATCCAAATTATTTATACTGTATTTGGATTGAGCTAATAAACAACAAAAAATCCTAACTAAAATAATAACATTAGTGTATTAGTATTTGTACAACAGTGATATATTCATCAAATTAAACCGAACTTTTATTTTGACGGTATGCAGTGAATACTTTTGAGTTTAATTTTTGTATATGACATGACGGTGGTTTTTCTCAAAATAAACGGTAAAATGCTCGCGAAGTGACTCTCAGGGCTCTGGAGATGACGGACATGCGTTTATGTCCTCATATGAAATGGAAACGCATGATTGTTACGCGCAATTCTATGTAGGCCTGTGTTTGAGGTAAACTCGGGTAAACTGCGGGTCACACCATTCATTCACACACGCCCGCGCAGAACACTCAGGATTCGTGGCCTAAATAGTCTTTTTGCTGTTTAATATTCACTTACACTATCACCAGATGCATTGATCTAGCAACAAGCTCAAGCCACTTCACAGACATAGATAGCTGCGTGTTCTGTTAACACAATCAGGGCGCAAAAATACGGGATATTCAACGGGAAATACTAAAACGGGAAGACAGCGGGGAAAGAGTAGTCTGACAAGCCAGACCCACATCAAGATGTTTGGTCTGGAAACTCACCATTGACAGGGCTCAATCCGAGGGGCGGGATAAACGGTTGTCTTTCAAACTCCCTCTGCACGCGATAAGATAGCGCTACAACCAACCAGATCAACGAAGGTGAAGCGGAGCTAGCTGATTAAACATTCACCGTATCCGGTCGGCTAAACTCCGAACACATCTTCCCTTTTTAAGAATGACTTCAGTGCCGTTCTTTGTTCTTTTCTCAGAGAAAAGCTTTACTCCAAGTCTTCCAGAGTCTCAGTCAAAGCTGATTTGAAAGACCACCGCTGTTCGTTAGTTTCTGTGTTTACTAGAAGCACGCAAACACAACTCGGCCGTCGTCATTATGGCCCCGCCCGCCGACTCTATACACGATGTGATTGGCCTGTCCACATTGAGAGGAATACAGCTCAGAAGGGTATTGAGAGTTCCTAGACGACACTTACGGGCAGATTAAATTTGATGCCGCTAGGGTGCGTCTAGATTTCTAGGCTAGAGAAAGAGCTAAAATACGTGAGAAACCCGGAAAAGCGGGAGGGTTGACAGCTATGGCTCGATTACAGGTGACAATACCACCACCCACATTAAAGACCCTCTCCAATGGGGCGCTAGCTGCACACTGACTGAAGTCAAAGAGCATTTTTTTTGGAAGGAGCTGCTTTCTTTCACAGGCTGTTTCTGCCATGTTGTTTGTCTATGCATGCGCTGCCCTCTGTAAAATTGATTTTTTGACCTACCAACTCGATTTTTAAATCAAATCGATTTTTTCCCCAGCCCTAGGCTCTATCGAATTTTTTCTTTTTGTCTTTTTTATCTTCGTCATCTGTCTTTTTCCGCTTACGCATGTTATTTTATGAGCAGGTGCCACTCGAGGAATTGACCATTTGGATTGTTTGTCCACCATAAGCAAAGTTGTGACACAACGGTAATCTGAACGCCACGCGCTGTGCATGCCAGCACACGAGAGGGGTGTGATCAGTGCACAAGCTTGATTGACACCGCTAAGACACTCTTCCTGGCTCTGATTGGTTGTTTCTTACAGGGAGCGGTGTATTTCTGCAAATGGCAATAGGACCAATGGGAGGAGCCAGAGGAGCTTGATTTTTTTCACAGATTATCTGTCTCATATTCTACTGTCAGGACATAATGACAGGTTTAACAAATATGTACAAAATACATTTTTACAAAAGTTACCTACTGCAGCTTTAAGGAAAATAATGGTTTTCATGATTTTTACCATAATCGAGCATCCCTAAAACAATATTATGCTTCGGGGGATTTTTGCAAATATTAATCATGGTAAGTGAACTGAAAACGTCTGTGTACACATTCAACAGTTTTGGGCATAAATGTCCTTAGATGCCTCAGGCAATGGTTTACTGTATAAAATAAACATTTAGTTATTAATATTTTGATGGCTACCTCTTGTTTTTGCCTGTGTTCATCATTTCTTTAAATAACAGCCTGCTTAAAAATTATGTCAGCACAACTTGCATTACCACAAGTAAAACAATTGACTCAGAGCACAACTATGCAATATGATTACAAAATTTTTCATACATTTCTTATAATATTTGAATAAGGGGAGAAGATGTAACTTTTCCTAGCCTGGACTCCCTTTTAGACACTACAGAATGTAGACACTCACCTAAAGGATTATTAGGAACACCTGTTCAATTTCTCATTAATGCAATTATCTAACCAATAATCATAAGGCAGTCGCTTCAATGCATTTAGGGGTGTGGTCCTGGTCAAGACAATCTCCTGAACTCCAAACTGAATGTCAGAATGGGAAAGAAAGGTGATTTATGCCATTTTAAGCATGGCATGGTTGTTGGTGCCAGACTGGCCGGTCTGAGTATTTCACAATCTGCTCAGTTACTGGGATTTTCACTCAACCATTTATAGGGTTTACAAAGAATGGTGTGAAAAGGGAAAAACATCCAGTATGCGGCAGTCCTGTGGACGAAAATGCCTTGTTGATGCTAGAGGTAAGAGGAGAAGAATGGGCCGACTGATTCAAGCTGATAGAAGAGCAACTTTGACTGAAATAACCACTCATTACAACCAAGGTATACAGCAAAGCATTTGTGAAGCCACAACACACACAACCTTAAGGCGGATGGGCTAAAACAGCAGAAGACCCCACCGGGTACCACTCATCTCACTACAAATAGGAAAAAGAGGCTACAATTTGCACAAGCTCACCAAAATTGGACAGTTTAAGACTTGCCTGGTCTGATGAGTCTCAATTTCAGTGAGACATTCAGATGGTAGTGTCAGAATTTGGTGTGAACAGAATGAGAACATGGATCCATCATGCCTTGTTACACTGTGCAGGCTGGTGGTGGTGGTGTAATGGTGTGGGGGATGTTTTCTGAGAAAACTTTAGGCCCCTTAGTGCCAATTGGGTATCGTTTAAATACCACGGCTTAACTGAGCATTGTTTCTGACCATGTTCATCCCTTTATGACCACCATGTACCCATCCTCGGATGGCTACTTCCAGCAGGATAATGCACCATGTCACAAAGCTCAAATCATTTCAAAATGGTTTCTTGAACATGACAATGAGTTCACTGTACTAAAATGGCCCCCACAGTCTCCAGATCTCAACCCAATAGAGCATTTTTGGGATGTGGTGGAACGGGAGCTTCATGCCCTGGATGTGCATCCCACAAATCTCCATTAACTGCAAGATGCTATCCTATCAATATGGGCCAACATTTCTAAAGAATGCTTTCAGCAGCTTGTTGAATCAATGCCACGTAGAATTAAGGCAGTTCTGAAGGCGAAAGGGGGGTCAAACACAGTATTAGTATGGTGTTCCTAATAATCCTTTAGGTGACTGTGTCACTCAGAGGAGCTAATGGGAGGAGAAGTCAGTCTTACACTTCTCCATTTCCCATCATACACTGAAATCCCTCTCCTGCGGCTCTGATGAAGGCTGGGAAACAGATCCAGGCCACTTTAAGCAGCAGGCAGCCCTTCTGCAAATATCACAGCAGAATGGATAGATTTGAAACCCAAGCTGGGCTGGGAAGAAAAGGGTTAGGGGGTCTTTATGGACCCCAAGAGTGGACCTGCCAAATGCAGAATGACAAAATGTGCTATCCGAGGCAGCAGCTCTTTCGCCTTCACTGTACGGGAGGCTTGTTACTCAGGGATCTCTCAAAACCTTATGGTCATTTCAGCTGGTTAGCAAATGCATCATATGAGCAACAGGGCCAGTGTCCCAGAGGCCCAAATGGATGCACACAGACACAGCCAGGGCGTTGAGAGACTGCTGGTAAGATGTGACAGACGTGACGTGATATATGAGAAGAGGCTGCTGAGAGGGAATGAGAGGAACGGTATTGTAATGGAGATCTCAAATAGCCACTACTAGAATATCTACAGTGAAAGTTATTAGATCTCTCTTCAATCTATCTTTCACAACAGTAAAACTGTTGCTGAAACTGCTGTTTTTGACTTAAGGTGGACTGAGTTAATTTACCATCATTACTAAAAACATACACATAATTAAATGAACATTACTGAATACTAACTTGATCTCGATAACCCCTTTGTTTGGAGCGGAACACTTTCACTTGGAAAGAATCAATCATGGCTGACTGAAAATGAGCACTTCTACAATGGCACTGGTAACAGAAAAATTATCATCATTAAAGCCAGCTGAAAATGGCAGGCAATCTTCGGAAAACGGCTTGCTGCGGGTGCTCAGCACTGGTTGAGATGATTTGGTTTGCACGATAAAGAATATCTGAATGTAATGTAATGTGGCCCTGGCTCGTTTTAAATGTTTTGCTCCACTGTTGTGCTTGTTGTCGTCTTTTGCTGTTGTACAAGCTGAATGTGTTGGTTGGTCGATGTGGTATTTGTCCCGCCCCTCCTCCATTGTGATTGGACAGCTAGGTAAAAATTGACAGTGATGAGCACTGCTTTTTACACAAAGTTGAAAATGTTTAAACATTGGTGTCCTGCAAAAAAAAATAGATCTATAAAATAGATGCTCAGTGCCTTGTCATGCTGCTAGACTTTTTAAATACGTAGTGTTGCCATTGAAAACAATCATTAAAAAAATACACTAATCTTTGGGGGGGGGAATGTGTTGGTGGACACAGCCTTAAAAACCTTTTTATTAATATAATATAAATATTATAAATACGTGTAAATTGAAGCACTGACATTACTAACCATATAAGAAAAAAGAAAAGAAAAACTGGAATGGAAATAGAAAAATTAAACCTAAATAGTAATATTTAAAATAATTATATTAATGACAAAAGCAAACAAAAAATGACTAAAATCTGAAAATATAAAATTCAAAATAATAATAACCTAAATCAAATAAAAATCTTTTCTACTGGTATCAGTAAGTAAATATTAGGGGTGTAACGATACGCGTATTCGTATTGAACCGTTCGGTACGAGGCTTTCGGTTCGGTACGCGGTACGCAGTACCGAACGGTTCTCGGACTAATTAATTAGATTTGGAAAATAAAAAAGTGTGTGAAATATAATAATATGCGTTCAACAAGGTAGCCCAATAACCAAAACGACATAACAGCCAATGCCCCTGACACCGCCGAAGTGAAAAAAAAAAATAATAATAATGTTGTTATTTTTAATGTTTAATGTTTAATGTTGAAAAAAAATATATATATGTTTTAGGCTGCTCAGTCAGGTGCTCGCTTATTCAGTAGGCTACGCGCTGAATGCTCGTCGCAAAATGGCTATTGCGTTTAACAAACCAGAAATAGAAGATCCTCCAATAACCAACAGGTCTGGTGTTTGGGTGAACTTTGGATTCTTTGTAAGCGATGGTGTTGGCAAGAGCGATGGATTAAAAAACAACGGTATGTCGCATTTGCTACATGATGGTACAGCTGTGGGAATAATGCATGTCATGTCAATCAACTCATTTACGCCGACAACAAGACGATAAAAAGGAGAAACAGCCACAAACTATCCCACAAACTATCCCCGCAGCATTTAGACAAACATTTCCAACTTATTCAAATGGCAAAAGACATCACCGCGGCGAGTGGTCCATTTATAGCCGCGGATATGAGACCTTACGCCCGTTTCACACATACTCCGTGTGCGGTGCGTATTTTTTTCAGTACCCATGTTAACGGATGACAGCTACACTGCACGCGGATGCGGTCCGTGTCCGTTCCAGGAGCGTTGCGTCTGCAGCAGCAGCAGTGCACCATAGACAGTAAAGCAGTGCACGGATCGTTTTCGTACCGAGTCTATTTTTTGCTGCGCTGCGTTGCTGCATTAAAGTGATAGAACATTGTTCGCATTAAAATAAACATGTACTGACGTGAAAATCTAGTAACTTCACCACAGATGCATATCATTTAAAATATACTCTTGTTTCAAAGTCAACACATGGCTTTTTTTTCTCAAGTAAAGCAACAAAACGACACCTTACCTGGCATTTAGGTTAAAAAAAAAGTGCCATAATGGAGAGCACTCATACTTTCTTGGAGGTGAAAAGCAAAGTTCTTTTTGACCTGCAGGATTTCTTTTAAAAGGGGTTAAAAACGAAAGAAAAGACGAGAGTCGGCTGTTTTTGAATAGACTATTGTAAGTTTCTAATTTAAAATGTTTGTGATTTAAGGCTATAAACTATGTTTAAATGTTTTGCCACTTGTGTGAGGTAAATCTAAAGTATATAAATATGAATAAATGAATTTAATAAAATGTTTTTTAAATGTAGTAGGCTCCGTAACCTGACTTCTATTAAAGAGTAAACAAAGAGAATTGGAATTCTGACGAGGCATGTTCAGTAAAAACCTTTGGATTTTAAATAAAAAATAATTAATAAATGCTGTGTTTGTGGTGTGCAACAGCGGATCAGTTGCGGACTGCAAACGCAGCATATGTGAAAACACTACAGGGTGTGGGGCTCCTGCAACGCAACACGCACCTCACACGCTAATGTAAAGAGCTAATGTCTTATTCCTGTAACTACATAGAAGATGGGTAAAGTATAGCTCCATCATTGTTCAATGTAAAAATAAGAAATCATACTTTGTTAGTTTTAATAAAAAAATAATAAAAAAGGTAATTTATCTGCCAATTTTTTCTTTTTGCTGTATCTAAAACATACCGAACCGTACCGAACCGAACCGTGACACCAGTGTATCGTATCGAACCGAACCGTGAATTTTGTGAACCGTTACACCCCTAGTAAATATTTATGTAAGACAAGTGAACAATTCGTATTCCACCTAAAAGTAATTTGTCTGTGCACCATGAATTCAAACCTGCTCACGACAAAGACGCAAAACACAATTACTCAGAACATGCCGTAAATTTTCCGTTATTTGTGAGAAAGAACTTCCCGGACAAAAACGGAATTTTCCAGGTTCCCGCGTTAACTGTGAGACGCTAGTGGGGCGCTATTTCGCATCTGAATGAGTACTGAATCCCCTTTATCAAAGCACACGCAAGGAAAATGCAGTAAAACAAGCGATAATACGCACGTATTCATATACATGTGTAAAATAACGTCATCATCATCATTAAACAGCATATGAATCAAAACTATTTAATGTTACTGAATGAGATGTGGACCCAGCTATGTCAAATGTGGCTGATTTGCATGGAAAAAGTTCTGATCAATCCACGAATCTCTATGAATTTTGCTGTTGTTTATGATGAAAATGACTCACAAGAAACATTTAAAAGCTAACCGTACCTACAAAAAAGGACTATAGAAATATTCAATAAAAAAGATTTGAATAACTCCCATGACTTTTCCAGGCCTGGAAAGCATGTTTCAAAAAAATTAAATCCTTAACATTTCCAGGTTTTCCCTGAGCTAATCATGCGGAAAAAAAGAATTTGTGATGAGCTATGTTTGTTTGTTGGCAGGCCGTAGAGTACTATAGCAAATTATGTTGGCTCTAAGGTCAGTGGAAACCCTTTTGAAGCAGGTTTGCAGATCCTCAGGCCGACCATTTTGGCGGAATAGAGGTAAGTGAAAGCGAGCTGGGGAAATGCCAACAGCAATTTCACATGCCATTATTCTTGTCACCACCATAAGGTATGCAGATTGAACTTTCATGTGCCCACCACCTTGAACACAGCGTTAAAAAGTATTAAAAACAATCTCAGAGTGCAGCAAATAGCTTGATAGGAGCCCCAATCCGATGTGCTGGCAAGAGCTGATAGGATCAGCGGGAGCCCAGGGCCTCCCTAAAGCATTTACATGATTTACTCCGAGCGGCTGTGAACCTGCAGGAAACAGGACTGTTGGAATGAGAAGCGAGACGAGGGGATCTGCGCCACTAGAGGGCTTCCTCCAGGCTTCACCGAGGTTGAGAATGTGGGGAAGTGTACTTTAACACGCGCTTGCAATTCATTTACGGCCTGCAGACTCTCATCTCTTCTGGGGACACCTGTGAAGAGAGCAAACGCTGCTCTAAAAAGCAAGCACACGATCATCTAACCAAATAGTCTGATTTAGTGACTCCCTCTTGTATTACACAGATGTGTGATTTACTGCTGGTACCCAGAGGCAAACGGCAACATATAAAAGAATAAAAGAACAGCTTTAATGAACAACAATAAATACACCGTCCCCCCAGCATTCATTAAGATTCATTTACACACGTCTTTCTAATCTACAAGTGCCTCAGGAGGAAGGTCACTAGCAAATATGCGCTGATCTTCAGAGGTTAAACACACCTAAATTACATTTGAACGCAACACAATAGCTACAACTGCACTTCGCAACTGCAAAGGTCAGGTTATATGATAGTATAAGAATATTAAACATATAACAGAGAAGGTGACCCAATTTCTATTCCATTCAAAGTATATTATATAAAACTCCTGCCATTTAAACGGGTGATGAATTGAGAAATCAACTTTCCCTTGAGTCTTTGATATAGAAATGTTCATCGTGATATAAGAATATCATGTAAGTTTCTGAAAACTTCCTTGTTAGTCAAAGAAAAAAAAATCTCAAAATATGTCGACCCTTGACGTCATCTTATGTTGAAATTAATACTACTAACAAGGCTCAAAATAGCCTCACACTAACACGGTTGCATAATGAGGGTCCCTACATACCTACAAACCGAAGCATTGAGAACTTTGAAAGTGTACAAAATGTTTAATAAGAAGATACTTTATAAACACAGTGCATTGCGCGTTCACGGACAGGCGCCATCTTGGAAAACAGTCTCGACTCATCGAGCCACGAGCGCTGTGCTAAGTGATGAACTGTGACTTGGAATCTCATATGGTCCGTTGTTTCTGGAAGAAAACACTGAGCACAACAGAGATGTCCATGTAATTAGATTTCACAAACTTAATTCCTATCGACCAGCTCACTTAGAACAGCGCTCGTAGATCGATTCGTCGAGACTGTTTTCCAAGATGGCTGCTGTCTGTAAACGCGTAATGTACTGTCTTTGTAAAGTATCTTCTTATTAAACTGTTTGTACACTTTCAAAGTTCTCAATGCTTCCGTTTGCATGTTGGGACCCTCATTATGCTACTGTGTTAGTGCGAGGCTATTTTGAGCCTTGTTAGTGGTATTAACTAGCGATTTAATTTTACTACCCTGTGCCCCATAGACTAGTGTTATAAGCTAATCTGTTTTTAGAGATAAAACTCTTTACATTCGATTTTCATGAAAACGCATCCCACAGAACGATCTACTCGGTAACCATCTGTTAATTACCCCTAGGTTTATTTCTCACCGGAGTTGTCCTTTAAAAATGGTTGTTTAATTTGTTAAAATGATCATGCTGTACATCATAAACGAATCATAAAAGAATCTCAGGAATGTAATAAATGAAATGAATCAAAAAGTAGTCATTTTAAACTGTACCAACTAACTCAAGAAAATACTTTAATAGACAGTTCAATGAGTTACCATAATGTTTATTCCACCAGAGATATTCAACAAAGTATGAAAACTGTACCCATCAACCACGTCCTGATTATCAAAAGCGGGCACAAGGATATAAACATTACGTCAGCCTCCAAAACAGTTTAAAGCACTGCTGTGCTGATAAGATATTCCCACTGTCAGTCTTCACAAGTGGGCTAACCAGCAGCGGACGTCCCAGTGGGACTGGAGTGTTTTCCTTGAGGCGCCCCTAGAGGAAGTGATGACATAGCCTCCCTGCATTACAAGACTGTTAATAGAACATGCTAATGAAAGAGCGATATCGTGGGTGGGTTTAAGTCCTCCACACCTCTAGAAAGGATAACAAAACGGATAAACAGTTTACTCCATGACTGCAGAGTTTTTTTTATATATTTGATTGGTATTGCTTTAGTTTAGGGTCTTAACCAGTTGATTATCAGCATGCATATTACTAGGATAATGGCTGTTAATCAGTACTTATAAAGCACATATTAATGCCTTGTTCTCCATGACTATATTTGACATCCCTTAGTGAAGAAAAAAAAAGTTTGCTTAAAATAAGCAATAATTAAAATAAGCTAAAGCAATTGCTATACATTTAGTTCTAACTTAATTTGATTGTGTTCATTCAACTTAAATATAATGCTATCTCAACATAACCGGATTAAGTAAACTTCAATTTTACATTGATCTGTGTTGCATCAAATTAAACAGGGTGGGGCTTTTTAATTCGCAGCATGCTTTGCATATGGTTAAATCAAGAGAGCCTAAATGTTGATATTTTATAAGCAAGTGTTGTTTTATTTATTTAAGCACTTTTTTATGATATTGCTAGCTAAAAGTTTGTCAACTAGCTGTATTATAATTCAGTTGTGTGACAAACATATATGAAATGCAATTGGATGAATGAATGAACGAATGAACAAACGAACGAACGAACGAACAAATCATGTCGGAGTCTTTAAAAATAAATACACGTAAAATGCACTTAAAACTTCATTCCATTCCAGACTTATGTACAAGTTTAAATCAATCTTGTACTCAATTAAACAATTTTTTTTCAGTGTACGGTGTACCCAATACCTAAACCTCACAGCAACTATTAATAAGTAGTTATTAGGAGTTTATTGAGGCAAAAGTCATAGTTAATAACGCGAATTGAACCCTAAACTAAAGTGTGACCCTTTATTTTATATTTAGTTATTTACTTAATTTAACTTAAGCCTGTTTGATCATAAAGTGGGTAAAGCCCACCCCACGAACGCTCCATAGCACAAACAGGAAGAGTCACGCCAAAGTTTAATACTTGTGGTTAGAGATTCGTCAAGATCACTAACCCCAAGTATGAGCATAGTATTAGCAATGCTTGCAAAGCACCACTAATAAGCATTTGCAACATTCTTCTTGCAAAAAAGAAAACCTAATAACACCCTGAGCCAGCCAGGAAAACGAGATCAAACAACGAGAGCCTTTAAGTATGTGCTAATCAAAGACGGCCCTCTTATAACAACTTCTTCTGGTATAAAAGACAATGCCTTATGAGAGGTCGGGCTCAAATCAAAGGAGGAAGACATATTACATCATGAAGCAGGATCATGAACTAATTGGTCGAAACACAGAGACATTGCTTTAAAAATGACGAACATCAAAATGTGATTGATTGTGTGTCACAAGAATGCAAGAGTTACAGTTCTCAAGGACTTTTTAGGGTGTCTAAATTATGGCCATTGCATGTGGTTGTTTTCAATGTCTGTGGGTTAAAGCGACCTCAATTATGTGATATATAGACCCAGGAATGTGAATTTTAGCAGGCAACCTTGCCAAAATAACAAATTTCAACCCCAAAACCCCATTTTTTCCCCCGGAGAACACAGAGGATACACAGAGTACTTACCAACACGATCATCATTTCTGAGAGAAATAGTGAAGGCGAATGCAGATATGAACAAGTTTAGGATTAGAACAAATTCAAACAAGCGCCTTTGATGACGTGGATGATTACGTTACTGTTGATCATCTGTCCATCATCGTCTAAAGCGCGCCCTGATTTCATTGGTCCGAACAGTTTCTGTTCAGGCATATTTACTCCTCTGTGGATCAAGTCCAGACCGGACTGCCTAAGCTCAAATCCGGGGCTGGGGCTGAGTTCGGCTGGCATCCAGGCTACCTAGGATGGCTTGAGGGTGCGTAAAAAAATTATCATTTTTGAGTGAACTCTCTCTTTAAGGCATTTAACCAAAAACCCATTCAAAAAACACAATGGTATTAGAACCATGGAACTGGAAGAGCTAAAACGCTAACTCGGCACTCTATTGGCTGTATTTCTGCTTGATTTCAAACTGACCCATCACTTAGTTCATACACCCTCAAAAAACATCTTACCCATTCCAATCCATTAAACACTCCGCTAGAGCGTTCTCAAAGACCAAAGAAAAGGCTAAAACAGGATAGCCAGATAGAAATTAACTGAAATCGGATAAGGGTGCGCAAGTCTGACCATTTCAACCATGGATTGGATGTTTTCATCCCAGCACAGAGAGACAGCTCATGCTTATCCTGTCCGAAGGCAGTCTTCTGCTCTCCTGACTGAGCAGACTGAGGAAACTGAGCAGTGAAAGTGTGGGTTTGTCCCAGGAGGAAGTTGAAACAGTCAGGAGAGCAACCGAAAAGACAAGTAAAACACAATCAAAGCAGTACACGTGGTGTTTTAAAATCTCCTTTCACAAAAAGATAAAAGTACAAATCCCAAGAACATGTCATAAAGCAAATTCTGTCTTCATTAAAAACCATTCATCACTGTCTTTGCCCGAGGCCCTGACTAAGGCATCTAAGACCGACGTCTACAATTCTGGATGTGTTCTGCATGCAGATCTCACAGTTAAGTACAAGTCCTGCTGAGAGGATGTCAGTGAACGAACTGACATGAAACCAGAAGTATGCAATATGACCAAAATCCTTCAAATCACAGTTATCCAGCATCATGGTCAAAACATGCAGATGAAAATTCACTGTATTTAATAGAAAAATACCTGACCATGGAAATTGTCTAATAAATCACTCACAATTGTGTCATTCCAAACATTTATGGACTTACTTTCTTCTGTACATCCCCAAAAACATCATAGGCCCATAGGTCATAGAAATCATTGGCATGATTCTCTATACAATCTACTTAAAGGGATAGTCCACCCAAAAAAGAAAATTCTGTCATCGTTTACTCACTCTTAAGTTGTTCCAAACCTGCATGAATTTCTTTCTTCAGCTGAACACAAAAGAGGATATTTTGAAGACTAAGAGTAACCAAACAGTTGATGGACCCCATTGACAAATACTATGGAAATCCATATCATATCACACGGAATCATTTTAACTGTGGAAAGACATTAGAAAAGCCATATCCAGCGAACGTAGTTGGAAAAAAACTCTAGATGAGCAATTTGCTAAATATATGTAACATATTACATAGAGTTTTTAATGTTTTTCGATATTTAAAGCATGCTTGAATAAATCTGGCAAGATTTTATGACAGCCACCATTTAAATGTTATTTCAAAAAACAAATTAGAGTAAAAATATGATCTTCATTGTAAAGTTAATATTATAACTATTTTTTTAAACGAGTGTTATTTAAGTTAGATTTTTAGTTTGTGTACAAATCAGTTAAATTTTCAGAATTACAGTAGGCTAATGTACTACCAACTGACTCCCATAGTTATATTGCTTTCCTTGAGAAAATTTGCCATGTATCGTACCTGATATATCCAAAATAATCAATATAGACTTAAATCGGAATTGAAATCGTAATGAATGGCAAGCTTATGAATCGAAATCAAATCGAATTGTGAGATTTGTGCCAATACCCAGCCTTAGTGGTTAGTAACTCACTTGAGATGAAGAAAATGAATGAACTTATTAGCGTCACATGGTATATATGTGGCGTACACCGTGACACTGGCTCTTCTCAGGCTGTTTATAAAACATCACAGATTGGAGCACATGGCTGCCATGTGCATGTGTGTGTGTAGTGTGAATGAGAATGAGAATATCATGATTTCAGTAGGACGGTCCACCTCTGTGTGTAACAAACAGGATGGATGAGTCAGATGCTTCAATCGCTCACTCCTTCCTGTCCTTTCAAACATGCTGTTAAACTCTGAGAGACACCGGTGAGGCATACGCACACAGGTGTCAACGGGGTCCAGAATTCAGTTCACCACAGCTGCCAATGAATGAATTATAAACAGTCCTGGCTGATATTTCTTACTGGCAATGAAACTATTTTGCATAAACAAATAATACAAGATATATTTTTCATATGCTTTTAAAATATTGTTAAAAATGTTATACAATACGGTGCAAAGGTTGGTATAGGTAAGATTTTAAAATGTTTTTTTAAAGAAGTCTTCCGCTTACCAAGGCTGTATTTAATTAAACAAAAAAACAGTAAAAACTGTAATAATGTGAAATATATTATCAATGTTGAAAAGCTGTGCTGCTTAACTATTTATATATTTCATGAATACAATGTTCAAAAGAGCAGCGTTTTCACGGTGACATTTACTGTCACTTTTGATCAATATAATGCACCCTTGCTAAATAAAATAAATAAAATGTTACTGTTCCCAAACTTGGAAACAGAAGTGTGTGTATATATATGTATATGTATATATATGTGTGTATATATATGTATATGTATATGTATATGTATACATCTTCCAAGTTTGGGAACAGTAAGATTTTATTTATTTATTTATTTATTTATTTATTTATTTATTTATTTATATATATATATATATATATATATATATATATATATATATATATAAATCACTAGGCTAAATAATAATATGTAGAATTATTTTGTGCTTTATTACATTATTTTCACAACAATTAAGCACATTTCCTGCCTAATACTGTAGTGAAAATGTCTTATGCAAAAAATAATAATATTTATTTAAAAAGGAAGCATCTTTATACATCATGGTAGTATTTGTTTTACTTCTTTCAGTCATTATACTGTATTTATAATCTAATGAGAATCAAATAAATTGTTGATTGAAATTAAATCCATCTAAAACCATCCATCCACCCAAGCTTGTTTTCTAAGTATCAGGGCACCGTGGGTCTCCGATGGGGGTCTCTGATACTCCTTTCCTGAAAATATTTTCTTAACATTCACCCATACATCAGCGGCCTGCAGCTCTTTATCTCTCCTCAGGGCTGATAGCCCTCTGCTAGTGAGGCTCTCTCATAGGACCCAATCAACCATCTGCCCTCTAATCAAAGCGCTGATTAAAAGATCTAGAACTCCCAGTTGTGGGGAAAGATCCAGCTAAGTCATCCAAACAATTAATGGCCCTCCATATCGCACATTTCTCTGCACTCTGCTACAGAACCGAGCCACGTCGCACCGAGGGCACGTAATGCTCAGCATGCAGCCTCAGGGATGTACCATGAGAATGGCATGAGCCTGGGTGAATGACCCTGACAGCCGCCCTGATGAGAGCCAACAATCTTGTACTAATTGCTAAATGTCTAAAGAGCATGTATACGGTAGATGTAATGGCAGGATGAGAGCAATTACAGAATAACTGAGTGCCTGGAAATAAAACACTGCTAAGTAAGTCTGTTTGACTTTTCCATGACTTTTCCAGTTAGTTGTGATGTCTGGAAATGGATATTCTGAAATTGTTTTATAGAGAATGAACTCACTGAGAGGAATTTCTCGTCGATTTAATATTTTAGAGAAGTGGATCTCTACTGGTATGTTATTATTAAAAAAGAAACTTACTTCAGCGATTTAGCATTAAGCTTTGTATCAGTAAAAAGCCGGAGGTATTTTCAAATGATCGTGCCATTCATTCACACAAAGATGCAAAGAAATAATTTATTAGCGGGATGGACCGACTATTTTGTTTAATTTATAGATTACATACTATTTTATGTATAAATCAAGCATTTATTTTACCATTAATTGAACCCAATGCAAAATAGGAATGACTTATGAAAAACTAAATGTGTGATACTGGAAATGGTGCGCACTACACAGTGGACGGCCTGTCCACGTTTGGGTCATTCCTCTGGGTGTCCGCAGCCTCAGGTGCTCATCAGTTCATGCTCCAAATCTCCGAATAAAACAAACATGTCCAGTCAAGCAGGACGAACAAGACAGACCTGACATATAAAATTAACTCATTAGAAACATTACACTCCAGTTTTAGCCTGCGCTCCCATCTGAAAGACTTCCTTACAGTGGCACAGATCTAGTCATCCACAAGTTCTGCTGCACTGTAAAATTCAAATAAAGTTAATTTCACCAGAACACCTACATTTTACGATGGGGATGTACAAAATGACATTTTCAGCAACACATATTCCACAAGATGAGACACAAATGCCAAAGCTGTCTGTCTGCATGCCAACATTAAAACTAATAAAGTGTGACATAGTTATGTGTCATTCATGAATGGTTCATTCATTTTGAACGAATCTTTAACAAGACTCGAAAACAAGTTGTCTCAGAAAACGATTTGTTCATTTTTTGTTGACCGCACATGCACGACATCCCGTATGTTCTGTACAGGATTGATTAGTTCACCTCTCGAGTCATACACTGTAAAAAAAAAATGTTGGTTTAGCTTAAAGGGGGGGTGAAACACTCAGTTTCAGTCAATCTCAAGTCAATCTTGAGTACCTATAGAGTAGTATTGCATCCTTCATATCTCCGAAAAGTCTTTCGTTTTATCATATTTATAAAAGAAATATGGGCTGTACCGAGTCTTTCCGGAAAAAAACCGAGCGCCTGGAGGCGTATCGTTTGGGCGGAGTTAAAGAATGACAAGCGCGCAAAGCGGTGACGTCCTCAAGCGTGGAGAAACCCATCTATCTCAGCTAATACAGATAATGATCCACAATCAAATCTGAGGCAGAAATAAATTGAACAGGAGAAACGGCAACATCAGGACGTTCGTCTCTGTGGTATGTACTGTATTTAGGGGCCTTTGTGTGCAGTTTATGAGGACATGATTCGGTTTATGGACTATTGTATGTGACTAGACCTTAGAGGTAGCAAGCAAAACGGTTTTGCACGTCAGAGTCAGAATAGTGTAACGTTATACAGAACAACAATGGAGTAACCGTTAGCGCATTTGAATGACGAAGCACGCGATCGTACCGTTTACTGATGTTTACTCATGCGACGGTAGCCAAAAGCATAGACATTTGAAGTTGATTTACTCACCGGCATCTTCCAAAGCAGGACCGCTCTGTCAAAAACACACTTCTTTGGTATGATTTGGTGAAGTCCTGTGACAGCAGTGACCGTGGAAATCCACTTTGCGACGCGACTGAAGCGATGCCTTGAAGCTTCCCGTCATTTCTGCGTTCAAATCGGTTCAAATGCAGCGCTGCCTTCCCGGAATGCTGTGCTGAAGCGTTGAAGTCGCTCGACGTCACCCATAGGAATAAAGTGGAGCGCGGCGCGACATAAGTCTTCACGGACGACTGGATCTGCACCTGAGAGACTGTTTACAGCGTGCATTTCCTCTCTCTCCCTCTAGTCACGCGCGCGCGCACCCTTCCGGGAGAAGAGCCCGTACAGCCCATACAAGGACCTTCCGATCTATTTAACGTCAAGTAGACCCATACTCGAAAAAAACTCGCCGAAACTTGTGAGAAACCAGAAGGAGTATTTTTAACACAGAAATACTCCATCAAACGTCCAACATTAGTTTTTGAAACTTTGTCTATGTTTAGGATGGGAATCCAAGTCTTTAACAGTGTAAAAAGCTCAGTATGCATGAAACAGCATTTCACCCCCCCTTTAAAAAAGTAAGTAACCTGGTTGCCTTAACATTTTGTGTTTATTGAAATTAAAAATTTGAGTTGATACAATGAAGGAAATTTGTTTAATAAATAGAAACTCAAAATATTATTGTATCTGAAAATAGCACTATTTGGCATGTTTTACTGCATCATCAGAAATAAAACACACAATTACCCAGTATGCTTACAAAATATTTTTATAATATTTTAATAAAGGTTGTCGAATCTCAAAAAATGTTCATTGTATTAACTCAATTTTAATTTCAATGAACTCAAAATTTTAAGGCAACCA
Source organism: Pseudorasbora parva (assembly GCF_024679245.1). Taxonomy (NCBI): domain Eukaryota; kingdom Metazoa; phylum Chordata; class Actinopteri; order Cypriniformes; family Gobionidae; genus Pseudorasbora; species Pseudorasbora parva. Next base: position 45,178,673 of record NC_090176.1, read on the forward strand.
GGTAACATTTTTCTAAATAATTTTTTAGTGTAGACAAGGCTATGCAGATTAGTTTGTCTCAAAGCTTTAGGTTTGGGTCTTTCGTTCAAGTCCCCAAAGGCTGAATGCAGAAATAGAAATAATTAGTTCATCTTTCAAGTATTCGGGTATGAGTCTCGTTCTTTTATCACGTGACGTGACAGCCATGTTGGATACAGAAATGAGTTAATTCACAACATTCCTTACAAACACGTGCGTAGTTTGTTTAATTTAGTTTTTTAGCTATTATATATTGATTTCCCTATGTAGACTGGATACATTGCATTGGTCGGGATGGATAGGCATAACTAACATTTATGGCACACATCTTCTGATGACTTTATAATAATAAATATATTACAACATGTAGTCAATAATACAACTGTAATGTTGTATATGCTGGGAGACACCAAACCGGGAAAGGGTCACGTGACCATAATGAGACTAGTACCCAAAGACTTGAGAGGTGAATGACTCTTTTCTGATTCCGGTTCTGACTGCATAGCCTTGTCTATGGGGCTGGGATGAACGAATGACTCCAACTCAGAGACTCGAGAGGTGAACTAATATTTTCAGGAATCAGATGTGATTAAATGAATAAAAGAAAGAAACAGACTGCATACATAGCCTGAAGCAAGCTAAGCAATTAATTAATAATTTCTTAAAGTTTGGCCATTTAGCTAGTTTATATTTTTTCATACTAAAAGTACTAAATGTGTTGGAAAATGTAACGTGTAACATTTTAATTAGATTCTGCTGAAAGATATGAAATTACTTGAATTCAAATGGGTCGATATGTTTGTTGTCTGCGCCGACTCACGCACATGATCCGCGCTGCGGTCTCGTGTCTGTAGTCTAAATTTAGACCAGAGCCGTTGGGGTGTGTGCGCTGCTGCGGTGTGTGAAACTAACGTGAAAACAGACTTAATTCGCCTCAAATGAAAGCATATTTACACTGAATCATTTCCTATCACATATATGGTGTGCTATGTGCCTTTCACCATGTAGAAATTAGTAAATGTGTGAAATAACTGACCGATTTCATCCACAGCTTCAGCAGTGTAGGGGGCGGGCTTTAGATTCTAGAGAGCATTTTGACTGGACAGAAGATTTGACAAGAAAGTGAAGTCTGCGATGATGTCACCAATATCTCAGATTCGTTTTAACAGAAGTGAGAGACTGTAAAATTTGAATGCTTATATCTCCTAAACGCAAATTTTGTCATAGTTTTGGAACATACCAGCTTATTCATAACTTTAAGGCTAACACAGTCATACTAAAAGCTAAAAAGCTAATTTTAATTTCAGTGGACCTTTAAGTTTATTGTCAAAGAGGTTAATGTATTAAAAAAATATGAGCTTTAAAAGGCAGTAGTGGCTAAAAATTGGGTGACTTTAGAGACTTAAAGGGATAGCCCACTTTACTTGAGCTGATCTGAAGGCCACTCAAAGTTTGGAGGTCTGTAGCCCTTGACTCTGCGCACGGAGCTCCTCAGCATGCGCTGACCCCGCTCTGTGATTTTACGTGGCCTACCACATCGTGGCTGAGCTGCTGTTGTTCCAGTTTGCATCCACTTATTCTTATAATATCACTAACTGTGGACCGTGGAATATTTAGTAGTGAGGAAATTTCACAAATGGAATTATTGCAGAGGTGGCAACCTATCACAGTACACTTGAGTTCACTGAGCTCCTGAGAGCGACTCATTCTTTCACAAATGTTTGTTGAAGAGTCTACATGATTTTACACACCTGTGGGCCATAGAAGTGATTGGAACACCTGAATTCAATCATTTTGAAGGGGGGTCCCAATACTTTTGTCAATATAGTGTACCATCATCCCAAAAAAACTATACCAGATAAAAGAAAACATGACATTATTTATAATAAATATGAATTTTAGGTATCATCACACTACTTCTGCTGTTTTTTGTGCTTTTAATGTTTAACAATTTTGCACATTGTTGAGTCCATGCATGAGAATTTTATAGGAATATTAATTCATTTAAATATTGGATATGTTTGCTTAAATTTGTACAATGTCCAAAGTAAAATGTGCATTCTAAAGCAAAACCAGTTGGTTGTCATAATCAACCACCCCGATCCATATCTGATAAGAAAAGCCTGCAATTATCATCTCATCCAGCACAAAAGAAAATACAAGTCCAAGTTGAACGCCATTAGCATGTCTGCCATCAGGGGAGAAGGTAATATTCATTACTGAATATGAAAGCTTATGAACTACTGAAGAGAACGAACATGCATTATGAATAAGGAATTTCCAGCCTGATGGATTTGGGATCAGGAGTACCTGGAAGTGTCCTGCCAGAGGCTGTAAAGGCTTCTGAAAGTGTGCAGCAGGATGGTAAGGAAACAGCTGGCATCCAGCCCGTATCGATGTGAAGCTTTTAAAACTCTATCGAACTGCCAGTAAAAATGAATAGATCTTTAAATACGGCTCTGGAGGGTGGCGATGCAAAATCTGGTGAGCCATCAAGGAAAAACAGAGACAGGTAGCCTCTTTCTTTCTTCTGGTTTTATGATGACAGATATAAAGAGAGACAAAACACTGGAAATGTCAGTGCTAATGTAGTACTTTAACCCCTCAAGGAGCCTGAAAGATTTTTAAAGAATCACTTTCCCAAGCCAGGAAAAGTAGCAGAGTCGAAAACAAAGAGGAGCGCTTGGAGAGCTGACAGAGGTGAAACGTTGTACAATAAACCAGCACATTCCAGCTAATTACAAGATATTAGCCAATTCTTACATGTGGGTACCTCTGACGTCAAAACTGTACCTTCCCAGACTCTCTTTTTCCTCCCAGTCTTTTGCATAACACTGCTTTTGGCAGCCAGTTCAGGTCATGAGATAACAGGCAAAACAGGACCTGCCTTCCTCTTGTTCACGACTCTTGTTACAGTACCTAAAACGCCTTATATAAACCGACAAATAAAGCACTTTTTAAAAGGACTAATGTGATATAAATGCATTTAAACAGGAATCACAACTGGGAGAAACATTGTTGATTATCGTGCACAAACACTGAGATGTGCAAAAGCTGAATTATAAATGTAATCGAGCAGTGTTTTAAGATAGTAATCAGATAATAGTGTAGTCATAACTTCACAAATCTACCTACAAATAGGGGCATTTGACATTTAAAAACATAATTTAGTGCATAATACTTAGATAAAACAACAAAACCAACAAACCAGCAAAGTGAAACTACACTTCAATTTGGGATACACTCCTTAACATAAATTGTTCCATGTCTTAACTTGTTTGGAACCCGTCCCACTGTATTTTTACACGACTCCCATTTTCTTTGTCGTTCTCACATCCCTGCCGAATAGATATATCTACCAAAAGAAAATAATACAATTAAAATAAATAAATAAAATAAATAATTTATACTAAACCAAACCCTAAAATCTAAAGTTACCCACAATTGTCCATAAATGTATTCATAACACACATGAAGCTCGCGGTCTGTGTTACTTTATGACGACATGAACACATTACAGACATCTCAACCTGCAAAAAGTCATTTCAGGGAGGTTTCTTTTATTTAAAAAAGAATTACAATTTTTTTTTAATTATTAATAAAAATAAAAACATTTTCTTCCATGTTTTAATTTAAACCTCCATTGTACAGCACTCTGTTTACCAAAAATAGAGGGGTTTATTTAATTTTCATTTGATTAAAAATAAATATTTTTATGCTTTTTTTGATTACCAGAAAAACTAAAATACACAACACAGAATTTATGTTATTGTTATTTGTAAACAAATAAATATTATGTGTTTATTTCATATCCCTCTTTATTCTATTGCATTTTATTTTATGTTGGAAATGTGTTTATTTGTTCTTGTCTTTTTACTTGCTTTTTTGTGAAAATACAATTTAGCATTTCAGAAAAGTAGATTTTTTTTTTTTTGCATATGCTGTCAATTAAACATTTTTGAAAGAAAATTGGAATCAGCAAAAATTGGTATCAGCAGGTCACACTTACAAAAAATAATAATCAGAAACCGGACACGGCAAGTAAAAATTGCATTCGGTGCATCTCTAGATTATATATTTGTTCTAAGCATTTTCAGCAAGGCAGTGCAATGGAGAGTTCGCAAAGAAACATGGATCTACTGGATCTGACAGCAGCTTCATCACAAATCAGAAGTAAATGATTTAATAATGCTCTGTCTGTAAATAACTGTTTTATATAGACCATGTTTTCACTCTAACTCACGAGTAAAAGCGAGTGAGCGTTGATTTCCTATACAGTGACAGTTAGTCTATCATAACTGTGGCAGTTTACTGACGAGCTTTAAAAAAAAGATCATTTTTAGACCGAGGGTCAGAATGAAGGTTGAAAAAAAATCGTACTTTTTTTGGTGAAAAACTTTATTGCATTATAAGTGCACCTCAAAGAACACAAAATAAAACCAATCCAAATCATGGCCCCTTTAAAATGTTGGGAAAAACATGGGGTATACTTACTTTTTCACAGTTTACCTTCACAGAAGCACGTGTAACAAGTAGCTGCTTCAGTTCTGAGTGGGCTGTGATGAAAGCGGAGAGCTTTTGCAATCCCACCTTAAGTCTGTTTGTTCTGCATTTCCACATTTGTGGCATAAAAGGGTCCAGAAGGGTTTTTGGTTGAGCCTCCGATGAGCTCATGAAATCTGGATCCCATCTGACAATAAAAGCCCCCCAGTTGCATCTAATCTGGGATGAAGCAAACATCTATGGTGTCGGTGACAACAGCTATCGCAGATGTGTTTCTATGACCCTTTAGCAGCTGGGCTAATGTTCAGAACGGTTGACCCAGGCCATCTCCTCTAACAGCAGGAAGGATGAACCTTCACTCGTAACACCGACACGTTTGGCTTGTTTAACAGCCTGGCCGTTTCCTTTCCCAGCGCTATGAGCGAGCATTAATGAAGTTTCGCTGTAGAACAACAGAAGCAATTCAGGATGGAGGGGGACGCGGCCAGCCTGCCTCTTGCCAGAGCTCTTCCTACGCGCACCACTCAGCTCCATGGCAACTCGCAGCGAGAAGGCCAGCGTGTTACAATACGGGACTCTCACTTCCTGTCATAAAAGCCTCAGCGCTCTTTTTTTTTTTTCCATGATCCTTTGTGAAACAATAACAGGCCTGTTTTGGTTTCCACACATATCGCTCAGGGTCATGTCTCATCTGAACCTCCACCGCGAGGAGGTGAGAAAATGACAGTGGAAAGATAGCCTTTACTTCGCAGCGGTTAAAACTGAAAATGAGAAACTCGCTTTCAATAGCTCCCAGCATGCCTCGCACTCAACAGAGGGTCTCCGAAGGCCTTCTCATGAGTCGCATCAACTTGCCCAATGCACCGAACTCTATGGAGTGAAGTCCTCAAAAGACCACGACTCGTTTGACACAGACTTTTTAAAGCGCAGCCGATCATAACAGAACCATTTGTGTATTGAGTGTGGGATTGAGGTTTCTGACTTTCATACAATTTTTTCACGCTAATAAAATAATCATTTTAGTTTAAATTTAGAGCAAAGCAACAAGCAATGTATTTTAAAAACCACCAAAATGTTCCATCAGAAATGTTTTAATTTTCATTTAGGCCTAAACATTTTTATTTACCTTCATATTTTCACACCCAGAGATCAATTTAATTATTAACTGTGAGTTAAAATGAAATTACCCACAATGTACAGGAAGTTAAATTGAAATTTTCCATCCATCCATCTTTTTCTTTCTTTCTTTTCATCCATCTTTCTTTCTAGTATTTTTGTAAAGTCACGTGAAGTTCTTTTAATTTCAATATATTTTAATTCCACTTTCTTCCGTTTAATTTCAAAACTGCAATTCAGTGACCGGTTTCAGTGACACTGAGTTTACAGACTGATCTTATGCAACGGCGTATGTATGACGCGCCAATTCGTATGCCATTTTGGCATGCTGTCAAGATGCATACCCATCACACACACTGAACTAAACCCTAAACCTACACATCATACACGCACATGTAACCCCTACTGCTCGGACCGGGACTCGAACCCGGGTCCGCCGGCATGAGAGTCGGACGCTCTAACAAGGAGGCTAAAGGCTGCAACCTCTGGCGTCAGTCGCTAGAGCATCTCTTGAGGTCAGAGGAGTGAGGTTTACTTGCATAGCAACTACTACTAGCTGGCCTCTGTTACACTCACCCCTCTAAACCTCACTCCCATTCCGGGTCACGGCACCAATGTAACCCCTACTGCTCGGACCGGGACTCGAACCCTGGTCCGCCGGCATGAGAGTCGGACGCTCTAACAAGGAGGCTAAAGGCTGCAACCTCTGGCGTCAGTCGCTAGAGCGTCTCTTGAGGTCAGAGGAGTGAGGTTTACTTGCATAGCAACTACTACTAGCTTGCTGGCCTTTGTTACACACACACACACACACACACACACACCCTTGCCCCTAAACCTACCCATTAAAAGAAACATTCTGCATTTTTACATTTTCAAAAAAAAAAAAAATTTAGTATGTTTATAAATCCATTTACTTTGTGGACACACACACACACAACGGTTTGTTTCAGAGTAGATATTCACGTGAAATCACACAGCATAGATACACGCGCTGAGATGATGGTTTGTTTCGGTGTAGACATTCACACGGAATCACATGGCGAAGACATATACACATGGATAGCTGAAAATGCTAACACGCCACTTGGCTTTAGAAAATGGGGTGTATGTTTACGCAAAGTCATGATGTCATGTTGCAGTTTCAGTCACTCATGTCAACCATGAGTACCTATAGAGTAGTATTGCAGCCTTCATAACCCCAAAAAGTCTTTATTTTCTATTAAGTTTATGAAAGAAAGATACACTGTACCGAGTGTTTCTGAAAAAAAACGAGCAGCTGGAAGCGATGAGAGCGTCTAACAGCTGTGACATTCTTTTGAATCGCTCATGCTATATTTTAATATCGAAAGCTGATGCTTCTCGAATAAGCCTGGTGTGTTTCCCGCTGCCTCACTTGCGTTTCTGAGAAAGATGAGACGTATACGGTGACGTAACACCTGGTCTGTGGTGGCTCTCTAGCCCGTGGAAAGCCAAAACGGTTCTCAGAAGCCTCGTCAGTCGAACCGACTTTGAACTGGCACTAGCACTGGCTCTGAACTAGCACCCGATTCATTCTGGTGGAAAAGGGGTATGAGAAACCACCAGAAACAGCCCCACCCAAACACCTAGCATCCCAACACCCCAGCATTGTGTTGTCGAGTACTGCACTGGGAAAGCATCACTTGAATGTTCTTCAGAAAATAAAAAATGCACACAACTTTTTTTCTTAAAAACAGTTTGGCTCGCCCCGCATACCGGTCCAGCTCCTCCCCCCTCCTCCTCCCCATCTTCTCTTTTCAATTTCACTGAATTAAAGTGGCAGGGGCTCCCCCAGAAATGCAAATGTAATGGTACTGTCACTATAGGTTATATGATGAGCAAGAGATACCCATTACTTTCATCACAGCGATGTTTTAATTATAAGCGCAGCTTTCTTAAATAGTTCCACCCCATACTGCGAGGGAACTCAAACCAGCAATTAGGAAGCCTGTGGATGACAGGTAGTTGTGCTAGGAATGCAGGGGGTGAATTCATATGAAGGACTTCATGCATACAATTATAAGATCAGAGCTGTATTTCAAAAGAAAATATTGAAATAAAATGTCACTGCCTCGTTTTTATGCCTCTGACCTACTGTATCAAGATTTTGAGTAAATGAGATTGGTTAAATATTGGGGCTAAATATAAAAAGGACAACTGTACGATCTTTCGGTTCCTTTCACTAACAGCCTCAGACAGATTGCCAAACTTAATTGAAAAAAAAATAGATTCGCTGGATAATGACACTTTGCAACATCGACAGTGTTATTGAACTGAATTAAATCAAATTAACTTAATAATCAATCACGAGTGCTTTATATAAAGCTGCTTACAGCTTTAATTAATTTAATTCATAATTGATTATTTTTTTCAACACTGACAGTTATAGAACTAAACTATCTTCTGTGGAAGAGTCAATTTGTTTCATAATTTTTCAATTTTACAAAATTATCATGGTTATCTTACTTTTTAATAATGTGAAGCTGCTTTGAAGCAATCTGTATTATATTATAAATCACTATACAAATAACTAAAACTTGACAGCATTTTACCTCTATTGTTCTTTAAAGTTCCCTATTATGCTTTTTCAGATATTGCCTCTCATGTGATGAATAATATAGCTGTTTGTGAATGTAAAAGGTCTGCAAAGTTTTAAAAATCAAAGTCCATGATAAATAAAGTTATCGTCTGCCAAAAGAAACAATAGATTCTGAGCTGTTGAAATGAGTCATCACAGTAATTCCATCTTACTTCATACGCCCTGGTATTCTTCACACATAATTCAACACATTTGTATAATGCCTACCTATGGTCTTCATTGGTTGTCCGCGAGCATCATGTCTGCAACCCCAAACAGTCAGACTCTAAACTCCACTATGGCCAAGACCAAAGAGCTGTCAAAGGACACCAGAAACAAAATAGTAGACCTGCACCAGGCGGGGAAGACTGAATCTGCAATAGGTAAGCAGTTTGGTGTGAAGAAATCAACTGTGAGAGCAATTATTAGAAAATGGAAGACGTACAAGACCACTGATAATATCCCTTGATCTGGGGCTCCACCCAAATGATCAAAATGATCACAAGAACGGTGAGCAAAAATCCCAGAAACACACAGGGGGACCTAGTGAATGACCTGCAGAGAGCTGGGACCAAAGTAACAAAGGCTACTATCATCAGTAACACACTACACTGCCATGGACTCAAATTCTGCAGTGTCAGATGTGTCCCCCTGGTTAAGCCAGTAGATGTCTGAAGTTTGCTAGAGAGCACTTGGATGATTCAGAAGAGGATTGGGAGAATGCCAGAATGCAGTTCAAATAGAACTTTTGGGTAAAAAAACTCAACTCGTCATGTTAGGAGGAGAAAGAATGCCAAGTTGCACCATACCAACTGTGAAGCATGGGGGTGGCAACATCATACTTTGGGTCTTTTTTTTCTGGACTGATCCACGTAAATGAAAGAATGAATGGGGCCATGTATCATGCAATTTTGAGTAAAAACCTCCTTCCATTAGCAACGGCTATTGAAGATGAAACATGGCTGGGTCTTTCAGCATGACAATGACCTCAAGCACACTGCCCGGACAATGAAGGAGTGGCTTCATAAGAAGCATTTCAAGGTCCTGGAGTGGCCTAGCCAGTCTCCAGACCTCAACCCCATAGAAAATTGTTGAAAATCCGTGTTGCCCAGTGACACCCCAAAACCTCACTGGTCTAGAGGAGATCTGCATGGAGGAATGGGCCACATTACCAGCAACAGAGTGTAAAAACCCTGTGGCAACTTACAGTAAACATTTGACCTCTGTCATTGCCAACAATGGGTATATAACAAAGTATTGAGATTAACTTTGTTATTGAACAAATACTTATTTAACACCACAATTTGCAAATAAATTCTTTAAAAATCATGTGATTTTCTGAAATTATTTTTCTTCTCATTCTGTCTCATAGTTGAAGTGTACCTATGATGAAAATTACAGGTCTCTCTCATCTTTTTAAGTGGGAGAACTTGCACAATTGGTGGCTGACTAAATACTTTTTGCCCCACTGTGTCATTACAAAAATCAAAGTGTTTTTGACCTTTGGTGCATAAAAAATGTTGTAGGAGACTCCAAAACTAAATTAGGAACTTTTAAAATGGCATAACTGGGGTACTTTAAAGCCTCAGGAAAGAGTATGGACTGATAATATACTGATATACAGTAGCAAAAAAGCATGCTAAAAACTATCGCTTTCACAAATGTTTAGGCTCTTGGTTCTCTAATTAAAGTAATGATCACTGTTGTGCCTCAAAAGTGAATGGGCTACATGTTTCGTTGCATGATTAATTGCCACACACACACAGAAAAATGCTTGTTTGTTTACAGTAAACTAAACAAAGGCATTGGCATCAGTGGCAGCCAGAATGACACAGGCCAATGAGGGCAAACGCAGGAACTGGCATCTCCTTCCTCTTTCTAAGCTCATTCCCCAGAAGGAAAGCACTTGCAGAACTAAACCTTCTAGTAGCGCATGAGCGTTGGCAGCTGGTCAATACCGTCACTGATGTGTGGGAGGGCTGTTCAGGCCTTGCCTGTTTCCCACAATTCTGTTCTGTTTTGGGTAAGAGACTGCGACCTAGGGGTCACCAAGCCCAGGAGCCCAAACATCAGAAGTTTGATTGCATGAGAGAAGAACAATGGTGTGTAAAGACGCAGAATCTATACGGTCCTTTCAGAAGAGTGCTGACGCTGTAATGAACGCAGTCATGCTTGAAATGTGTTCAGCCTGAATGGAGCAGAATCAGTATGAGGGAGGGACCCAAAGAAGATGGAAAACAAGTGAACACGTAAACAGAGACATCGCTAAAGGTGAAGTGTGGCATTTAAAATGTTTTAAATAAGTTTTAAACAAACTCACGTCTTCCATTTTTAAACCAAACAGCTAGTACCTCCCAAAACTTACACCATTAATCGAGCCATTGTTCTTATATCTGGTCCAGTCTGGTTCCTGTTTAGTACCACAAGTATGTGGCACAACAAGCCTATGGTTTAGTTTGGAGTGAAAAACACAGAGTCCGAAATCAAATACTTCCCTATACAGTGTGCGAAAAACAGTACACCAACAGAGAAGGACGTCCAAATATAGCATTTGAAAATAGGCGAAAAGTAAGGACTATCCACTACTACTGCAACATTCTATGAACACTTAACTATCCCATAATGTTGACGGAGACAACATGAAGGATGTAGCATGTCTGAATTTCATTCATAGTGCACACACATTCATACTATATAGAACACAACTATATAGAACAAAATGTAGTACCTATTATTTCAGAAGCGGCGAAACATTAACATTGAAAACTCGATTTTTTTAAAAACATTTTTTAGAACATTTAAAAAAGTATCTTGGGTATTTGGTTGCCAAGGAGTTGCTATGCTGTTGTTAAGGTGCTCTGAGTGGGTTTTAGCATAATGCATGAACAAAAAAATACAGCAAGAACATTACTGAACTGTAGAATGTTAATATAACCAGTGGACTGGTACAATATTGAACATTTCTTTCAATATTCAACTAGGGGTTTTCTTCTACTTTAAAGTCCCTCTATATGATGCTAGAGTAGGGTGTTCTGTTCTGTGTGGTTTGCTAGGTTGTAACTCGGGTGCTGTGTGTGGTTGTCAAAGCATTGATATGTGGTTAAGATCTTCTGAATGTTTTAGCACAATTCTGTATGTTGCAAGGGAGTTCTGAGGGTTTTAAAAGTGGTTGCTAAAGCAGTGGCAGGTTACTAAAGCGAAGTTGCTCAGATGTTGCTAAACTGCATAATATCAAAAAATATTTTACTACAATTATATTTACCTGAGAAGCAATAATGCATAATATACCTTTAATATTAACATATTTTGTGGTAGTGCACTAGCGGATTTGTTAATTTTTTCAATGGATGCACAAGCTACAAAATCACAATTAGGACAATATACACTTAAATGCTCAAGACATAATTGATAAAAACATATTTGCTTTACATATTTTTATATATTTGTACTGGAAAACAAGTCAAAAATAAACAAATTAAGAAGTCAAAGTCATTTTTGGCCCTTGATATGGCAAATTTATAGGACATTATGTTAGTTTACACCCCCAGCGTGATTGACATCAATCTCTGATTTGAAAGCACACTGACATACTAACCATCCTCCCTCGTCTCCATGCATGATCTGGTCTCTCTGTCCTGAGATTACCATGCTGACCACTGTCACCACTGACGTCAGGCAAGATAAAGAGAGGAGGATGATTGCGCACAAAACAACGTAATAATCTGGGATGACGCTTTTACGTTGGTCTTTATGTTTTTTTAATGCTGCATTATTTTGTTAGATTAATGTAGCGAGTTGAGGTGGACAGGCTTGGGGGACAACAAATCCTCTAAACGCTTAAAACTGTGGTGGGTATGGAGGCATTAGGCATAAACGTCACTCTTGCATCATATCAGAGAACTGGATTTAAGGCAGAAACAACATTAAAGTGGAATAAGTGGAGAGATATTAAACACAAACACAATAAGGCAAAAGCCTGGACGCACTAGTCTGTTTCTCGTGATATTAAAAAAAAGAACATTTGAAATGAAGGCTTTTGATTAAATGCTTTAAATAATTTTGTTTTTGTAATTTGAAAAATAAATATTATTTTTATTTATTTAACATTTTAATTTGATTAAATGGTTGAGTTCACCTGAATGTGGAGGAAAACAGTCAACAATCCAGCTATCATGCATAAAAACTCCTTCAATATGATTTCAAAAAAGCTTCCTAGGATGCACCTCATAAAGTTACTTGAGAGAAGGGCAGAGTTGATTGAGCAGAGTTGAAATCTAGACGAAATGGCAGCATTTCCCAAAAGTTGGTACAGGCTTACAATGCTTTTGGGAAACGAACCCCAGCTCATTTAATTTCATTACAATTTTTGGTCAATAAAGGGATTGTTCACCCAAAAATTAGTATTAGTCAACAGAATATGCTTGGTTACAAACATTTTTCCAAACATCTTCCTTTGTGTACACCGGAACAAAGAAATTAATATAGGTTGTAAATGATTTTTGGGTGAACTATCCCTTTAAGTACCCTCTATATTTTTTCATTTGTGTTATTGCAATGACTTTACAGCATGGAAAACAGCAGGTGTGTCCAAACTTTGTCTGGTAGTGATTCTTCTACATTTATCCTTTGGCCATTGTGCTAAAGTGGAGGTTTTATGGAACAATGTTGGACCTTGTATCCTCTATAACATGCTAAACAGCATAGAAAAGTCATAAAGAGAAACCTGACTGCCACACAAGAGAATGACTTCCAAACAATAGTTATTTTAGACTTACGTGCACACACACACACACACACACGCACGTTAAGTTAAAGGGCTAGTTCATCCAAAAAAAAACAAAGAAAACAACAACTGTCATTTACACGTCAGTCCCAACTGCGGTTTTCATTCTTCTATTACGCACCTCAAAGAATAGCATGTCTGCTTTTTCCATATAATGAAAGTGAATGGTGGAATTATGGCTTCAGAAGACATGAAATATAAAGCAAGCGTCACAGAGATTTGTTTTATGAAGCTTTCTGTCATTTCTGATGCATTACAACTTCAGGTCACTTTCACTTCCATTGTATGGAAAAGAGCAGTGTCAATATTGTGCTAAAGACCGAGCTTGAGTTTGGAATGACATAAAGGTGAACATTTCCTTTAAAGATAAGTGTCTTAATCAGTAAGAGCTTTCTATCTATAAAGTAAAATGCAGAGGGAAATGACTCCCAGGATTCAGAGCTAAGGTGAGGGAGATGTTAGCGGTTCTGCTCCTCAGGTGGAGCAGGTATCATCACATTTAATTGGATGTGCTGCTTGGGATGCTGACAGGAAAGAGCGCACTAAGAGAGCTTGTAGAGAAGTTTATTAATGCCATCACGCCTGAACGGGTGGGACTGAGTCTGGATATGACTGTTTCTAATTAAAGCTGATATGTGAATCGGGAGAGAGTTGAGATCCATCCACCACTTCCACACGACACCTCTGACACAAATGAATGGTTAGAACGTGCTTGTGCTTAAAGAGTGTTTAATATACTTTGTTTATGTTTATGCAGAGAAGAAATGAGAGAAGAAAGCTCTGTTTTAAAACCTACTAAGCCACCTAACAATGGCTGCGTTTACATGCACGTTCTTAAGTCGATTATGCCTAATAAGCCGACAATGAACATGGTCATGTAAACGCGGTAACCCGTTTTCTTTTAGCGGAGTAATGTCATAAACGGCGTAAGCATAAACCGGTCGGGACAGGTAGTTTTTGCCTCTTACCCTCATTTCACGCTGCATGTAAACGCATTAACCTGCTTTCTGTCGGATTATTGAAGTGTGCATATGTGATAGGTGGCAAAAAAGCATACTTCGAGCAGATTTAAATGCATCCAGACAGAGCGAGTTCGCGTTTTCCATGAAATAAGGACATATATCACAAACGCAGACTCTTAAGACCCAGAAAATTATCTCATGCAGCAGAAGAAGAAGAGGTTCAGTCAAAACGCTGCATCTGTAATTGCATGAGAGAATAATATGAGCCGTAAATCTCCCGCTGACACGATACACGCTTTATTCAACATCACAACTGACGTAACATTTGGAATACTCCGAGTCAGATATGGACATTATTATGTTTGACGTCACTACAAGGAAATAATCCAGTTTATTAATGAAGTCATGTAAACGTGGTTTATTTACGTTGTCAGTTTACTGGTTTGCGTGTAAACGGGGAAAACTGGTTATTTCAATAAGCTGATATTTGTGAGTTATCAGCTTACCGGCGTGCATGTAAACACACCCATTATTAGCTCCCTTCTAAGGGAGCATCCTAACTGAAATGGAACCTCATTTGGAACTTTTATGGAAATGTGCTGTGTTACATTAGCGTTACTTTCCTCATTATAAGCTGGGATGCTGCTTGTTGGTTTTTTAGTAACAAAAAAGGTTTTATTTTTAGCAAATGTACCGTAAAAATCAGCCGTAACGAAAGTTCAACACTCTTGCTTCAGGAATAAAACAAAATGTTTATCTAAAGTCATTTTTTGCTTGGTGTGAATGAATCGGATCACAGAAGGTTAGCAGCCGGCATTGGTTAAAGTGAGATTAAATGCATAAAGGCACAATTTCCCAGACAGGGCTTAGACTCAAGACAGGATTAAGCCTTAGTTCAATCATTTAAGAAGCTTTTATTAATGTGCCTTAGAAAATGTTAGTCTAAATTTTAGTCTAGGACTATCTTAAACCTTGTCTGTGAAACTGGGGAAAGTATATTTGTGTAAATTAGGATTTAATTATTGCAGGTTTGGATAACATTCTGAGTTTGCAAAATTCTGAATGTTTTTGAGCAAGTGAGATGAGTAAATGTCAGTATTTATAACCGTCATGTTTGCACATCTCTGCACAGTCAGTAAATGGGAAAACAAAGTAACTTTAGTTGCTTGTATGAAAAATGTACTTGGATATTAGGTGTGAATTTAAAAGTAATGTGTTACATTACTAGTTACTTGAAGAAAGTAATCAATTATGTAACTCGCTTTGCTTGTAATGCTTGTAATCCCCAACATTCTCCAAAACTATGTCAAATCGTCAACAATTACACTTCGCTAACTGAATAATCCACGTATGAAGAACAAGGCCCTGGCAAAAAAGCAATTGTTTTTCTGACGTCAGTAAAGTTGTTTGTTTGTTTTGAGGATAATGATGGTCAGGGATTAATATCCCATAATCCAGAAAGAGATGGATGAGCCAGTCAGAGGTTTGATCGCACACGGAGACGCTGCCTGCAGACCCCGGACTGACCTCATCACAGCACATTACACACAGGCACAGAAGAGCAAAGCCAGGCCACCGACGTCAGTGCTTCTGATTGGGGTTGTGTTACTGCTCACTAGGCCACGACCTCACAGGCCCTAACTGTTCTATCGCTCATTTAAAACCTATGTTCGGTTTGGATCGCACAATGACTAGTCGTCCAGAATGAGCCTTGATTTCGGAATGAGTTAACTTTTGAGTAAGAATGGGAATTGGGTTCCACTTGCTTTAAAAACACAGAGTTTCATGGCATTCTGCTTGATTACCAGTTCTTGAATGTGCATTCCTCCACTAATATGAATGAAAAAACTACATTTGAATTGGAAGTGTGGAGTACAAATTGAATGTGATGACAGAAATAGGGTTGGGTGATGTCTAACCAAATTAGCATCAGACGGGGTCTACAGTGAAACACTGCAATGGACGATGACATCCGGGTGGGGGGTTGCGTTATTGTGGAGCATATCTGGAGAAAGAGAGAACTCGCAAGGAGCTGAAGCTGCTCCTTCTACTACTATAGGATATAACGCTGAAATATCATCACCACAAAATATGATCCTGAGTGCTTGTGGTGTGATCCGCACCGCTGTTTTGATGCTCTGTTCACTTCAACTAGAAACAGGTCCGGATGGAAACATGACCGCATTTGAATATGAGGAACGAAGGTCTTACGGGTTTGGAACAACATGAGGGTAGGTAATTAATGACAGAATTTTCATTTAATAGTTAGATAATAGTGAGAAATGGACCCTAATCTAAAGTGTGACCATACCAGATATTCTTCAACGTGATTAAGTCTAATGGCTGGTCTTCGCAGTCTTACAACTTTGCATTCAAAGCTGAACTTTGCCCTTTGGGTCTCAATGCCTCTGGTAGGATCATGGGATTAGCAGCTTTAGTCTTGTTAACGGTGTTGCCGGGCCACATTCTGAGGGCCTAGACCCTCATCTCCCTGACAGAGGTGGTGATCTCTTCAAATATAGCACACTTTACTATAAGCTGTAAGTGACACGATGGCACTGATCTTTGGCTCTCCGCCTAATGACTCACTGTTTACTTCAGTCTTACATAAGTAAAGCTTACAGCCGTGCCACCTCATCTCTTCCAGGGGGATTTGCAGAGCTCATTAAAGCTGGACTGAGATTGTGTTTGCTTTCACCTCAGCCTGCTCATGATCAAATAAACACAGCTAGTAAACCAGCATAGAACACTGTTCCGAAACATAGTGGCCTAGATAGGCAGCTGACTTCTTAGGTTTCATCTAAAATGGAATTGATTTTAAGCACAGACAGCATCTCTATTGACTATTGATTCCAGTAGAATTTGCTATGTTTAAGATATGGTATTGTAATTGGCATACAAGCAGACACAAATAAAAAGTCTATTTTTTTTTTTATCTTAGGTGGGACTGTGCATTGACCTTGTCCTTATTGATCCAGCCTTAATCGGAACCAGACTGCACTCTCTGATTCCTATAACTGTCCAGATTTAATATTGCTTGTGGTGGAGACTGTGGTAAAGCCTGGGTGTGGAACATTCCTGGACATTCCTGTTCCTGAGGGGCATAAATCACCAGAGAATGGCACAACAACACAACAGCCAAAATAAACAGTGTCAATAAACTGTTTACGTTTCATATTTGATTAATTCATTTTGGTCAGAGTCATGGCACAGAAGATTGCACACATGCTTATAACACATTGGTAAAGTACATTCAAATGCAATATGCATTTGCATAATAGAAAGGTGCAAAAATAAAATGCAAGATACAATTTAAAAATATATATATAATTAAAAAGTAAAACATAAAAACGTGTATACACATATTAGGAGTGTAATGCTACACAAAACTGACAGTTCAGTAGCTTGGTTATGAAGTTACGGTTTGGTACGATTAACAAAAAAAAGCAGGGGAGAAAAAAATCCTTTTTTTTAAACAGTGCTTTACAGAACAAATTGTGTCTATCATTAAATTAATTCAATTACAACTTTAAGGATTTATTTTTATATCTTTGCTAATGCTTTAAATTAGGAGCCCTTTCTTGCACATTATTATAGCATTAAAGATTATTAGCCTTAATTCAGTTGATATATAATTTTAGTTAACATTTTGCATTATCTTCTAAATCTAATTATACAATTATTGTTTAACTGAAATATAATCATTTATACAAAGTGGCTGTCATTTTCATAAAAGATTTATTGAAGCATACATACACTAATCAAAACATCAGTAATAGGTTAAGTAGAATATAATGAATATATAGGCTAAAATGGTGCATTTATTTAGCAAAGGAGCTCTTTTCTCTAGTGAACTAACAGCTGTGGACACTGAATGACTTGCCAGAGGTAAGGTAATGCTACGTGACATTGTTTACAAGCGGGCGTATTGACGTCTTTCTGCCGTTAAAACACTAATTGAACGATTACACGGCACATGAAACGTTTCAGTAAGTTGTAATGTATCCTTAACATACCATCAGATGTTAATTCATGTTTTTTCTTTGACTAGGAAGTAATGATCGCGCTCACTGCCGCGGCTATACGGTGATCTGTCACATCACAATAAAGAGCGTCAAAACGGCATTTATTGTTTGTATTGTGTGTGTGTGTACAGTACGTATGCGTCACAAATCCTATTGCAATATAATTTTTTTCTTCAATATAAATTCCGACATAAAAAAAATACAGAAATGTTCACCAGATGACTTCAATAGCTGTATTTGGAAATAATTAATAATTCTAGAATGAATGGGGTTATTTTGTTGGGGATTGCATATTAAAATCAATTTTAAAAGCTGTAAGATGATTTCTTTTTTACTCCTGAAGACAAGCTTTTGTGTGTGTGAATCATTCAATATAAAATAATAATAATGATTTTTATTGTGATAATTTT